>NC_071657.1:122382712-122705212 GCF_014839835.1 Dryobates pubescens | reverse complement strand
AACTTCTTCCTGACATCCAGCCTAAACTTCCCCTGGTGCAGCTTGAGATTGTGTCCTCTTGTTCTGTCAGTTGCCTGGGAGAAGAGACCAAGCCCCACCTGGCTACAACCTCCCTTCAGGTAGTTGTAGACAGCAATAAGGTCTCCTTGGCTTTTATTGATCTTGTAATGTACTGTTAAACTTATGTGATGTTAGAATATACTGCTGACTCACCAAGACTCTTCCACAATTCAGCACAGAAATTTGGAAGTCATCACCTACACTCTCCATAGGATGTAATCCACTATCCCCAGCGTGGAGGACTGGTGTATTAGATCTATGTAAAAAAGTACAATGACCAATGAAGTCTTTAAGCAATCTCAGGACTTATGCTTTCAAGATGTGTTGTGATTGAAATTAAATTTTCTATTGTAAATACAGATGTGGTTATTAAAGTTTGTATTGAAATATTGATAGGCATTGAAATCACTCTTCTAAAAATATATATTTAAAATGAGTCTTTAAATACATAATCTGCTAAAAATCAATGCTGATGATTAGATAGATAATAGAAATGTTTTCTCTATTAAGGAGCATTTTGATGTTGCAGGCAAACCTATGAAGACTTAGCTGAGTGTGTCTGAGCAAGTGCTGTTGTAATTTTCCTCTCATACTAGAAATGGATACTCTGCATTTTTGTTGGCATTTTTTTGTCTGAAAGACCTTCAATGAATATTCTTTCTTCATTCCATGTGCACGGAAAAAGAATTAGCTAGATATAATATGTATAATATATATGTATATATATATAAGATTATTGTTTTTTACAATAAAGGTGGTTAAACACTGAAGCCTGTTGCCTAGACAGGTGGTAGATGCCTCATAGCTGGAAACATTTAAGGTCAGTTTGGATAGGGCTCTAAGCTACCTGATCTAGTTAAAGATGTCCCTGCTTATTGCAGGGGGGTTGGACTAGATAACCTTTAAAGGTCCCTTTCAACTTAAAATATTCTATGACTCTATGAAGATTTTGTGATGTTTGCAGGATTTACCCAGCTCCCTCAGCCTCTCCTGGTAGGGCTTGTGCTCAAGGCCTCTCACCAGCCTCATTGTCCTTCTCTGGACACGTTCAAGTTTCTCAATGTCCTTCTTAAACTGGGGGGCCCAGAACTGGACACACTACTCAAGGTGTGGCCTAAGCAGTGCTGAGTACAGAGGCACAATGACTTCCCTTCTCCTGCTGGCCACACTATTCTTGATACATGCCAAGCAAATAGCATGACTCTAAATCAATGAGTTGTCTGTAGCTCATTCTGGTTAATACTTTATCCATGAAAAAGTTTCATATATGAACAGCAAACTGATGTATGACTATATATGTCTCATATAATTGTTATTAAAGATAGCCTGTGGTTAACCATAGAATTTTTATATTGTTTCAATGTGAACATATGCCACTTTTTTTTCATAGCTACAAAATATATTTTCATGGCAGCCAAATCATGTCACCAAGTTCTCATATAATTGAAGCAAAAATATTTGGTGGATTTGTGATCTAAGTACTTAATATCTTGACTCTCAGAATCTATTTTTCAGAGACTATTTCTCAGAGTATATCTACTCTGTATTCTTCAGGATGACTCAAATTTACTCTGATCATTTTCCAAACTGGCTAAGCAGGTACCAGCCCCATTGTGAAAACTGAATTTGGTGCAATGTTCAGGCCAAGGCAATAAAGTCTATGGATAGTCTTGGCTTCGTGTAGATGCACCTACACCACTTTTTGATGAACCAGAAGTGAACTTGAATGTTCTTTCAAAAAGCATGTAGATGTATTCTGAAATACCTGTGATCATCATTAAGTTTAAATGTTTAAAAAGGAATGTTTGCATTACTGTGTAAGGTTCAAAGACACATGTAAAATCATGTAATCTGTTCTCTGGCTGTTGACAAAATTGTGGTATTGTTACAGCTGGATATGTTTGACATTGATTTAGCATCAGTTGAAGATTTATTCATAAAATGAGATAAATCAAAGGTTGAATTTAGCAGCACTTAATAATTAATCGATTTGAAGATTAACAAGTGATTTAGTAAAGCATGTTGTAACAGAACGGTGGCTTTATTACAGATGTAAGAGGTACAGGATTCATGCTAACTTACTGTAAGGTACCTTAAATCAAAGTATGTGTATCTATGTATATATGTATGTGTGTGTGTGTATATATACACACACACACCAAAACAGAGAGATATACAGAGAGACAGAAATACTTGGATCTAGCAAAATATAGAGATGCTCACTCATAAAACCAAATTCTTAAGACCAAACACCCAGATACATAGAGAAAGGGGTAAAAGAAACTAGCCTATAGTTTAAAATTCCCCCCTTCAAATTTAAATGCTCGCAGTACATCGGTATTTCTCAATGGGAAGGATTTGAGACTTGAGGAGGTGGTTTCTCCCAGGCCTTCTGTCAATTTCAAGGGCAGACAATCCTAAGAAATGTCCCAGCTTGGAGGAGATGACAGAGACATTTGTGATCCAGGAGTGCTCAAAGGGTCTCATTTAGGATCCCTTCTGTTAGGATTCAAGATAATTGAATATTGTGAGGTACTTTTTCTATTTTGGCCAAACCCAAGTGATGCAATATTCTGGTTTGTTCATGTCCAGAACTTGACAGATTTTAAAGGTTTTGGTATTTTCCACCAGGTGCACATGCCCAGAGCTTGCTAGATTCTAGGGTTCTGGTATCCTCCTCATTGGGTCACAAGACACGTACAGGTGTACCAGACCATTTGAAAGTTGACTGATCATTATTTTTGTTCCCAGGTGATAAGGAGAGGTACACAAAGCCCATGCATCAAAAAGGCACTTCAACACTTTGGTCCAGTACAGGAGATCATCGTTGTCGTCATCCCCAGGGAGTAGGGGAAGTAGAAGGCAGGTATATTAAGGGCATGCCTTAATGTTTTGGTACACGTCCTTTTACAGTCCATATTTTACTTTTCCAGTCGATTGTTGTGTGACCAAGTGAGGGGAGTCATACCCTGTATCAAGTAGCCCATGGTCTGAGGAGAATCATACCACCACAGGTATGAGTAGGATGTGATTCAATACTTACATTCCTCTATCTGTCTACATGAGCTATATAACTTAGCTGCCAGTATAGCCAGTTCAATCTGGAAAGAAGTTCAGCTAAGCAGGACTACATATGATATGCTGACTAAATCATCTATATCCACCTGAGATGCCATAAAGATAGGAAAGAAAAAGGCTTTGGAATTCTAAGAGACAATATTTGGAATTCTAAGAGACAATATTTTTCTGGAGTAGCTAAAGGATATGAAGGAGGATATTCTAAGTTTTATTTTAAAAGTACTGGATGTCGGTGTTTAAACAATAAAATCAAATTCTAAATACCTGCTTTGGGATGACTTGGAGTCTTGATTCACACAGGCATGCAGTGCCACTGAATTTGTGCCAAAGCATCTAAAACCTGCACTCATGACTGAAAGATGTGATACAAGATCCATAGGAGGCCTGTGTCTTTTTGGCTTCTTTGCTAAAGGCCAAATGTACTGCTGCAGAGGATGTCAAATAATGCTAGAATCAACTGATTTAAAGCCTAAATCTGCACTGAAAGATTAGGTAACTTTCTCATGTAGATATTCAAATGTCTACATCTGCATCTAAGCCCCATCTGAGGTTTCTTTACAAATACATAATGAAACACCTTACAATTGATTAGATTTCTTGCCTGCCTTGCTGCAGTTGGGGTAATGCTTCAGTACCCACCAAGTATGGTGGTTTTGCTCCATTCTCTTAGTTCCAGTCTAAATGTATTCATTATTGGATTATGCCTATTTTTTTTCATGCTAACATGGTCAGATAGCTCTTATTTTTTCTTAGTGTTCATTTCCATCAGTTATTTATAAGGAATATTACATCTCCTTTCACTTTTTATTTTGGTGTCCTTGATAAACTGAAGAGTTACTGATTTCCCTCTGTGAGAAAACCATGTATACTGTTCTGATTTTATGATGGTCACTATATATGTCACTGTCTTCTAGAATGCAATTTTTTCACAGCATTTAAGCACAACTGTTTTCTCTTAAGGAAGGCCCATTATCTTCCTATCATGATGATAACATGAAGAAATGCCCTCAGGTTCTGCCAGGGGATGTTTATAATGGACATCAGGAAACTTTTCTTTACCAAAAGGTGTATCAAGCTCTAGGCCAGGCTGCCCTGGGAAGTGATTGAGTCACCATCCCTGAAGGTATTTAAAAGCTGATTTGACATGGCACTTAGGGAAACAGTTTACTGATATACTTGTTAGGGAAACAGTTTACTGATATACTTGTCAGCGTTAGATTTACAGTTGAACTTGATGATCTTAAGGCTCTTTTCCAATTCAAATGGTTCTCTGTGTCTATGATTCTGTGACAAGGCCAGGCCAAGATCCTGTAGGAAAAGTGGACATGTGAAAATCTCTTTTCAAACCTTTTTATTACTACATGGCAAATATTTAACAGGCATACCTGACACAATAATTAGCAAAGAAGCATTTATGGATCTTTCTCAATTTTGTGTATTTAGACAATCTACACTAATTGCTGAGGATATTTTGTTTAGAATTTCAAGCAAGGCTCATTTGAATTGATCATTCTACAGATGCACAAAGTTATGAAATTTGCTTTTAAAAAACACACACATGTAAATATAAGAGCAGAGAAAGCTGTTGCATTTGAGAATTCTAAATGGAATTGCAGTGCTGGGGTCCACTGAGAGTAATTTTTATGTCCACTATTTTGAATAGTGTAACTTGCCCTGAACTAGCGTCCTCACCATTTTTTGTTTTGGTTTTCAAAAGGCGTTAATATAGCTGCTGTATATTTCACAATGAATTATTGCACTCTCAAATATGTTATTAAGCATGCAGAAAGTAGATGGGGATAAAATAACATGATCTTCTTTGTGTTTTTATTCCAGCGTTATCCACATTCACTGTTTTTGTTAATCTACTCTAAGGAAGCCAAGAACATACTACTGCCATACTCCTGCATACTCACTTTCTAGAAGGCTATGTTGATAGTCTCAGGTAACATTCTTGCTTGTATGCTTTTAATTTTCCCATTGCTAGTTATATTTTATCCTTTATTTCTTTTAAGTTGCTTTTTAATTAAAAATAAGATCTCACTGAAAGAAATTATAAAGACTTTTAGAAATTTTTAAAGATTAAATAAAATAATCCAAAAGTTGAATTTTTTTTAAAATTCTGAATCAATTGAGCTGATATCACTGAAAAGAAGGAAAAAAACTAAAAACTAAAACAGTTATTATTTTCAGATTGAATTAAATATTTTAATTAACCCAAAGTTAAGAAAAACTTCCATTGCTTCTTTTCACAGGAAAATGAAATCTGTTATTTACATATTCATTTTTCCTCTACTCCAAAGAACACTAAATGTATTATCATTAATATTAAAACTTTTTTTTTTTCTCTGACAAAACTGTCTGACATTCTCTGTAATGAAGCAGAAGACTGTTTGAGTGCAATTAGATAAGAACAGACATTAAAAATCTTTTTTCTTCTTGCTTCTTTCAAGTACAAGTTCTTCTCTTCTTGTTATCCCTATAACAGTAGTTGTTCTTTTCCTAAGGAAAAGACTGAAATAACACTTGATACCATGTAACAGGATGATTACAGTGTTTTCCCCAGACTTTCATATAGGTGTTAAAGTCCATAACTTTTCAGAACTATTTTTGATGAGCAAAACCTTGTTGTAATGGAGATTACCTGTAAATGAGATGAGTTTTCTTCTTCTCTTTAACTTTGGTTACAAATGAGAATTCATTAAAACCCATCTCTTCATGTCTCCATATCAGTATGATGTCAATGCATATAATTTAGGCCAAATTCTGATGATATGAAACTTTGATGTAGTCATAGGCATACATGCTTGACACATGAATTCTTCTGATTTCAGTGAGTGGTTGTCTGTTAGTACTAGGTTTCTAGTTCTGGAACAATGCTGGAAGTTATTCTAAGAAACTCTAGATGGGACCTCTGATGGCATAAAATATAACATCATTGGTTCCTTTCCCCAAACACAACATTTTAATTTATCTTTTCTGTAATTTTTGGCCAGGAAATGCCAGTTTTAATGCTTCTTATCTTATAAAAAGTGACCATTAGTATTATTACAGATTATGTTGGTCCAGTTAGGAGGTAGGACTACTTGGCATTCCTCAGAACTCAACAAGGATTCCAACTCAAATTGTTCATGGGCTAAATATGGTGGAATGCAAAGAAAACCACTATAGTAGTGGTCAAGGGCAAGGTTATTGAGGGATATGGAGGTTAAAGATGTGAGCAGTGAGGTTTGAAGCTCCCACCCACCAGCGCTTCACTTCCTGAAAGAGGAAGGACTGGCAGCAAAGCCAGTAACCAGTGCCCAGATTTTATGGTCTAAAGAAAAAGAGAGTTTTAAGACATTACTGGGATGTACTAATGAGATAAAATTAAGACTTGTTAATGTTTTGTGTACAGCTATAGTTGTAGTTCTGCATGGAGTAGCTACTTTTATGAAACCTGGAAGAAAGAGAAAAACAGCCCTCTAGCACAAAAATATTGCATACCTTTGAGCTGATGAAACATGCCTTGTGATGTGCTCAGCATGCCTAGTATGCCAACACACAGAACTCTCACAGAGCAGCCCAAACATTTTCTATCTTTGTTCTTTTTCTGCATCCTTTTGTGCTAAGTCTCTACAAATTTGTTTCATTGTAGAACAGGGAGATTAAATCTATTCATCTATGCTCATTACTCACCTCTCAAATCAATTCCATTCAAATATATTTTCCTTTCTTTCCTTTTTATTTATTGTCAGTTCAGTTTAAAATGTGAATAGATAATTGTGAAATAGCTAGAAGATGCCTTCAGTGACATGTTCAATAAAACAGAGGTGAAATCCAACCCAGTGTTTTGCTTTGGGCTATAGACAACATAGAGCAAAACAAATAGCACAATGTCAAAACAAACTAGGAAAGCTCACCATTCTGTTGGTTTTATGGATGATGTGTTAGCCAAAAAAATAAATAAATTATATATAAACTCCCCTCAGAAAGGAGGGGTACCTCCAAGTCTGAGGTATGTAATTTTTTTTTCTAAGTCCATTTGGATCTTCTCCAGCCAAAATCAAAACATTCTGATGCAGTTTCATACTGGAGTGCCTATTGAAAACTCATTATCTTCAAATAGGATTACACTCAGTTAATATGAGAACATGCACATTACAATATCACACAAAATCAAAAGTTCCAATTTGCTCACTACATGTAAATCCAATTCAAAATATTTCCATAACATATATCCGCTGGATGTTACACTATTTGTATGTCACTCTAGAATGGATTAACTCCATGACAGGCTAGTCTCAGTTTTTCTGCATTTGGTGTTTTTAAACAGTTTATATTTGTTATCATATCAAAGACAGGCTTGCAGTTTTCAAAAGGAAGAAGAGAACACAGCGCCCAAGGCTCTTCCAGCATTACATTTCTTATTCCATTTTATCTTTCTTGGTTTTGACTAATGTCAGTAACAGCTACTGGTAATAAACTGCTTGTTACAGCTTGCTCTTGCCTTCAAGCACTGGCTTTGATACATTGTCAGCCAATTGGAAGCATTTCCTGATTACATTTCCAAATTGCTTGTTTATTGATCGAAAGTTAATAAAGCAAAAGACAACTTTACGGCTTAAATTAAATGAAAGGTTCCTTTGATGTTCAAATTATCCAATCAACCAACATGCAATGAAATGCAAGCATCTGAAAGTTTTATCTGGAAAGCAAAATGTACTAGATAATGGTTTCTAGCACAGCTGCTGTATCCAAGAGCTAATGAAAAATACCCATAAGTTGAGATTTCATTTATTTTCTGTTGAAATGTAAATGACGGTGAATTTTGTTGTTTTAAAATGGCTGAAAATATGGAAGTGCAGATACTGTATATCTTTCTGACAAACTATAATTCCTACTCAGAATAACTTGGTTAGTTGCAATAAAGTAATATACATTATAATTTCCTCAGTCTGGCATTTGCCGTCAATCTATTTGCTTCTGGTGCTGTATTAAAACTGCTGAGCTCTGTCAGCTATTTCACTCCCATCCAAGAGGTTGTTGCATCTTCTCTGGAATATTTGGCTATGCAAGAAATACCTGCTCTTTATTTTTTACACATAGAGATATTTATTTAAAGCATGAAGACTTAGCATCATTATGTTTCCCAGAAAGTTAGGCATACTCAGTAATAAAAATGTGTCAGGCAATGATGTTCAGCATAGTTGAAACTGGGAAAACACACGTGGTATGTATGTGGTATGAGCAGTAAGACCAAAATAACATGTAAGAGCAAATCTTAGTAAGTAAATAAGAATGGCACCAGGAAAGGTACAGTTACATTATAAATCAGACCTTATTAGGAGATTTAGATGTTTTATGGCAGAATAATATTGAAATGAACACTTTCTGCAATAAAAAAGATGGAATTGTACTAAAAAGGAATATAGATAAATACATTCTGTGCTTCATCCTACAATGCTACAGTAACATTTGGGTCTTTTAAGCTGAGAACCATAACTAAATATAGCATTACTAGGAATAGACAGGTTTTAGTTGCACTAAAGCAATGAATGCAGTATTTGTCCTGTCAAATGATTAATAACTGTTTTCTGGTTTATTGTTTAGAAGCTTTTATTTCATTGCAATGGCAGCAGCTTTACAGCTGCAAGTGCAAGTATAAACGTACTAATGCATGTGGTCTCTACATGTCAGAATTAAAATTTGTCTATTCCTTGAAATGAAAAGCCCAACTGAAACAGATTTGTAAAAGCTGGAACTCATACTGCTGAAGACAGCATTTTGAATGTTTTTTCGTCCTTTTGACACAACTCCACGTAACACCTCTGAAGATCTAAATGTCAGATAAAACTTACAAGCATAGCCAGAACTAAACAAAGAAGGTTTTTCTATGTGATTATGATTTGATTATTTGAAAGGAAAGAGAAATACAATTTTAGTTTATTAGTGTGGCTTTTGAAGATGATACTTACATTGGTCTGTAGATTGTTGGTTTTTTCTTTCCCATTTCTGTGTACATAGAGACACATATGTTTAGAATAGTCTGTGTAAAGCAGAAATTGATTTGTTATAATCCACTGTTCTGAATGCCAAACACAAAGGCAGTTGTCCAGTTTCAATATTTTACTAATTTTTTCATCTTTTGCGAAAGGTGACCAACATGAAACATAAGGAGAACAGGCAAACTAGCACTGAAAAGACAGCTGAGAATTAGTCATAATCATTCACTCCTTGCACAGAGCACTGGAAAAGATGGTGGTAGCCACTAACTTTGGACTGAGGGCATGAGCACGGCGTACTCTCGCATTCTGCTCATGTACTTCCTAAGCCACTGCTGACACCATCAATCTATGAGCCGTCTTGAACACTCAGCCTTTATGGTTCCTTTTCTACCATCAGGAAACGTCAAACTCAACAACATAAAGTCTGTGAAGCAATTGTATCTGGCAGTTCTTGTGAATATAGCATCTCTTCGACATGTGAGGCGCTGCAGACAGCCAGCCAGTTCCCTCATATGGGGATCGTTAAGCCAACAGGTACAAATCTAAAAATATAGGGACAATTCTTGGCTTGTCTTCTCTGAAATAGAAGAAAGGAAAAAGTAGTAATGACAGCCCAAAATGGGGAGCTGGTTATTGCTTTTTATTTAATGATTTTTACTAATATAAGTATATTTCTTCTTTACTGTTTTACAGCTTGTGTTTTCCAGATTATTCTTCAATGAAAAGAAGGAAGAGAAAGCAGAAAATTTACCTTTATGAGTGAAAATTTATACACACATATAATACAATGGTTATCCTTCCTCTCTACTTTGCCCTGGTGAAGCTGCATCTGGAGGATTGTGTCTGGTTCTGGGCTCTTCAGTTCAAGAAGGACAGGGAACTGCTTGAAAGAGTCCAGTGCAGAACCACAAAAATGATTAAGGGAGTGGAACATCTCCCTTGTGAGGAGACACTGAGGGAGCTGGGGGTCCTTAGCTTGGAGAAGAGGAGACTAAGGGGTGATGTCATTACTATTTATAAATATATAAAGGGTGAATGCCAAGAAGATGGAGCCAGGATCTTCTTGGTGATGACCAATGACAGGTCAAGGGGCAATGGGTGGAATTTGAGGCATAGGAAATTCCATGGAAACAGGAGGAAAAAATTTTTCACTGTGAGGGTGACTGAACACTGGAACAGGCTGCCCAGGAGGGTGGTGGAGCCTCCCTCTCTGGAGATGTTAAAAACCCTCCTGGATGCATTCCTGTGTGACCTGGTATAGGTGATCCTGCTCTGGTAGGGGAGTTGGACTGGATGATCTTTTGAGGTCCTTTCCAGCCCCTCTAACATTCTGTAATTCTGTGAATGTCTGAAGCAGAACTCTCATGAAAAAAGGGGCAAATATCACATGATTTGGTATTAACTAAAAAAAAGGAAAGCACTGGAAGTAGCATGACATAGGTGTGGATTTCCATTAAAGACCAACATTTATTTATTTTTTTATGAGGGTTGAGTTCTTCAGATGGTGGCAGTATTGAAATCGACTCAGTAGAAACTTTAAGAAAGTAAGTTCTGAGATTCATAACCTCATATGAAAAGTTAAACTTGATTTGGAGTGTTGTTCCTTTCAAAGCAACTTGGAATTTCCATTAATTTCTCCCGTTGTTGGAAGCAAAATCTATCTGAAAAGAGCCTTAGAAATAATGTTGCTAAAATTAGAATGAAGTAGAGGTGGCTTTCAGGTTTTGGTTGTATTTTTACACTTTTTTTTTCAGGTAACAGATTATGTCACTTAGTCCAGGAGCTCCTTTTTGTGTCTGTTGACTGATGTGAGTGAGTCATTTTCAGCTAAATGAATCCTAAGCATTATTCTTCTTTTCTTTAAAAATGGTAAAAAACCCTGTGAATGCTTATGTACCAAGTGTTTTTATTGCTAATAACTTCACAGTGGCAGAACTACAATTAATGGAGAAATGTAGGGTTTTCTACTTGAAACTATAGGTATGTTTTGCACACTAATTTCCCCTTACAGCACATTTTACATTGTCTAATCTACATCTATCCACTGTAAGAATATATCCAAAACCGTGAACCCAGGTCCTTAATCACCTTAATCACTTCACTAATCTAACATAACACTTTAGGAGTGTTTATTTTTAATGACATGAAAGTGCAGGAAAATGTTCTAGAATATTCACTTATTTCTGGTCTTCTGAGTTTTAGAAGTGATGCATTTTTTAAGGACCTTTGATTTGATGTGTGAAACTTTATACTTACACTTCAGAAGAAAATCCTGTACTTTTAAGAATAAACTATTTAAATGCTGTAACTGTTTTTTTAATTTTATTTTTATTTTTCCAGGAGTAATCTCACCCTTAACCAGTCTTCCAGCAAATTATTTCCCTCTGAACCACAGATCAGCCATATATTAGGTTTAATGGTGTAGTTAGATTTAATTCTAAAACAAATGCAATACCAGAGGCAATCTGAAACTCAGGCCATTAATTGAATGCCGATTTTGTTTAATTTTAGCGAGAGTAAACTGTTAAGTAGTGCCAGAAGACAGAACCTACTATATGCAACATTAACCTTTCTCCTGCCACATAGGAGATGTGCCTTAGGGTAGCCACTTTAAGGTATTGACTTAGACTGTTGTCATTAGAAAGTTGTAGGGGCAAAGTCCAATGCGCTCTGTGTGCACAGATGCACAGGCTTGTCCTTTTGTTTGATCTGTAGTGGCTGGAAATCTTTCATCACACAAAGAGTTAACCTCTTTAGACACATTTGTGAATTTTAGCCACAAGGGTTTGTGGTAGTGGTTTTTGTTTGTTTGTTTGTTTTGTTTTGTTTTGTTTTTTTCCCATCTAGGCAATACTTTTAAAAACATGCTGTCTCCAAAAAGGCTTCAGCCATGCTAACTTGTAAACGGTGCAACACTATAATCCACATACCCCTTACTCCAGTACCTCCTACTCACTGTGTAAAGTGGAGTGTAAATAATAGTATTATTTTAAAGTCAGGGCTTCATGACTACTCCTGTACTGTTTAGTTATTTAGCCACTATTCAGTACTAGGTAAAGGTATTTCTCTTGTCTATTTTGTCACATAATCACCACAGAACACTCAGTCCTTCAGAGGGCTGAAGGAGTCTGAGCTGTCTAATAAATTCACCCTTTGCACAGAGAAAATGTTTCACAATGAAATAATAAAATGAGGTTTCAGTTAGGGAAAAATGAGATAAACTAGTGTAGCAAATAAGTAAAGATTATACACATAGGCAACCCACTGATCAAATATTTCTTAGGGCTATCGGGAATCTCTCAAGGATATTGAGCCAGTTAGATAAAGAAATTACTGAAGAGTGATTTACTGAGTTGTTTAAAAGTCATGTTAGAAAGATTATTTTGCTCACAGCAATGTGCTAGCTCTGTTTTATTTAATGATTAGTTAAAAGCTGTGATAGAATATTGCATGTGTATGGGAGCTTCAGTCGTTTATTTAACTATTGGTTATGCTTTCCTCTACACTGTCATCCTGAAAATATTAATCATGCTATCAAAAGCTTAGCCTTACAAATGTTTCCTCTACTTAAAGTCAGTATTAAAGCAATACTGTACATTAAAGAAAATACCAGCATGCCTGGTAGGAATCATGGCAGGAAACTTCAGGTCAGTGTAGATTGGGTTAGAGATCACTTGGATGGAATTCAAATGCACAAATACATGGGCCCTGAGGGAGCTGGCTGATGTTGTTATCACGCCACTCTCCATTATTTTTGAAAGATCATTGAGAACAAGGGAGGTGTCTGAACTGGAAAAGGGCCAATGTTACTCCAATCTTCAAAAAGGGCAAGAAGGAAGACCTGGGCAACTACAGATGAATCAGCCTCACCTCCATCCCTGGAAAGGTGATGGAGCAGCTCATTATGGAGGTCATCTGTAGCCACATGAAATAGAAGAGGGTTATCAAGAGTAGCCACCATGGATTCACCAAGTGGAAGTCTTGCTTGGCTAATCTGATAGCCTTCTACAAAGGCATGAACAAATAGATGAAGGGAGAGCAGTGGATGTCATCTGTCTTGACTTCTTCGTAGGTAAACTCAAGAACATTTGAATCACTGGACACCTGGCCAGAATAGCTCTGAAAGGACTGACTGTACTTTGAATCTCAGGAAAGAGGAAATAAGGATAATGATGATGTTGAGAGAATAGCCCTGGCTAACCGGGCAGGTCCCAGTTGGCTGGAGACTATGTGACACCCATCTGCAAGAAGAGCTGGAAGGATGATCTTGGGAACTACAGACCTGTCAGTCTGACCTCAATGCCATGGCAGGTCATCCTGAGTGCTGTCACATAGCACTTACAAGACAACCAGGTGATCACGCCCAGCCAGCATGGGTTTATGAAAGGCAAGTCTTGCCTGACTAACCTGATTTCCTTCTACAATAAGGTGACCTGCCTAAGTGGATGAAGGAAGGATTGTGGACCTTGTCTAGCCGGACTTTAGTAAAGTCTTTGATACTGTCTCTGATGTCATTCTCCTTCAGAAACACAAGGCTTGGATAAGTGCACTCTGCACTGAATAAAAAGCTGGCTGGATAGCTGGGCCAAGTGCCAGATCCTGTGCTTGGGTTATAGCAATGCCATGATAAACTACAGACCTAGGGTGTGTGGTTGAAAAGCTGCAACTTGGGAAGGGACCTGGGAGTATTGGTTGATAGTTGAGTAAATATGAGTCAGCAGTGTGTCCAGGTGGCCAAGAAGGCCAACGGCATTCTGGCTTGTTTTAGAAACACTGTGGCCACCAGGAAGAGCAAGGTGATCACTCCCCTGTACTTGGCACTGGTGAGGTCACACCTCAAGTATTGTGGTCTATTCTGGGCATCTCACAATAGGAAGGACACAGAAATGCTGGAGCATCCAGAGAAGGGCTGCAAGGCTCATGAAGGGCCTGGAGCACATGATTTATGAGAAGCAGCTGAGGGAGCTGGAGAAAAGGAGGCTGAGGGAAGACCTCATCACTCTCTACAACTACCTGAAAGGAGATTTGAGCTAGGAGGCAGATAGCCTCTTCTCACTGGTGACAAAGTGACAGGACTGCAGAAACTGTTACAAGCTGTGCCAGGGCACGTTTAGGCTGGACACTAGGAAACATTTCTTCACCAAAAGGGTTATCAAACATTGGAATGGTCTGCCCAGGGAGTTTCCATCCCTGGAGGTATATAATTAGATGATCTTGAAGGCATGTTCCAACCAAAGATACTCTGTGATCTTCACAAACAGGAAGACAGTGTACTAGAAAGAATAATCCCCATGCTGACAGTAGCCCCTTTCAGCAGATTGCTCATCTCCTGAGCTCTGCAAATTCAGAGCTGCAAGGAATGGCTATTCAAGAATCACTTTTTCCCTCCTCACCATTTCCTTGTCCAAAGTCAATGGCATCTTCCTCTTTGCTGCTAGGCACAGAAGGGAGCCATTTGCTCTGATTATTACCTATGATTTCAGAATTTCTGAAATTAATTGGTCTCCTTCCATCATTACTTGCACTTAACACTTCACTTCTAGATTTCATAGTGCAAAAGAATAAGCAGGATTTTTTTTTTTTTTTTAATGGATAGCAGATGTCACTTTTTTCTCCTTTTGCTTCAAAACCTTAACATTTTCCTGATTTTAAAAAAGAAATTAATTCCACACTGGTTTCCTGAAACAAGGGAATTAAAAACATAAATGGTGATCTTCAGTCTTCATGCTTTTTTAAATTTTCTTTCCCAGCATATGTTGAGGTCTGAACTTGTTTGAGACCATGTTAAAAAAATTTAACAAGACATACTGCCTGTCTACAATTGTAACTCATAACTAAGAATTTAGTAGTAGCATGTTTGTTTCCCACTTAGCACTCAAGTGAAAACACTCAGTTGCCAAAGATTGCTAATGATTTCTGGCAAATCATCAACAGGTAAGATTAGCTAAATGTTGTGTACATCTCAGTTTTCATGATGTGAACTTCTGAATTTTCAGGAGTTACAGGTAAGACAGGCATTAACTACAAATTAGAAACCATTTTACTTCTAACTTGCTTTCTTTTGGCTTGGGCTCTAAGCTATGTTGAATTGTAGGGGCAACTTTTTCACTTGGCTGTATTTATAATATTAGTCTGTTAACTTTATTCAGGTGAACATGCTCATTACCAGCAACATCATAGGAAGGGATTTCAGAAGCCAATTGACATTGGCATTGCAGCAAATCAACTTAAAGAGCAAACATGCATAGCATAAGCTCTGGAATGAATGCACTATAACAGATATTTCCTGGCTCTGGATTATGATGGATGTACCCAGCAGGGATAAATTACTTCTCTCCACAGCATGACTGTGTCTAGCAGACACATGCTCTGCCTTGTGTACTTTTATCTTCCACTATAGTTCACAGAACAAGACCAGCATCAACATACAGTGTTCTTCTTCGCTTTCCCCACATAAAAGACATGTCACTACCCTGTTCTTTGCAACACAGGGCTACACCCACTGAACTGGAGGCCCATCTGTATAGGCAAGTGCACAAACATGTTTCATTTTGCTGTTAGGTTGGCTCTGCTGTGTTTTAGCCCCTTGGGACTGGAAGATAACACAGGGGAATCTGACATTTAATGGATGATGTACATAATGGTTTCGTAAGTCTGATCCAGAAAACACATATGTATTAGTGGCTGAGCCATTTAAAAGCTATCAATAGGGAAGGGAACTTTGCAAGGTTTTCCTGCTATTACCATTACTACAAAACCATGACTGCTTACATTCTGTTTTCTTGCATTGGGTTAGGAAGCTGAGGGTAAGTTAAAAAAGTAAAACTATTGCTGAAGGATGGTGAAAATTTGTGCATACTAAGGGACTTTTATGTTGTACAGTAGATTCCCATAAGAAATAATAAAAGTCTCTTTGCTTACAATATGTAGGTTTAGAAATTAGAGAACATGACAAAATCACAGAATCATAGAATGGTTTGGGTTGGAATGCACCTTAAGGACCAGCTAGTTGCATGGGCCCACCTCTCAAGCCTATCAATGTCCCTCTGGATGGCATCCTTTCCCTCTAGTATGTCAACCACACAACTCAGCTTGGTGTTGTCAGCAATGCTGCTGACAGTGCACTTTTGTGCAAGAATGAATCATTCTTAAGAAGACCTTGATGCCATAACAACCATTCCCTATCTTCTTTTATGATATTAGTTCCTATTCATGTATGTCTAGATTTAGGAATCTCATTAGCAATCAGTTCTTAAGGAGAAAATGTATTTTCTCAGTACTGGTAGGTGAATTACAAATCAACATTAATATTCACCGTTCAGTTCCCGATGCACCATTAGTTTTGTGACAACTTCCACTTTGAACAGACTTCTAACAAAACCCCTCACTGTCTTGGGTCATAAGACAAAGAACTTCTGTGACAGATAAGTGAGAAATTTTCCTGATCATACAGTGATTGTCAACTACAAAAAGTGTTTGAACTTTCTTTTAAAGCACAGGGTAAAATCTGGGACAGCAAGGCTGCATCCTTTCCTGTTAGCACCAGCCAAGGAAGGACGGGCACCAACTCATGTGTCAACATTGCAGTGGCAGCAGCATGACACAGCCACCACCCCCACCAGCACAGCTGCATTCAGGCTTGTAAGGATCTCAATTTCAAAAGGATATATTTTGAAAAAATTAAGGAAACTAGTTAATGAGGTCAACTGCTTTACAGAGCTTAGGGATTTTAATGTGGAGAAGGCGTGAAATTTCTTTAAATTGAAGGTGTGAAAACTGTCTGGAACTTGCATCTTAATCATGGGGAAAATCTTGCAGGGAAGGGCTGCAGAGCTGACCAGATAAATAACTCGGTACTCTACGTCTGAGAGGCCAGGAAATAGATTAGTAGGTATAAGTGCCAAAATCTAAGCTGAGTTAGACCCTGCAAATTAAAACAACCATCTTAAAAGTTGGTTTGTTTTCCCCAACCATATATGTGCAAATATAAAAGAGAACACAGAAAGAGAAGCTCAACCAGAGCATAGTGAATAAAGAGTCAAGAATAAAATGGTTGATGTGTGATATCAAACTTAAATCAAACACACTGTTTTTCATGAGGACAGAAGTGCTGACTATGGGAGGTGAGGACAGACTGGAAATTACAATATAGTGGCTGAAAGCAAAGTTAAAATATATGTCATACAGGCTTAAGCATTTCCATCCCCAAAATACCCCAAAAAAGTAAGTGCCAGTGGCAATTATCTGGGCACATCTGTCAGGTGGAGTGATGAAGTTACTGACAAGGATCAGAAAACAGAGCCCTTATATTTTATATGATGGCAGGGACATAAGAAGACCTTAAACACCTGAAGCCCATTAGTTCAATTGCAGTATTATGCAAGGTTACAGGGAAAGTCTTGAAAGAAAAATTAATAAACAAGGGTAATGCATAAAGTGAAACATGGACTTTCTAAAGGCATGTCTTGCCAGACTGTTTCTTTGATAAGAGAAATGCAGATGGTCTAATATATCTGGAGTAAAGAATTCTTCAGTAAAGAATTTGATTTAGTGACACTTGCAAAGTGATTCAATGAAGTCTAGTAAAATGCAGGTAACCAGGCTCCCCAAAAGAAAGAAAAATCTATCAGTGAATCTGACACAAAAGCAAATCTGTTCTCCCTTTCCCACTGAATCAGGTGATACTATTGGTAAAAGCAAAAGAACACTAAATCCATCAAACTTTAATTTTGTTTTCCACTGTAACACAGAGTTAACTGATATTGAGAGAAATGTGTGTTGCATTAAGCAATTTCATGTTATATTTATTAGTGCACTAGCTGGACACAGTATTGCTTGTTTTTTAGTAAAATTAATGAAACTAAATGAAATGACATCATTAGAAAAATATGTTCATTTAAAGTGCATCATATGGAAAGCAGGAGAAAAACAGTCATCTATACCAGTGCCCAAATTAATTGAGCACAGTAATAGATTGCACAAAATCCATGTTTTTGTTTAAATATATTAACTAGAGAGGCCAACTGAGATTAGTTAGGCAAGCCATCCCTGGACACTGTCTCATTTACAGCACTGCCTTGGCGAATAACATGCTGGTGCATATTTCTCTGTTGTTGACTATAGTTCTACTCATTCTCCAGCTGAGAACATGCTCAATTTTTTGTTGGCAATGGTTGTTTGCATGCTTTTATTTTCTCTGTTTACCTGACTGTCTGTGTGAAGTTTATATAATTTGTTTGGAAGATTCACTGTGCTCAGAAGAGTTCTAAATGCTTTTGGTGAACTAGCCATGTTCCTTTGTTTAAAAAAGAAACCAAACCCACAAAACAACCACCCCCCAAAAAAACCCCACAAACAGGAGAAAGTCTCTACATCTGGAATGGAATGGAATGGAATGGAATAGAATGGAATGGAATGGAATGGAATGGAATAGAATGGAATGGAATGGAATAGAATGGAATGGAATGGAATGGAATGGAATAGAATGGAATGGAATGGAATGGAACGGAATAGAATAGAATAGAATAGAATGAACCAGGTTGCAAAAGACCTTTGTGATCATCAAGTCCCACCTATCAACCAACACCATCTAATCAATTAAACCATGGTACCAAGTGCCTCATCCAGTCTCTTCCTAAACCTATACCTTTTCACTATACTCTCCCATACATGAAGACAGAAAATGTGATGAGGAATCCTGAATATTTTCACAGTACTTAAAGCTTGCTAAAACACTTTGTAATTCACTTGCTTGATGCTGCTGATGCTCTAATGCAGATTATGTTTTAATGGAGAGTGATTTGTGAATAAAAACTTGGCAAACAGTTGGGAGAGAGAGATGTGAAATAATCATAGCTGTGGCTATTGCATTAACCAGGTTTTAATGATTTTTTTTTTTTTTCCTTTCAGGGGGAAGCTCAGCAAAATTATAATTTCTTCAATAAATAATTAACAGTGTATTATTTCAATAAATAAATTAGTGTTTATATAGTAAAGAATACAAATGTTTTGTGCATACATTCTGACCTACTTCTCCACTCCTTCTTGGCTGTTTCCCAAATAATTATTTTTAAAAATTAATGATGAACATCAAAATATTTCTGTTTATAACATCATATCAATGGTAGTTAAATCTATAAAATAATTCAATCGTTTATCCTTCTTATCTGGGGAATGTTTAATCAAGCTTGATATTTGCTTTAAATTAGCACTGTCAAATGTACATTTGTATAAAATCTCCCAAATCATGAAAGATTTATAATTTGAAATATATTTGGATTATTCTGTAGTTAATCAGCTAGATAAAAATTAGTGGTACTGTAACCACAACAATTAATTGGATTTAAAAAAAAAATTAAAATATCTACTTCATGTGCTACTTCACTTTGGAAATACAAATAATATCTTAACTACATCAAAGGAGTTTTGTAAACTGTTCACTAAATCCTAAATCCCTTATTTTGTCTTTAACAGCAAAAGTTGATATTTTTTTTTACATGGGGATTTTGAACAAGAAACAGAAGACTACATTCTTCACATAATGATTCTGTAAAGTAATATGCTGCAGCTCAAATTCATGCATCAAACCACAGATGAAACTTTTAAGTGCAGAGAATTTTGTATCAGTTTTAAGTTTAGGAGTGTGTACTCCTTTATTCATCCTTGCCATAGAGGTTTCTAGAAGACAAGGGCCACCCACAGAATATATTAATTTTGCTCTGTATGTTACTTTAATTACAAGCTCTTACGTGTTTAGTATCCTTAATGACCAAAATCAGCTTCTAAGTAAAGCACCAGTGGGTGGACTTTGCCATACCTCCCTGAGAAATTACTTCACTGATGACTTATGGACAGTGCCAAAATATCAGCATATCCCATTACTGTAAGGGGTGATGATGGTATGGAAAAGCTTCAAAGAGAGTACTACTCATTTCTGCGCTGTCCAGAAGAGTTAGCTGTAGAGTATGGACTTTGGTGTCTGGCAGGTAGGCTCAAGGTGAAAAGGAATTTAAAGGGAAACACATATCTGTTCTTGCTTGGGATAGAATAAAGAAGCTGGAATGTATACCAGAATTTGTGGGTTAAAAGACAGGAGAGAGTAAATCAGATGGCCTTACATTTGCAGTCTGTGTGTTACAGGACATTGTCTGCCTCACAATGCATGTTTAAAGGAAAACATCAGGGGAGCTGCCATTTGGGTGAGTAAGAGTTCAGCTTTGGTCAGGGTTTCAGGAGACCATGGTATGAGAAAGCATTAATTTATTATCCTTGTACTACACTGAACCCCCAAATCTTTTTTCTTGTCCAAAATGTTAAACTGATAAAACATAGGTCTCCTCATTCCCAGTAGGATATGATTTACTCTTTCCAGCAGGCCAGCTATGCCTCCTGCTTTTAAAATATTTAGACCTGCCAGATAAGTCAGAATGTGTTTCATCTGAGCCTGAAGTTGTACACTATTTTTTCATATCACAATGTTGCCATTAGTCATCACAGGCATGCTTACAGTCTAATGCAGCCCTTCATTTGCCTTTTGACACTGGAAACACTGTCTTAGGTCTTCTAAATCATTGGAAATTCTTCAGGGAAACCTTCCAGTAGTTCAGAAAACTCTCTGGAGATTTTGGAAATAAAGAAGAAAATACCATTTAAGTTAGATGAAATTTCCTATAATCATTATATTATATCATGGACAAATTTTCTGCAGTCAGATTAAGGTTTCATAATGTAAAAATTACTATGGATTTTCATTTGTGAAAGTAAATTAAATATCCACAATGATGACTAAAATAGATTTTTTTGAATGCCAAAATAAAATAAGCCCCTGTAAAAATAATGGCCTTATATTATCAAAATGATGGAAATATGGATATGGCTTTCCTGAAGGAACAAGGAGAAGGCTGAGTTTTTGCAAGAGCCGTCATCTTACAATCGCAGTAAACTTCAGCAAAGTAAGGAGGTATGCCTTGAATATATGGTGTCTGTACTGATTTTGAGACATGATGGTGCCTGCTGAAGTCACACACTTGAAAGGAGACAGGGAAGGCACAATTGAGGGCACAGTGTTTGTTTTGAACAATCTGATCTCCTCACAAGAGAAAATCATGCCCACAGCAGGAAAACATCTTGAAAGCATTTTTCAGATACCTTGGGAAGGTGCTTTATTTTTTTGTGGAAAACTAGTTTATGTTCAGATCTGCTTCCAAAAAGAATGAAAAACTGAGTATTGTTGTGCTAGGTGAGAGCTTCCACATCCTCAGATGCACTTCTCCGCTCCTGTGTTTTTCTGAACATGAAGGATTACTACCCACAGACAGGCTGCTCATCATCTTTGAAAGTACCCCTACACACCTCCCTGCCATTGCCCGGGTGTCAGCTACACATTTCATGCAGGAACTCTGCCGAGAGTCCCAGGCTGGCTGAATTTGCAGGTCTTAACTGGGATTGAAATGCATGATGTAAACTGAGGGGAGCTTTGGCCCTCTTACACTTCAGGCACTATAGAAATATCCATGTGTGTACTGTACTGCTGGGAAAAAAAAAGAAAAATCTCACACTATTCTATTGGTAGAGTGCCATTTGGGGTCTGTTGATCTGATGAGCTGTATTTTTCATGGCCCTGAGTTCTCATGTATGTTATCAATTTAAGAGTAAAGAATGATGGAGGTTGGCTGGGGTTTTTTCCCCTTCATTTTCCTTGTTTTGGCTTTCTAAAAATGTATTTTTTTTTTCAAAGTAAAGATAGAAGTTCATGTTTCTGAGGTCAATGGCAAGATACAAATGGTTCATTTTTTTCCTGGTGTCTATTTTCTCTGTGGTATGGCAACCAGTGCACCACAGCTGCTTCCCAACACTGCTGCTCTCCAGACTTTCCTTATTCTTAGCCATCTCTGAGTAAAACATCTTAACAAAATGAAAATGTGCTTTTTTTTCTTTCTTTTCCTCTCCTTGTAACTCCATGAGGGAAGGCTGTACATCAACAAGAGGCTACAGTAGTAGTGCTACAAAGTAGAAACAATTCCTTGCATCACAGACATTGGTGCTGTGTCTTCATGACAGTGTCTTGGGTTGAAGACCAGGATACGGCACACATTCTCCCTCTTCCCAGTGACATCAAGGTTAGGAAGCAAACCATGAGTGTGAAAACTAACTTCTGAAAATAGGACCTGAGAGGTGTTTTTCCTGTCTCCTGTCCCCCTTGTCTCTGTTTTACCATCTGAGCACCCAAATCTGTCATCTTCCAGCTACAGGAAGGAATCTGCAGATCAGAGAGTTTCTACCACAATGTTACACTTAAGATCTAGTGCAAAGTTAGCTTCTAGTGAGGAGTTATTAACGCTGTGACATTTATGCTGCAGCCATTGATCAGCTGTGGTGTGATTTTCTTAGCAATTTCCCAGTCAGGTAATCCCTAGATAATTTGAGAAAACATGGCATAGCTGTGCTTCTTTTTGCTCCTTACATGGTATGATTGCTTTGTTGGCAAGGATAAAATGAACATCAAAACACACCCACAGTTCTTTTCAAGTTTTGGAGATAAATGTGTTTTCATGTGTCTTTGTTGTTGTTATTGTTTTAATTTATTTCAGTAATATGTTTATAAAAATTTGATTTATTCCTTGTATGTCCAAAGCAGCGGACATTTACTTGGGCTGATTGTAATGGTGTAAAGAGTTGCACTGTAACTAGGAATGGACTGGACAGCCTGCAGAAGCTCCTGGTATTCACACATACAAAGTGGTATGAAGAACACAAGCCAAAAAGCTGCAGGGTAGATAAGCTGACACAACTGCACAGCAAACTCATAAATCAAACTTATCCTAGAGATCACACAAAGTGTGCTTAGTTCACAGGTTTGAAGATAATTTTATTTTTTTTTAATAATTTCAGATTTATTTAAGCAAAGGTTTTAATCAGGATATGCACCATCACAAAAGAAAACAAAACCTTGCCTAGGTAGACACTGAATGCTTTCAATTTTATGAAAGTACAGTGGTAAAATTGTTTCTGAACACTCTATTAGCCATAAAGTAACAGACACAACTACAGTATTTCAAAGCTTATTGTTCTTGGTGGGCTCAGATAAAAGACCATATGTTTCCAGCACGTCTCTTCAGACCAATAAATGTAATGTTGCTTTGCTCCCTCAGAGCAATGAGATTCAACTGTATAATCATTTCAGTTTACTACAGAAGCTTTACTATAGAAGCTTTTACTGTAGAAACACATCTTTGTCCATGCGGATACATGCTTTGTTTCAATAATGCTAATAATGTCTTCCTTCTTTCTGAGTGTTTAAAGATGATTATTGCAGCTGGCTGACACTGCTTCTGAATGCCAAAGCATTCTCAGTCTCCTTAGCCTTCTTAAAAATTCTACATTGGGTATTATTCATTTAGTTTTTAATTATTAGCATTTATATCTGTTTCTACATCTTTTGCATATCACTCAGCTGTTCAAAGGGAGTATTCCCATGCTGCTGGTCTGAAGAGCTTCTGTTGGAAAGCAATGGAAGCCCAGGGAATCCTCCCACACGCTGTCTGTGTCCAATCCAAAGAGCTGACTACAGGGTTCTGCCAGTGCACATCAAACTGATACCATTTTGGAGCCATTCTATCCATGTTCTCAAAGCAAAGAGCTCAAAAAGATTATTTCAGTGCCTTTCTAACAAATTATTCTTACTTTGGTCTTCCTACCCCTATATGCTTTGTTACTGATACTCCCAATAAGCCAGAGGCTGGTATGATTGCTATGGCTGGGAGTCTCCTGCAGAGGTTGCTAGAGAGACAAAGTGCAATTGTCAGCACTACGCAGACAACTAAAAAAAATGTTAGCGCTGACACCTAGAGCATTTTACAAATGTATGATTCAACATTACCATTACTCCCTACTTCAGTTTCTGTGCATTTGGAGAAATAATTTCATAGATTAAATGGGATGTAAGCAAAATTTTTGTGACTTTCTCTTCCTCTCTTTGTTTCATGGTCAGAATTTTTATTTTTTTTTTTACATTTAAATCAGCCTTTTGTTATATACTTATGCATTTTTAAATCTCCACTGACTATTTGTTTGCCAGTCTTGATTTCCACTGTTCTACTATATACAAGCTTTACACACACACCCCCCTTCCCTCCCCACATCGTTCATCTTGTTTTCTGAAGGGTTCACATTGTACGTGTTCCTGCTACACATATGAGAGATTCAGGAACTTCAAAATCTACTGAACAATTTCAATGCATTTCTGAAAATGTATATTATCTTCAGCAAAGTCATCCAGACAGATCCTAGCAATTACTGTACTGCAGAAATAGTTTCAGTGCCAATCTTAATTTGTATTAGACATCAGAGAATCAACAATTAAACGATGGGAAAGAAGGAAAGAACTTTTTCCAAAAATGAAGGACTTCTATAAAACTGAAGCTTGCATTGTATTACAAACAAGACAATTCAATCTTCAGTTACATTTCTCTGTTCTGTGTAGTTTTTGTTTTCTATGTGAGATCACATACCAATGTGCATTTTTGCTATGGTTAGATCATTTTGCTATTTTCTCCCATATGGATTATTTGATATCTAAGCCTTGGCTGATCCTACAGCCTTAATATAATTAAGTAAAAAAATGTCAGCTAACACATTTTCTTTTGAAAGTAGTCTGTCTTAGTTCTCCTGTTCACACAACTCCTTAGTTCCTTTCATTTGGTTTCCAATTTCCCCTAGCCCTTGAATCCTCTAGCCCTTGGCTAACTTTCTATCGAATTATACATTTTGTTCTAGGCATGGTATTCTACTTGAAAAGTTGAATAGCTTGTCCAAGATTTAACACAAGGCAAGTTTCTGCACAAATGTTAGTTCAGAGAAGTTAATGAACCACAAATGTGCACTTATATACCAAATACTCTTGAGAACTGAACTTATTCTACCTTGCCCCACTAATGCTGTCTGCATGTTTCTCTTCATAATGAAATACGTTCAAAACTTAAGTTTACGGGATTTTCTTAGAATGTTTTTGTCTTGTCTGGTTGAAAAAATTTGACCATCTACAGTAAGTGACTCAACTTGCAGAATACTGCCTCTTACTTTCTTTTAGCTTTCTTATAGCGTTTTTAATTCCTGATGATAAAGTGCTCTGTGTAAATAGAATAGTACTCTGTGATTTCAGAATTTTTTTGTGGGTGTTACTGTCTGCTGCAGTTGCTGTGCCTGCATAATGAACTGCAAAAGCCCCACTGTGTGGGTGCAGTAGAGGTCAACAGAATTAGATTTTCTGCTAATGAAGTTTCAGCAGTCTTCTGAAAGTAAGTCAAACTCACTTCAACTAGTAAGATTTTTGTGGCTGTGGGGTTTCATTTTTAGGTTTTTGTTTCTCAAATATACCTGTAAGAGTAGTGTATTCATGTAGTCTTGCCCTTTTTGTTTACTGTTGTTTAGCTGGATCCCTTCATAAAGACTAAAGTTGGTTAGAATAAACATCAGTCCTGGCCAACCTTTGGTGCATTCCTTTATACTCATGAAGGAAACTTCATTAGAAATGCTTGCAAGATCAAAATCGTAAAGTCTTTGTATTATGTTAGAGATATCTTGTGTGGTTTCTTGTTTCTCAGATAGCTCACAGTGGTTTTGTGTGGACATGATCCACTTACTGAATTTCAGTGAAAGATATGTTAGTATCTTTTAGTATCTTCCATACTGTTAGTATGAAACAGTGTAGAACTTCATTCTTTTTTTTCTTGAGCCATCAAGTGCTATTTTTTTCTTCATAATAGTTGACTCTTCTACTTTTTTATATGTTATGGAGACAATTTTTCAACAGAAAGATCCTAGTCAGAAGCTAATTTCATTATTTTCTTTATTACTTTTATCATCCTATGACATTTCAATATCAGCTTGAAGTGTTTTGTAACCTTGAGACAAGCGACACTGTGTAGCATCTTTCAAAGAAGACATATTGAAAATTAAGTGTAAGTATTCATTTTGTAAAAATTACTTGAAATGGTGCTTTAATAGTTTTAGATACATGCTATTGGTTTTACCTGGCTGCTTTCAGTGTTGGCAGTGTTAAAAAGGGGACAAATGTCAAAGCTGCTTCTACAAGTCTCTTGAAATCTTTGTCCTTCTTAGCTGTGGTGGTTTGTAACTAAGTTCTAAAGGCATAGCCTAAAACCACCACATTAGCAAATCAGATAAAGTAAAAAACAATACTAAAAGAGCATATGCATGACACTATGCTACTGTATGCTACCTCTGGAACTTACAGGTATCTAGATACAGTAGAAAAGAATGGGAACTTCAAACCTGAAAAACAACAGTTTCCTGAATGAGAGAAAAGGTGTGGAAAGAGGTTGGTTTTGGATAGCTTTGGAAGGCTATAGGGAAGACTTGCCTTTGCTCGAGCTAGAGAAAGCTATGTTTTGTCTTTGACTCTGAGGGGAATATAAACACCTTGTAACCAAAAGAGAGAAACTAAGCAGGATTAGGTTGGATGTGTTAAAATATTGTTTTGTTATTTTGACCTATTGTATGCTTTAATTACATGTATGCCAGTAGAAAATGACCAACTGAGATGTGAAACATGTGCCTTCTGACAGACTATATAACTTTGCTGTATAATGTAATAAAAGTCTTTGCCTGCTTACATCTTGTCCTGAAAGCTATGGTCGAGGCAAATATAACATCTATATAAAATCTATATTATTACAAAAAGGTACCTAGAGCAGCATATATTTCCAAAGTTCCACCCTGATATGTCTAATTCCACTGTGGCTGTTGACACAGAGGAAGATCCTTTCTGTCAGTGTATTCCTGTGCAACCTGTTCTAGGTGTACCTACATTAGCAGGGAAGTTGGACTAGATGATCTCCAGATGATCTCCACAGGTACCTTCCAACCCCTACAGATGGGGAAAGACAAATTCACTTACCACTCAGGATAGGATATGAAGAGTACTGATATATTGGAGTTTAAGAGAGTATTTGAATTCAGGATACTCTAACAAGAAAAAGTGAGAGATGTGGTATGGGAATGGTAGAAAGGTGAAAGCTAGCAACATGGAGAAAAAAAAATTTATCTCCAAGATGAACTGATTCAGAAACGCCATTTACTGTGCCTAGTTAACTTACTAGTGCTTTGCAAATCTGAAACATGTGTGATGCACACCATCAAATAGGGGATTTCTTAAACTACAGTTGTATGCTAATTACTCACTTTAGGCAGTGGTTTGTCTGAAGTGGTAAATGATCCTAGAATTTTTGTCTTAGCAAGAAAAAAAATTTGCTGTTAAAATGTTGGGGACTGTTAGTCATCAGTGCAGGAATTGCCACTTCTCTAAACCTTGAATGGAAATGAATTCAATAAAAAGAGACATAATGGCAGATTTATAAAAGCAACGTTCCTTTACATAATGGATTTTCTATTCTAATGTTTCTTTACTGTATTTCTTTAAAATTATGCAAGAAATGTATTATTTAAATGGTAGTAAAGAATTCATTAAAAGATTAATAGTTCTGGTTTACCAATTCGCTTACCAGGTCACTTAATTATTTAGTTCATTAATTCACTAAATGTCAGACTTACCATGAACTCTGGTGATATGCATAACTAAGGTTATAGTTCTATGAACAATTGTCATCTAACAACTTCAAAAGAGAGTTTGGTATTATTTTTACATTTCAGGTGAAAGAAAGTGTTTGTATCTACACAGATATGCATACACAAGAAGATGGGACACCAATGTAGCTGTTAATTGATCAGCACTAAGAATGGCTGGCGGGGGGGTTGGATATTTTCTTTCCAAAGCATCAAGAAGATAGCCTCTAATTTAGGCTACATGACTGGGACTATTTATAGCAGCCACATTTCCATTAAAAAGTACAAAATCAGACTTTGAGGTAAATATGAAAACTTCTAAAGTTCATTCATTTATTTATTAAAAATTATTACTCATTGGAATAGTGAAATGATGGTTAATTGCAATTATCAGAAGGATTCTAGTACTAAGGTGATATTTCAGATAAAACAAATATTTATGCTATGCTGATGAGATCCCAGCACTAGTACTTACATGTAAAGATCTGTATGCACACACATATGTATGTGCGTAAATATGCCCAGCAGTATATAGAAGGAATACTTGTAAGAACATTGGAATTAGTCTAAGTAGCCATTAGACATTATTTAATCTCTAGTAGTAGTGATGAAGGCAAGACATTGTACAGAAGGGCATGATGAACCTTCCATTTGCATAGGTGAAGTTTTCCATTCACTTGGTAAGCCTGAGTGGAGAACATCAATAGCTGGTCATTATGCACCATGTAAAATAATTTGATGCCCTATGATGCATACAGGCTAAGTAAGGCCATCTTAAATAATTTTTATTGTGGAATGATTTCTTCCATTACAGATTCTATGCACTGTAAAATAGCACGGGGCTGTAACAGTCACAAGCCAGTGTGTACCCATGTATCTTGCTGCAGCGAATGGTTAAATGTGAAAATGAATCCTTTCTGGCAGGCTAAACTCATGGCCCTCTGTGTTAGTGGCATCTGCTCTGGCATGTGAATCAGCCTTGCTTTTAGTGGGTGCATGCCAAGCAAATAGAGGTTTATATGAAGCAATACATAATCTGTTCAGACCTACTTCCAACAGCCCCCATGAGTGGATCCATTAAGTACAATTAGTCTTGTAATTAAAGGCCACACTATTAAGCCCTTCAAGCATTTTTTTTTTCTTTTTGACAACACAAAATCAATCTTGTGACAGCTTCACCGACACAATCTCAGATCTTGGTAAACAAAGTGAGACAATTACACCTAAGATGATGTGAAAGCCAGTAAAGCATGAGGTATGAGGTGCTCTTACACCATTTAGACTCATTCAGATCTGTGGGTAAATGGTATAAGGAGAGTACATCTGTGTTAGATATACACAAAGTAGGTATAAAGGTGTATGAGTGTTAGCTTTTAAGACAAGAATCTTTGGGAATTTTCACAAGTTTTGCATGTATTGGATATTTCCTGCTGGAGTAAATGTCACAGTTTTGGGAGCTGTAATGAGTTTTTTAATGGTCTTGGGAAATGTTCGATAGACGTAGTACAAAGTAATTTTGAGTGGAAATTTTGTGGATTAATCAGCTACTATGTGATTTCCTGGGATTGTGTGAATGTGTTTACAGACAGAGAGGTAGAGACTGGAGTTACCTCAGTGACTTTGGGATGCAGATGGGCCATAAAACTCCTATGTCATTTAAAAAGTGTTATTATTTTAAAACGTGATCTTTAAAGGGAAAGAGCTGAATAGAAAAAAAAATAATCATGTAATGTCATCTAATGTGAATCACCACAGAGCTGTTTCTGAATAAGACCCAGAGTCTATAGATATTCAACATTGTTTGCAAACAAACAAAAGTGATCCTGGAGGTGTAGATGTGATGTTTAGGCACATGGTAGAGCAGCAGACTTGGTAGTGTTAGGTTAATGGGGTGGATGAGGTGCTTGGTGCCATGGTTTAGTTGATTAGATAGTGTTGGATGATAGGTTGGACATGATGATCTCAAAGGTCTCTTCCAACCTGCTCTGGTCTATTCTATTCTATTCTATTCTATTCTATTCTATTCTATTCTATTCTATTCTATTCTATTCTATTCCCTAGTCTAGTCTAGTCTAGCCTAGCCTAGTCTATTTGTTGGACTCAATAATCTTAAAGGTCTTTTCCAGCCTAAATAATTTTATGATTCTAGTCTTTAAATCCTGGAAATCTGAGGATCATTTTAACCCTTAAGTCATGACATAACAAATATGAAGATCTTCTTCAAACTGACCACAACAGCAGACTGTAAAAATCACCACAAAATCTGATACCATATGACAGCTCAAGTGGCTTTGCTTGAGCTCTTGGTGCTTTACTTACTATTATATGTTGTTTATATGCTAGGAAGGAGATTCTTTCCATAATCATACAAAGAGTAATGAAGCTGATGAATAGGACTGAGCTTGTTAATATCTGACTTCAAATTAAAACAGCTGCCTTTTCTCAGTTCCTCAGTCATCAATGAGAAGGCAGGTAGAAAGATGGGCTGACAGCAAGATCCCTCATTTAGGCATCAGGAAAGAAGTTAGGTAGATTGTTGCCTTACCCCACAAAAGCTACTGGTTGACAATCCCCAGATGAGTCTACTGCTGAGTAGCATCTCTATTAAACTTTGTGATTTGCCATTTTCTGACATGATTTGAGCAATTACATAAATACTGGCAACAGAATGGCAGAACACAATACCAAATCTTCTGCAGCTTTAACTGGTTGCTGTGATGTCTTATTGCTAATAAGCATTAATATTTTGACTTTACTGAGCTCACACATTCAGAAATCCTCTATATTTTGCTGACCCCCTAGTACATGTAAGAACAGCATCATTATGCTTAGATCTGTAATTGTTTATAATATATTGTCTTTAAGCAAAGCAATGACTGAGGTGATAATGCACAGTCAAGAACAGACATAATACAGATACTATTTGCCAGGCAGCCTCGTAGCTGCTTGCAGATGCAGCTGGTTTAGTTTGGTTTGGAGGCTGCAGCTGAAAATGAAGTGTGGCTGGATGCAGCTTCTAAATATGGGCCAGAACCCCGACAACATGATGTATACTGGCACAGCTCCCCTGAAGTAGTTGTGATAGTTTATGCCAGTTAGGATTCAACTCAAGAGCTTTTATGATGTGCTAACTTGGTGTTGTTGGCATTTGTCTTTATTTCTCCTCTGATCTAGATAAGATAATCCTGATTTCTTAAAGCTGCAATATTAGTCTTCATGCTACAGAGGCTCTTTGCACATGTGACATTATCAAGGTAAAAAAAAACTGTCAAAACATAAATGCTACTTTAGTGAAGGAAAAATGTCATTTAGCCAGTTTATGATGAGTTATCCATCTGTGTTGCAAAAATTAGCAGTGTTTGGGTTAAGGGAACTGTCATTTGTAGGGTCTGTTTTGAAATATGGTGTATCTTGAAGGTGATGGTCATAAACATTTCATTGGTTTTGTATTAGTGAAAAAACTGGGAATTTCCTAATGTTTGTTAGTAGTCAATGAGTATGTATTCTTCACAACCTAGTGGCTAGTAGAACATTACAGAAATACATTTCCATCTATTTCAGGACTATCGATCAGGTCTAAACTCTGTCTCCTCTGTTACTGTGGTCAGTATTAGGTATTTCTGATGAGCAACCACTAAGGCTTCCCAATTCTAATGGTTCCTTGGAATGTTTAATATATATTTAGTAAAATGAAAGATTTAATGATGATTGTAAGTTATGCAGCACACAATCTTGAATGTTATAAATTAGAAAATTGAGACCATTTACAGTTTTTTAAATGTCTGTATTTTAACTGTTTATCTTAAGTCTGTATTGTGTAAATCATGCATCTCCTCAACGTGTATCTTGGGTTGTTAGTATAAAAGGATTTTAAACATTTTTTTTTAACTATGAAAATTGATACTTGAAGTAAAAATATTTGTTCTGAAGAATTGGAAATATCTGATATACACAGTTCTGTTTGGAATGAGAGATTCAGCACTACAAAATGGTCACAGGATTAGTACTCAGCTTGTGACTATTCAGAATATTTCTCAGAAAAATGACAAAAACAGATGTGAAAGTTCTATTAAAAAAACCCAAACCACCAAACATCCAAGGCTGTGAAAGTCTAAGTGCAAGGGACATAATCTGTAGTAACTATTCCTCATCTTTCTATGTTTTAATCAAATACAATGTTAATAATTCTGATACTGTAAAACCTTTTACTACCTTGCTCTGATGTTTTTCTGTCAAGGGCTAACTAATAGTTTTAGCTCTCTGAAGAACAACACAGCAAAGAAAAGGCAAATGCTAGGAAATGTATTCATTAAATAGTCAAGAGAATGCCAAGGACAAGCTCACCGTATAATGTGTTAGGAGAACATCAATATTTGAGAAAAGGAAGATGCTGCTTTGGTATAACGTATTTGTGAAAACTGGAATAAGCATGTTTTAAGCAAGGCTTCTCTTTAATTATTGTCTGAGTTTCACATAAAGTCTGCTTCATCAACTGGATAAATATTTGACTGCTGTTCAGTAAATTGCATTAGTTTACTTTAACTGTATGCTCAGCCTTATTCAGGCATCCTACATTAGGCAATGTAGTGTGTAATGCATCTCTGCAGGTGACCAGAGCTATTCTCTGTATGAGGTAAATTAAAACTCATATTTTAAAAATTAAACATTCTTGCACTTCATGATTTCAATATTTAATTATAACCTGTGTCAGGGCCTAATCTCTGACTGAGTCAGGCATGAAATTAATCAAAAACGAAGCAAAAGCTTAGCAGTTCTACTGCACTGTAAAAATAATTTTTTCAACAATTCTGTGATTCTTACAGAAGTCTTATGACAAAGACACTAGTCATCATGTAGTTAGGGCATCAGTTAAATGGTTACAAAGTGGCCAAAATAATGATGAATTTTTGTTGATTGCCTAAAAAACCCACAACAAACAAAAACCACAAACAAAAAACACACCAAACCCAAAACCAACCCCCCAAAAAACCCCAAACCACAGCAGAACAGTTGAGATGTGAGCTCCTGAGATGTGAGCACACTGAGGATGTTGTAACATTCCAAATGTAATAAGTGAGGAAATAAATTTTTGGCTCTTCCTAAATCTATTTCAGGAAGGAAACACAGCTGCATTGAGAAAGTGCAGTTTTGACATTCTCAGTGAAGTTTCATCAGGCTACTACGTAGGAGCAGATTATTTTATGTGAAGTATACTGAAGTTGTGGAGAGTGTGAAGTAATTTGCTGCAAAATAACTATTTGTAGTTATATTTATTTGAATACTGGGAAAAGCTGGTGAAGAGCAGTGAGTTTCTTTTTCACTGTGCATAATAATCTTATCTTTCCCCCTCTTAATCTGCTTTTTCAAAGTTGTTAAGTTTGGTGCCAAACTTTACAGCTAAGAAACACAGGAAATTGTGAGGTTCTGAAAAAAGGCTGAAAAATATTCTTGAAATTTCACAAAGTTCAAGCTTTTTCTGAAAAGTTACAAGACTGAGCTTTGATTTTACTTGAAAAAAAAACCATTAATTCAGTCAGATTTGGTTTATTTTGATGAATTTGAATATTTTTTGTGGCCTCAGCAGTTCCTGAAGTGAATCATCTGCAAAAACAGGAAGTGCAGAGGCAGCCAATAATAGTGGGAAAATTCCCAAATGGGCTCCTAAAAGCTGACAGAACTACTTCTGACATAACAATATAAAGTATATAAATATGTTTGAACATACAGCGTAAATGGTAGCTTTCTCCCAACCCAGCACAGAGCTGATTGCCTTCTGAAGGCAGTCAGGTAACAGGACTGAAGTTATTTTATTTATCTCAGCTCTATATTTTCATCAGACACAGGCTGCTTTTGTGATTATAGGCTAATCATGTGCAACCTCCTTAGTTTTACCTGCTGTAAACCAGTTCACATTGCTAATGGTTTGTCTGATTAAGCAGGTGTTTGGCATATGAATCAAAGAAAATATTGCTAGAAGAAAGATTTGGAAGGAGGTAGCTGAGCATGAACTTAACTTCTGCTTTTATTTATAGTTTTGGGGGAGGAGGAGATGAGGGAAAGAAGGATCCATTCTATCAGATACAGATCTTGAAGTACTGCATTTTAAAAAGAAAAAAAAATAAATTGTAGAGTTTATGCATTTGAGCCTGCTGCTCAAGATTGTTAAGAGCAAGACAGATAGAGCAAGAACCACTAATGTATGACCATTTGGTCTTTTGTTAGGATTTTTCCTTAGCCCTGGAATCACACTGGATCTCATCACTAAGAATATTTTACACCCATTAGAGTGCCTTGGCCAGCTGCAACTAGCAATCTACTTGGCTCTGCCTAGCCAGGATGATGTTCTTAGATAAAGCATGTTGCTCTCCACACATAAATGGTATGAGATAGCTTATGCTGGTAATTGTGCCACTATCATGGCTTTGAGTGCAGATGGAATCTCTTCTTTTTTACCCCTGAAAATAAAGTAAGTAAATACAGTAAATTTAAAAGTAAATTTACTCCTGTATTCAAGAGCAAATCCATTTGTCCTTGGGAAGTCAAATCTTGTGAGGGCTGTGATTATTTACCAGGTGGGACTTACCAAGGCTAACTCTGCCTTGTTTCCCCGGCTCAGATGAATGGCACCACTTAAACAGGATTTGCTGTCATCAGTGTACCTTCTAGTGAATCTGCCACTTATTTGAATGCCATGTACTCATCTTTTATAAGTAATTTAACTTTATGATAACATTTAAAAAATATACAGAAATACTGGATAAAAACCAAGCTATATTATCTAATGCACTGGTAAAATAAATTATTACAAAGGGTATTTGTTTTTAATAATGTTGGACAGCTTCCATTATGTCACATGAATATTACATTTTGTTGTTGATCTGAATCTGTTAAGAAAGGTTTAGCAGAATTTTTGAGTATATATACTTTTAGTAAGGTGGAATACAGCACAGAAAATCAGAGGTTTTTTTTTTTTTAGGGGATTTAAGAACATTTTGGCCAAGTTAATACATATTTCTGATTTTCTTTAGGCTTTTTGGGGTTGTCTGACATCTGGAGTTTCTGTTGTACTTTTGGTTACAGCACAAAATCTGGTTCCTTATAGGTTTCTAATGTGTAATAAACACAAATGATTTAGAGCACTTTCGTGGGATTCTATCAGCCAGAGAAACTGTTGCTGTCACTCGAGCCTCCCCAGGTTGTTCTTGTAGATGCCTCAGCTGTTGATCAAGCAGAGTCTACACAAACTCTTCAAAATCAGAAATGCACAACTCATGCATTCTGCTCCCTTTCCCATGTGAAGGAGAATGACTTAGACCATTCTTATCACAGCATTCCTATCCAATACCGGGAACAAAAGAATTCAGTTTAGAACAGGCCCAAACTTTAAATGAACTTGAACACTTTATTCATTTTTAATAATTAATGTTATAATCTGTCTTTAACTTTTTTTTGAGTTGATATGCTAAAGAGCTATTGCAGAGTATGTGTGACTGCATTTGTTGAGCCTTACACAATTACATTTGTTAAAACTTGTTTCAATTTTTTTTCCTGATTTTGAATTATATAAAATACACTGTACTATGAATAATAGCTGCCTTGCTTCTAAAACAAGATTTATTACAACAAAGGTATTGTTATACATATAGTTATTGGTATGCAACAGAAGATAGATTAAAAAGTAACCACATTCTTTTTTGTGCAATTCTAAAAGGCTTTTCTTAGTACCCTGAGTGTTATTTGGTGTAAAACCCTATTTACTGGGAAACTTCAATAATTTCCCAATATTTTCATTTCTAATAATGGTATAAAATAATTACAGCTTTAGGAGTTCTATAGTCCTCACTGCTCTAGAGGTTTTCTAAATATTTTCATTATCTGATAGAAAATGGCTTTCTGCTCAGTATACCATACAAATCTGACCATGAAGTTACTTATTAGGGTAAGTGAAAGGTGTTGGTCTGTGCTTTTATTGCCCTATTTATGAAGTGATTGCTAAACCCAAATGTACCTTATAACCTCATGAATAAATCATGGAACCAGTCACTGTATTTATAAAAATGTCTGGTACTTCTTTCCACTTTCCAGCATTTGAACATCTTTGGGTGACTGAAATATATAATTACTAAATGGTGAGCAAATAAAGTTATCAGAGCTGGCTTTTGTGGCTCAAAATGTTTGCAAGGAAGCGCTGCTTTGAACTGAAGAACTCTGAATGTTGAAGCCAATTTATCTGTTTACATAAACATAAACATGTTCATATTTCCTGGTGAGGCTAGGAAGGAGTTTATATTTCTTTCCAACTGCAGAGATGGTCTTGCAATGAGAAGCAAATGTCTCATATTTGAAGTTGTGTCACAGTCCTGTCTCCTATCTAACCCTTCCCTTCCTTCACAGTCTTTTGGACTGAGAAAATGATGCTTATATGCATGAGGCAGAGCAGGCAGTTCTTTAGACAGGCTGTTGGAGCAGCAAAGCAATTCTACCATGGGGCAGTAACAGTACTGCTGCCTACCACCTGGACTCACTGCTTACCAGCCCTCCTGCTGTCCCTGAGCTCCATCCTTCCCTCTGGTGTCAGGGGATGGGAACCAGCAGCTGCTCAATACAGTCACTACAAAGCAATGCTGCACTGAGTTCATGTTCCCTTTGCCCTGTTGAACCCCTAACTTGGCTCCACCTGAGTGCTCAAGAAAGCAGTGAGATCTTATTTCTAACATGCAAGGGCAGAATGAGAAGCGTGATGTGATGGGAGATCTAAGGTTGCTACCATGTCCTGAAAGCTTTATCCTGCTCCTCTCAACACTTCTTTTGATATTGCCAGCTGTTTCCCTTTGAATGGCTGAGTACTACAAGAAAGTGACTACAGAACCAAATGCCATTAGATACCATGCAAACATAATGCTGTGTGACCCACACACTTGCTCTACGCTGTATTTTGTACCTTTTATTAAAAATTCCATCATCTCTGCTGATGACTTCACTAATGTGCTCCAGACATCTGTGGCAATGACTAACAATATCTCAATTTAAAACAAACTGGCAGTGCTACCTCTGCCCAGAAAACAGCCCCTGTACACGCAGTGGTCCTGGAGGTCTCACAGATCTTGGACTTGCTAGCGAGCCCTGCAGGTAGCTAGATGACATTGGTACTCATCCTAGATGCTAATTAAATAACCAGGGGATCCTGTGTTAGATATCACGATGATATCATCAAGGCTATTCCTCACAGACTGCATACTTGAAGCAGTGGAAGCCATTACTTATGATGGCTGTTCAACACCAAAGTATGGGAATTTTGCTCCTGATTTAGCTCCTTTATGCAGTGGAGCCAAAACTGTGGATTTGCTGTCCCTAGAGGTGTTAAAGATTGGATGTGGCACTTAGCGGCAGTCTAGTTGATATGGTTGTGTTAGGTCATAGGCTGGACTTGATGATCTCAAAAGTCTTTTCCAGCCTCAATAATTCTGTGATTCTGTGACTCTGTAACTCTCCTGTGCCTAGTAGTACTTTAAAAAGTTTTTTTTGGTTTATTGACAGCAAGTGAAAGATTCTTACAGCAGAGATTATATTAGGGATTATATTTACATGTTGCTTTCAGTGTAAAAGATTCTAGCTGGATAAGTATTTGTTATATCTCTATGTGATATATGTTTGATTGTTAATAGTCTAGTACTGTAAACAGAGAAATAACAAATTAGTTTTCATTTTAATGCAACAAAAAATAAGTTTGGATGACTTACCTTGAAGTAAGTGCATGCAAATTGAGTCAACCTGGGACTCATTTGAAAAGGAGATGGAAACATTTATTTCTTTGAATGCTGAACATACCTAATGTAACATTACAAAGAAATGAAATATAAATTCAGTGCTTCTGACAAGCACAAACTGTTCCTTGGAGATCTTGTGAACAGTTTCTCTCTGTGTCTGATTTGGCAAGTGTAATGCCTTATTTATCTCTAGCACTTGCTGCATTGTTTTGTTCCTTGTAGAGCACTTGCTCCAATCCTATTTTAAATTGGTTTATGTCTCCTGCACTAGTTTATTGTCACCAGAAGACATTTTTTAATATATTATATATATATATATATATATAAAGTTATAAAATTAGACCCACAGGTAACAAAAACTTGGGCTTTCATATGGTTCTGTTTGTTTGTTTTGGGGTTTAGTTTTTGTCTGTTTGGGTTTTTTTTGTTCACTTCTGGCATATTTTTATTTTTTTTCCAACCTGACCTTTGCTTTGTAAGTAAACCACGTAGAAATTCAGTGAAAAGTCCACATTTGCTATCTTTCTGTCCCCTCTACACTCTGGTATTAACTGTGTACATTCTAATATTAAATCTAATGACTGATTTTTTGAACCATTGGAAGCATTCATCCTCCACCTGCTGGTATCCTTTCCTTAACGATTTATTTTCTATAAGAATTTTCAAATAGTTCCTGATACATGAGAACAGAATGGCCTCAAAATATAGGCAGTCTAAAATGTAGAAAAGGGAGTCGTCCCTACATGTAGCATTCACTTACTAAGCACCTACAATGTATAAAAAACACTTCTCAGGTAATTGGTAGTAAAGATAAGTAGAAGTATAATTTTGCATGGGAATGATGAAAACAAAACTAATGGTAGTTTCAAGCTTAGACTCAGATAACTCGAAATCCATTTTCATTTAGATAATTTCAATTACTTGTTAATATTCCATTAATATTTGGAGGGCAGAACTAGAATGAGGGACAAATACATTTTTCTCAGGGTTCTTCATTATTACTGTCTTTCATCTCATATAAAATATCTATTGACAAAAGGAAAAGATGATTCAGAAACCAATAATGGTTTAATACTGCATTTATCTTAAAAGAAAGAACCATTGGTGGACTACTTGAAATGAATATCAATCTTTGTTATTAGTTTCTTCCTATGGTAGTGTCCATATCATGTGGACAGCCTATTACTATTTTTTTGTCTGATTGCCACCTATATCTGCAGTGTCAGTGGAAAGATATTAAAATGAATTAACTCAGAAGCTAAATAAGTCTGTCTCTGGTTCAGATTTAATGCATATTGGCAAGATAATGTGGGTGAACTCCCAGAGGCAAATAGACAGTATGTTTGTCATAGGAGGAAAGAAACTCTAGAAGATCTGAATTGCACAGCAGCATGTGGGGCAGTATTTGAACACCTAGGCATAGGATTGCAGTCTTTTGGTGGGATATTTTTTTCCCCTGTGGAAATACAGATTATCTTACCAGCAGTGAGTCTGATTTTTTTCCTCTGAGTATTGAAGAGCTATATGATTACATTAGACTAGTAGGATTCTACACCACTCTCATGAGATCCTCAACTGGAGTACTGTGTCCAGTTCTAGTACCCCTTTTACAAGACAGATATGGAAATGCAGGAGTGTGTCCAGAAAAGAGCCATGAGCATGGTCAGAGAGCTGGAGCTCTCTGTTCTCTCCTATGAGAACAGGCTGAGAGTTGAGGTTGTCCAATTGGGAGAAGAGAAGGCTCCAAAGAGACCTTACTGTGGCCTTCCAGTATCTGAAAGGGGCTTACAAGAAAGCTGGTGAGGGACTTTGTAGAGTGTCAGGTAGAGATAAGACTAGGGGGACACCATGATCTTGAAGGTCTCTTCCAACCTGGTCTATTCTATTCTATCATCAGTAAATTTGCAGATGACACCAAGTTGGGAGCAGGTGTTGATCTGTTAGAAGGTGGGAGGGCTCACTGGAGGGACCTTGACAGGCTGGACAGACGGGCAGAGGCCAACAAATAGCATGAGATTTAACACATCTAAGTGCTGGGTTCTACACATTGGCCACAATAACCCCATGCAGTTTACAGGCTGGGGTCAGAGTGGCCAGGCAGAAAGGGACCTGGGGGTACTGGTTGACAATAGGCTGAACATGAGAATAGAATAGAATAGAATAGAATAGAATAGAATAGACCAGGTTGGAAGAGACCTTCAAGATCATCGTGTCCAACCTATCATCCAACACCACCCAACCAACTAAACCATGCAATCAAGCACCAGCAGTGTGCCCAGGTGGCCAAGAAGGCCAATGGCATTCTGGCCTGTATCAAGAACAGTGTGGCCAGCAGGAGCAGGGAAGTTATTGTGCCCCTGTACACAGCATTGGTTAGGCCACACCTTGAGTACTGTGTCCAGTCCTGGGCCCCTCAGTTTAGGAAAGATGTTGATTTGCTGGAATATGTCCAGAGAAGGGCAACAAAGCTGGGGAGGGGTTTGGAATACCAGCCCTATGAGGAGAGGCTGAGGGAGCTGGGTTTTTTTAGCCTGGAGAAGAGGAGGCTCAGGGGAGACCTTATTGCTCTCTACAACTACCTGAAGGGAGGTTGTAACCAGGTGGGGGTTGGTCTCTTCTCCTAGGCAACCAGCACCAGAGCAAGAGGATACAGTCTCAAGCTGCACCAGGGGAGATTTAGGCTGGATGCTAGGAAGAAATTATTTACAGAAAGAGTGATTGGCCATTGGAATGGGCTGCCCAGGAAGGTGGGAGAGTTGCCTTCACTGGAGGTGTTTAAAAAAAGACTGGATGGGGCACTTAGTGCCATGGTTTAGTTCATGAGATGGTGTTGGGTGATAGGTTGGACTCAATTATTTCAAAGGTCTTTTTCAACCTGGTTAATTCTGTATTTCTGTGTGAAAGTTGGGTATTCGCTTGTCACAATGTCTCTTTCTCAGTGAAGCTTTCTGTAGAGAAGTGTGACTAAGAGATTTCCAAGCCAGGTGGAACTCTTTTTCCTCTGCATTTACCACCATGAAACATAACCACAGTGGAGAAGATGCAGTCTTTTTCTGTCTGTTGTTAATGAAATTTGCCTTGTGATTCATAAGAGGTGATACTTTCCAACCTGCCCCTCTTCCTGAAGGCTTCCTGTTCAGAGTAGATTGAAATGTGAATGCATTTTTCCAGATATGGTTTATTCTTTTTCCTCCTTTCCTTCCTGATTTCTGAAAAAGCAGCAGTGAGGGGAAAGAAATGGTCTGTAAACGAGGCACAAAAGCAGAGATTTATTGAATGATGAGAGCAGACTCAAGGGGACTCCAGGTTAAAAAAAAAAAAGTAATTAGTATAATATCATACAACTAAACAGCTCTTGCTCCACCACTACCATTTTTGCACCCTTCCCAGAGCCAGGGGCACCAGCCTCACCAGCCAAGATACCACACAGAGGAGCTCAGCCCCAGTAAGGAGACCCAGACAGCACCTGTGGATAATATTGGAGTAGCAATTAATTCTCTTCCTAACAACCGGGGGGCCACCAGGCCCCCCGGCCTTTGTTGTCACCACCACCATCACCCAGTGTGCACCATGGGCACTCACCTGTGATGAGAGGAGGATCCTCAGCCCAGATGGGCTCAGCTTGGGGTTTCTGCCCTTCCTGGTGGGGATTAAAAAGGGGAGTGGGTGGGGAGGGCCAAGTGGACACACCTGGAGTGGGAGGAGACTCCTACATAAAAGGGCAGAAGGGGGAAAAAGGGCAGAAATGGGGTGGGTGAGGGACTTTCAGGGTGTGGGGTAATGCTAGGACTAGGGGGGGTGGGAAAAAAAAAATGGGTAGATTCAGATTGGATATTAGGAAGAAATTCTTCACCATGAGGGTGGTGAGACACTGGAACAGTTTACCCAGGGAGGTGGTGGAAACCTCATCTCTGGGAGTTTTTAAGGCTGGATGTGGCTCTGGGCAACCTGATGTAGTGTGAGGTGGTCCTGCCCCTGGTAGGGTGGTTGGAACTGGATGATCCTTGAGGTCCCCTCCAACCCCAACAATTCTATGATTCTAAAACAGTTTTGCGGTTTAGGCTGGATCTTAGGAAGAAATTCTTCACAGGGAGTGGTTGGCCATTGCAATGTGCTGCCCAGGGAGGTGGTGGAGTCACTGCACCAGGAAGTGTTTAAAATAAGATTGGATGAGGCACTTGCTGTCATGGTTTAGTTTATTAGATGGTGTTGGGTAATAGGTTGGACTTGATGATCTTGAAGGTCTTTTCCAACTTGGTTAATTCTATGATTCTATGTGTAGAACCCAGCACTTAGATGTGTTAAATCTCATGCCGTTGAACTCTGCCCATGTGATGTAATAGGCAACCTGATCTTATGGCTCTGGGCAACCTGGTCAAGTGGAAAGTGTCCCTTTCCTTGGCAGGGGGGTTGGAACTAGATGATCCTTGAAGTCCCTTCCAACCCTGACAATGCTGTGATTAATTTCACATATCAAGAATGTTCAATGTATAGCTTCATAAGAGAAGCACTTTTGCATCTCTTTATCTTTGTTCTCTTGCAATGAATTTTGATTAATATTTCCCTGATGACTACAACAATCTAATTAAAAAAAAAAAAAAAGAAAAAAAAGAAAGTTCTAAGGAAAAGCTAGTAGATTTTGCTATGTTAATGCAGTGACACTGCAATACATGCAAAGAATCGGTCTGAAAAATATTAAGTTGGCATGAAATAGTTCTTGGAGTTTGCAGCAGCCAATCATATTTGCTTTGCTTTATATTATATTTGGTCCATATTCATTTGACAATCTCTGTGAGTAATTTGCTCGTCATATGTGAGTGGTGACTGGGTCAGAGTAATGCCCCTCTGCTACTGAAGCAGGCTGGTTGGCTTCTAGGGTCAGTATTGAAGCTGAAGCCGGTGGGTGATGCCATCTCTCAGCTCTGTGGTGCTTGTGCATATGACTCCAGCCACTCTTGTACTGTAGCAGCAGCTGCCTCCCTTTGTTGCATCACTGCTGTCTGCGTTTTATGCCTTTTATTTTTCTCTAATTAGTCAACAAAGACAGGTTTACAGACTGGACAAAACCTGACTCTACACATAAGACATGTAAAGCAGAAATAGGCAGTTTCAGCAATGACCTTTAACTGGCTCCATTTATTAGCCAAACAGTAAGCAAGTAACATGTTGTGGGCAGTGTTTTGCTGTTGGCTTTGGCTTTATCTTTTTAATCTATACTGGCGTGAAGCATGCCAGAAGACCTTACAGGCTGCCAGACCGGGAATTACTGATCTAATGGTTATAACAGAGCTTTCAGAAGCAGGACAGCTGGTGTTTCTTCCTACTATTTTCAACAGCTTTCTGTCTTAACTATGATGGATCATTTCCCTCCTCTCTGTCTTAATTAACTCACCACCTATATTATAAAGATATTAATTCCTACCCATCTTGGCCTACATATCAATTATTATTATGCTGTGACTTCATATGACTGTTCATTTAATAAGAAATATTTCATAAATAAAATTTTTAATGCCTTTCTTTTGTTTTGTACTATGTCAGTTAGATACTCTCTTCAAAGCTGAACATGGTTGATTGTCTCCTATATCTTAAATGATTCTTCTGTCCGACTTAATCAAAAAGAGTTGTTTCAATGATGATTAGAACTCCTTCATTTGTCTCTAATAGCACTGTTTTTAAGATTGGAAAAGCTGTTAGTCTCTCTTCCGTGCAATCAAACAACCTTTATCTGCCATTTGTATCACAAGTAGCAGTTTTCTTTATGCCCTCTTTTGGTACAAGAAAGGAAATTTTATCCTTTTTCTACACTTTCTCTGTTTCATTTTCACTGAAAGAGTGGGTGGGATATGCCCTTGTTCTCACAGAATGGGATGTTATAATGCCTGAACTTTATCCCTTGTATTTCCAAGTGTCTTCTCCAAGTGAGTCTTCTGTTTTAGTAAAATTGGACAGTATTCTCAGTTTTTCATAATACCATGACACAGACTGGTAAATAAACCACAGGATGCTTTTTCTTTTTTGACTTCCTCCTCCCCCCCCATTCTTACTTCAAAGTGATGAGATCATCAGAAACTCAGTAAAGACACATTGCAAAGGGGTTCAGAACATTTTTCAGGCTATTTCTTCAGGAAGATAAAAGTAACACACCCTTCTTTTTTTTTTTTTTTTTTTTTCCATTTGGCTGTGGGTGGCCAATTATGAAGGCCTGTCTTTGGGTAAAAGAAATAGGAAGAGTAACAGCCTACTTGAATCCACTTCATGCAGAAATATTTTGCACTATGTGGATCCTTGGCCCAGATAGATATTTGTTAGCTGTGCAAGTACCTAAGTTTCAGATAGTGAGCAGGATGGGCAGCTGATACTCTTGCATTTGGACATGTATCATCTGCCTAAATAAAAAAAAAATAATTCTATATTAAGTCTAAGACACAGGTTGAAGCCTCAGAAATGTTCTCAAACCTTAGAGGAACTGGACGCTGTCACAGAAAATAGGTGAAAAGAAACACCAACTTGGTATGTGTATCAATATATAGCACAGGACCTCCTTAAGATCCTGCCATTAGTGTAATCTGAAATAGAAATCTGAATCCAAATCCACCCCATCTAATGTGGGAACGTCCTATTCACCAGGCTTCTTGAAAAGGAGGTAGAGCTTCCTCAATATTTCCTGTTAAGGCTATTAAATGCTGTATTAAGTAAATGTGGATTACGAGAAAGGTCAAGGGAGGAGCAAGCACGGACATTCTCCTGGGACACAGGAAACTTAGATTCATGTACCTGTTCCAAATAATGCTTAACTGTTTATATGAAATGGTAGAGAAACTGAGTTTGAACTAATAAAACTCCCAGATAAACATACTGAAAGTGGGAAGACTGAGCAGGAGGAAAATGCATTACTGTTGTCACTTCAGCCCCCATGATATTGCTTCTGGTTGTTCAGTAGGTAATTTCCTTTTGATAAAATAAATGGTGAAAAATAAGCCTTTTCACATTACCCATTTAAGCTGGAAATGTTTTTTTCCCCTCCCTTTTGAAATAAAGCAAAATGTCATCCTAGCATTGTGTGGAGGGGCAGCAATAGCTGTGATCTGATAAACTAATTTCATTCCTCTAATTTAGATTTAGTTGCAACCCCTTGTTGTGGACTGGCACTCCCAGTGAGTAATCAGGAAAAGATGGTTTACCTTTGAGTTTATACCAGTATGGCTTAGGCTGAGTAAATGCTAGGTGTGCAGAGTGTCATCTAATTGTCTAGTTTTCCCTACAGGGGTCTATCCCTGTTAGGCAAACGCTGTGCCAGCCCAGCAATGACTTGAACCTAACCTGGGTAATAAGTGCACATGAAATTTAGTATCTCAGCAGAACCCAAAGCTTTTGACAATCAAATGGTTAACCCTTTCACAGATCTGTTTCTTGGGAATTGAATAAATGAGGGCATTGTAATGTAAAGAACATTTGTTGGCTGAAGGCCACCATGAGGGAGATTAGTGGGGGGTATTAAAGATGAAATTATAAAGTCTCAGTGAAAGAGATTCACTTGAATTCAATGATAAATGACAGTGAAAGGAAGAGAAGGATATTTCTGAGATGAGCTGTATTTCCCTAAAGAAAAATACTTGTGAGATCAGATTTTTAAAGAAGGAGTATTCTTTTTATATTATTGAAAAGGTTAGATTATATCATTTTTGAGAGCTCTGTTATACTGAATGTAATAAAAATTGACATGAAGTGTTTTAAGTTTGTTGATAATTCCATACTATTCTGACCCACTTTATCTGAATATCTTAAAATTCAATTTCACTTGTAGAAGGTATTCTCATATTATCTTGCTATATAGGCTACAAAGGCTGGTAAATCCATAGATGTTCACGACCACTCATGCAGAAATGAAATATTTAACTACAAGGGTATCTTGTATTTCAGAAGTTATTTGCTGACACTTCATTCTCTGATCCTTGTAGTCCATACAAAATGATTTGCACATAGGAAATACAAGTAAATGCTTTACAAATTGACTTTTTGAATATTTTGTTACTACTTCTAATAGATTTTATTAAGTGCTTTCTGCTCAGAATGTTTCAAATGTTGTGGGTTTTTATCATTTAAAAGCACGTTGCATGTATTAATCCTCTTAAAGGATTCCTCGGTTTTCCTCAACAAAAACAATAAGAGGATAGGGGTGTACATTCTCACAACAAGACATATGAAAGCTGATGTGTATTAATTATGCTTATTAATTTAACTATTGTTAAAAGAAAGATTAATTATAATGCTTTTATTATAGGGGGGAAAAAATCCTTCCATATTTTTCCTGTTAAGTATAAACAGGTAGAAGACACTGATTTTTTGCTTAGTGCAGGTGGTTATTAATATAGAAATATAACTAATTTTCCTCCTTTAACATTTAGAACAAATTACAGTGCACATTTCATTGAGTAAAAATGCAGCCTCATGTCATTCTAAATCACATTAAGAATCAGTTGAAGTTGGGGAGGTGGATGTCGAACTGTCAGATTTTAGAAAGAGTGGAAAAACTTGAGATCGGATTTTCAGCCTACAAATTCAGATGGAAGAATTTAATCAGCCACTTTCCGTGTGCTTCACTGACTATCAGAAGTTCTGTCTGTCACATACAGATGTGGGTATGAATGTCTGATGTATGTTTCCCAGCTCTACCTAATTGGATAACTACAGAACTGGTATTAGAATAGACAGTCAGTAGTCAGACCTGTAAACTGGACAACAGCCAAATTTGGAACAGGAAGCTTCTATGTGCCTCTTCTATGCCAATAAACTGGCACTGAATCAGCTTTTTCATATGGCATTTTAGGATATGGTTACTGTTATTGAAAAACAGTTTCTGTTGTTTGTTTGAAAGTGTAACTCTTTGATTTCTGTGTGAATTATTTTTATTTCTTGCACCCTGGAATGGAAGAATAGAAAGACCCTTAGCAAATGCTGAGAAATGCCTATGAATCACCTCACCCCAAAGACTTCCATTCTTATTCACATGCCCTGGTAACCCATAGGGAATCCCAAAGTGTTACTAGCCACTGTCATGGATGGAAATGAGTACATTATAAATTTTACCGCCGTAAAACACTTTCTGAGCTTGTTTCTTGTGCTATGCCAAGAATATTACCCCATACAACTTGGCAAACAGACTGTCCTTTATTATGTGTACGATAGCATGAGCATAACAGACCGTGTTCATTTTCTTGCCATTCCTCACTACAGGACATGTAGAAAAAAGATTCATGATGGGAGCACACACTGTTCAGTGGAATTCGAGCGTTGACAGAGCAGGTTGAATGGTAACATAGATTTCAAACATTATATTGTAAAATTCCTGTAACACATCTGGTCAGTGCTGTTGCTAGAAGTTACAGCCTGACTCCACTGGGCACACTGGTTTGCCTCAGTTCAGTTACCTGCATTTAAATACAGCCTCAGCAGAATGGAAAGGCAATGAGATTTTTTTAACAATTTGCTGGAGGGCTTAAAATATCTTAGGAGAACAAGATGACTATCTAAAAAAAATTATATAATTCTCCTGGGTGGCACATTCATGGCTTCATGACTAATTTGAGATGGCATAATTTTAGAGATACTAAGAAATACTATGACGAGGACAGGGCTGCCACATCCTAAGATTTCAATGTTCTGTCGCAATGTGAGGGTATAAGGCTGCTAGAAAGGGCACAATGCTTGTCAATTAAATTAAAAGTGCCAGGATGGGTGTCCATGCTGTTGAGTTTCTGAAATGGAAATGTGACTTGTTTTGTTTTAGATGTTACTGAAGCCTATGCTTTGATCAACTCAGTTATGGAACATATCAGAGTCTCAAAGGTGAGACAAAATTTAAATTAAATTGTTAATTAAAGCAGGAGATTAATTGGTTTCTGGTTCCTATTTGAATTTGGGTAGAATTTAAAATTTTCTGCTATGAGACCATAAACAATTTGGAAAAAATATATTTGTGAGGATTTTATTTCTTTCTGAGAATTGCAGTTGTAAAACTGCAACTGGAAGGATGTTTAAAGTAAAGTTTGTTAATACGAGCATGAGATTTGTACTTGGTGTTCTCCAAAGTGGTTCAAACTAGCTTATTGCTGTGGTCTGAAATAGTCCAAACAGAGCAGTTTACAGGAAACACAAGAAGCCCAATCTTATTTAGAAACAGAGGAAGGGTAATTATTATGTGGAACAGCACTTTAAGATATTCTATTCTATATGATAGAGAGCTGGTAGGAATTTTTGGTAGTTTTTTTCCCTTTCTCCTTAATTTACAAAAAAAAAAAGTATCACTTATCATCTTCCTTTCTGTATGTTTTTGAAGAAACATCTAAGGAATTTCTATTGAGATAAACCAAACAAAAAACAACAAAAAAAAAGATAGAGATGTCTGAATTAGGTGAGGCCCTCAAGTTAATGTATTTTAAATTAATTTCTTCAGGGGGAAGTAAGAGGATTATAGGCACTGCTCCCACGTTCAGTGCTTCAAGGTATGACATGCATAATGACATGGCTGCTTTGCTGTGACATCGAAGCATGTCCCCTTCATCTACACACTCCTTGTCAAGCACACTCTGCCTGCATCTTGAACACATTCATGTTTTACTAGATGTAAAACTAAATAAACAAATGAGCCTTTTAAGGATCTTCCTGGAAATCCAGATTGCTAGCTGTAGTATCATTTGAGAGGAGGGTATGTCCTATTATTAAACTATTGATACTACAAAGTATGTTTGAGGCCTTCCATGATGTAGCTATAGTCATACTGCATAAAAATAATAATGACCTTAACATAATATTCAGCATCACTGAAATGCTGTTTCTCTGGACAACAGATCCTGGTTTTCTGATGGATTGTTGCTATTGTTTTAGGGGCCAAATGGGTTGAATATATTCTTTTACTGTCTTACCAACCACTAGGACACAGCAATGCCAGATGGTTGAGGTTTATAGCCAGCACTTTATGTACATTAAAAAATATTTAATGACACTTTAATGCTCAAGAGTAGTCTGGATTTAGAAATAATGTTTCAACCACCAATCACCTGCAAACAATGAATAACCCTTGAGTGCCAGAAAAAACAAGAGATTGTGCATACCTTCCTGGAATTATGAACAGATTTCTGAACTGATGGAAATTCAAGTAGTGTTGAAAGTTGTGAAAAGGCAAGGTGTAGAACAACCACATATATAATAACCCAGAAACACAGCTCTATTATTTGGACAGAAATGTTTAAGTTTAGCATGACAAAAAGTGTGAAGAAATTGACTTGAAGTGTAGGTAGATACGGAGATAGTATGTCACTGAAATTTTTCACCTCATGCCTAGAAAAGATCTTTGGGAAGTTTAAATAGGAAGAAAATGACATGAATATTACAGTACTTGAGTAATACCAGATTTGAAGATGACATTTTCATGTATGCGGATGTGTTAGAGATCTTGACATTCAAAACCCAAATGCATGAACAGAAAAAAAAAAAAAAGACAGTAGATTAAGGATAAGTTTTTGGGATACAAAAAAAATAAATAGGCAAAGTCAGTTTTTTTTTTTTTTAAATTACTCACTAAAAACCTGTTTACATTCAAATAGAGAGGACTCAACTTATCATTAAAACTGCTTCATGCTTCCCAAAATAAAAGCTTGTTTTCTTTACTTGTAATTTTGCCAAGCTTGAAACATCTGTTCTGAAATTTCCCATGCAGATTGAATTTTTGGAAAATTTCAATCCAAATAGATAAGTTTCTTCCAATAACAAGATTAGACTGAAAGATGCCATGACTTATCCAGGGCGACAATGGAAAGTTGAAAGAGATGAACTGAGCTTGCACCTTAGAAATTGCAGTGTACTCTCTCGGTCACAAGGTAGCTCCTCTTTATAAATCAACATGATATGTGTACTTCATAATTCCATGTGATTTACTAAAAATATTTGTCCCTGAAAAGAAACACCTGCCAGTTCTGTTTTCATATTAACCCCTCCACACTTAAACACAATAGTCATGTAAAATCACAGGAGCACACCAAAGTAGCTGTGGTATCTCTCGGCTGTTATACTTGTTATCAGGATGTGATAATGTGGAGAGAAAAAGGAGAGAATTGATCTTGAAGAATTTTTCTTCATGTATACATCTTTATTATTAGCTAACATAAATAATACAGATGCATTTTTAATTGTACATTGCTGGAAAAATAGAAACTGTTTCAGAACATGATAGAGCAGTGGAATTACTATCAAGGAAGGTTAGTTACTCCAAGAGATTTCAGTTCAGTTGTCAAAAGAGCCATCTAGAGTTCATTGTTAATAGAATTTGAGAGGAGCCTTATGTAAAAAATTAATTTAGCCCCCTCTATTAGGAATAAATCTGGATCATGAGCTCAGCTTCATACTTTGGGCCCATTTCCATAAAATTCAGAGGGGTTTGGTTCAACATACACTGTTTAAGATGCATATAATTCAAATAGCCTTCTGTAGAGAATCTTCCCTACGTTCATCCTTCCACAAAGAGGTTCTCCATAAAAGCTCTTTCTTTCAAGCCTGATAGCTCCTGTACATGAATAACTTTCACCATAGGAACTCACTGAGGCAGCAAACCCCGATCTTAGTGTCTTTTCAGAAAGAACAGGCTCTTGGAACAATATTCTCTTAGCTCCCTTTAGAAGCAATTAACTGCTTCAAGTACATCTGGAGCTTATTAAGTCTGGGATAGGCCTTAAAGCTACAGTTCACATTTCACTTCAGTCTGGTAAGAAGTCAAATAAAAGGGTGATTTTAAGAAGTTGGGTAATGCTTATTCCATATTGCTGGCAAGCAAAATATTCTATAGATGGTGCTTGCTTCCTTTGGCAGGCAAAACTTTATTTCCAGCCTAGGAAGCTTCATATCGTATGAATATTTAATTTCCCTTCACTTTAACTGGAGAAAATGTACAGTAGGACATTGTAAAGGCTTTTCATAGTTTCCAGCTGTGTGATCTATACGGCCACATAAAGATCTATGGCATCTACTAAGACTGCCTGAATTCAGAAATCACATAGGTGTAGCTATGCTCACCAGCTTGTTGGGATTTTGAGATAGATGATTAGAGGACCACAGTTATCACACTATGAAGTGGTAATGATACTTGATATACATTAATTGAAGCTACCTTTATATCCCTAAATATTCCCTTTTTTTTTTTTTTTTTTTTTTTTTTTTTGGCTTTGGGTCTCTTCTCAGCACAAGGATGATTAGGAGCAAAATCTAATAAAACTATTTAGTGACCTCTCTTTCAAGAGTGTGTACATCCGTTGCTAAAACTACCAATTCACAAAAAGTGGCATAACCTAGATGTGAATTTCACTTTCTCTGAGACAGTGAATGAAACCAGAAAATTGTTTGGAGTTTTCAGATTGTCCAGAGTCCTAAAACAGTCAGAGGGCAAGAAATGGCAGAAGTGAATACATCTGAGTATCTGACACTGTGCAGATTGTTTTTATATGCTGATCACACCAGTGATATCTGTGTTTCATGTGAAGATGCTTTAGGAAAAATCATAAAATTTTGAGTGAGATAACCCTGAAATAAACTTTTTGTCTTGGTAAAACTGCATAGATCTGAGACAGCTAGAATCAATCTAATTGGAATCTAGCAGAAAGAGTAAAATATTGATTTCTAATATTAAAGAGCCAAGACTTAAATATAAGCATAATGCACTTCAGACTGAATGTGCCAAATCAATGTGGTTGGTTTCATCAGCTAATAGAAGCTATAGACAGCAGATCAGCCTCTTCCTGGAAGATGGATGCTAACTCACCTACATTTCGCTCTTTTTCCATGGATTGCTTTGCAATTGGCAAGGAGTGATTATACCTGCTTCAGGACTAGTGTCTTTTTGTTGGTGGTCTAAAGCCTCCACACAAAGTCCAGCTGATGTTCTGTGAAGTGGAAAATAATGCATGATCGAAGATCCAAGAACATGCAGATATATATGAATTTTGGGTAGGTAGCCTTTTCTCTGGCATTCCCTAATATGTGAATCCTGACTGAAACATTGGCTATTCAACTTTAATGGTTCTTTTGAATATATTTTAAATAGGCATAATATAAACGATATTCCCTTCAGTTGGCACTTCTCCTGGGACGTGCATGCCTTAGAGCATTTTTAATAACTTACAGACATATGAATGTAACAGAAAACGGCCTATTGTTCTTCCACTGGCCAAGGAGCATTTACCTTTATAAGAGTGCCAGAATGTTTTGTGACTCTTCCTCTCCAAAATGCAGCTCCAGCAGGCTAAGGGGGGGAAGAAAAAAGACTATGCTGACAATGGCGTTGTTTTAATCCTAGGTAATCTGTCAGACTGGGCAGACTAAATGAAAATATCAACCAAGCTCTAAGTGAGACTTGTGTTCCTATTATCAATAATTCTTTCAATGCTGGCAAGGGACTGCTCTGCATGGTTTCAGCACACTCAGAAAAAACGGAGTCATTTTGGAAAATCTGGTGAGAGTGAGGATATGAGTCTTAAAGAAAGCAGTGGTAAGGTTAGAGATTATTCTCAGAGAATGGCTGGTAGCTTGAACAATAGCATCAGTCTTGTATTTAAATGCTTGATATTCTCCTTATCTGGTGTTTCAGTAAATAGCTGAGCACTGTCATAATGAAAGTGTCCTGGAAGCAGTGCTACTCTGATTCTTCAACTCACATCCTAAATATGTATTGCACCCGAAATTTAGAGAGGATTTTTTAAAGATTTATTTTAATGATGGTGAGTGTCAGTTGCATTGATCCTTGTCACTGTTTTTTCTTATTTCAGTTGAATTGGTTGTGCCATTAACTGTGGGTAAAAGTCTGAGGGTTTTTTGTTTGTATAGCACAGCATCTGTTATAATTAAGTAAATTAAATCAGTGTAATAATAGTAAATAAATAATAATAGATTATAATTTAATAATTTTTTAGTTCTGAGGCTTTAGTTTTGAGGCTTATTGAAATCTTTCAGATGTTCATTGTTATAACAAAAATACAGTATAATACTTAGAAGCAGGACTGGAAGAAAGAATTTGTGTAGGACAAAGAATGTTATGTGAAAAGCACAAGAGAAATAAGTGAAACTAGAAGAAAAATAATTTAGAGGCATGCAATTTAATTTCACTATGTCTTTGTGAAATGTGTATATTCTTTGGAGGGATTCTGTATTTTATAATTGGGACAGAAAGTGAGAGCCTACATATTTGGCAATTAACTTTATAAGTTGTATATATTTGCATTTATAACTCTGAAGCAAAATTTTCCTTTTGAAAGTGTTCAACTACATCAATTCCTAGCAAAAATTTATGAAAGAACCTTATGTTTAGCCATACCAATAAGTTTACATTTTCTGTGTAACATGTTTCTTTCTTTATGTATTAGGTTTGCCAGAGTCCTTCTTGCCTGCTCCCTCAGATTAGTTTATTTTTGTTTTATAAAGACACTAGCAGAAGAGAGGAAAGCAGTTTAGATCCAGTCTGTGAAAGCAGTTTCATTCAGTAAGAAGGTATCTTGTTTTAGCTTGCATTTTTGTACTTATGCCAGGAAGGAAAAGGATGTGGTGTCAGGCTTTGAAGATTATTGCTTTCGTTTTGTCTGCTTCATGTGATGTTTTGTAGCTATCTTGGAAAATCATATACAAAATAAAATTGTTTTAGCATTTATTCTGGGTAATATTTTTATATCCGAGAGCATCTACCCGACACTCTTGCAGTACTGCTGGGTTTTTTGCCAGTCTCAAGCTTTAATGTTTACAGAATATGTTCTCCAGAGAAGTCTCCAGGGTCTGCTTCTGAAATTGGATCCACTTGGGTGAAATCATGTCAAGGCCCATTCACTTCCAATAACTTGCAGGTGCTTAATATTTTCATGTAGATCTTCAAAGCTCTACCTCTATTGTATGTATCCAAGGTACTGTCTATAAAGTACTTGACATAGATTTCTGGATAGCACACCCACAGGCCTGATGAGGCCATAAAGTTCAGTGGTTAAATACCTGAAGATTTCTCAAATTCATGGATTTTGTCTTTTACTTCTAATCATGTTGATATCCTTGAATCATACTTACCATATAACTCCTTGCATGAAAGAGACATTAAAGAGGTAATTTTTGTTCCCAGTTGCTCAAACCACTGCACTATGGGGAATGCTCTCCAAAAACCTGAGAGGCTCAAGAGTTTAAATTTTCAGAGTTGGGATCTGAGTGTGGGTCTCCTGCAGGTGAATGCTTTAGTTCGGTCTACTGTATTACTTAAACTCTCTTACTACTCTTGGCTCTCTGCTGTGATCATGCATATTAAACTGTGTTAAGCACCACAAACTAGAAGAGAGGTCACGTCTGAGAACCTCAGCAGTGGAAAGAGTCAATCAGTCTCCACCTAGGAGATGGGTGGCTCCCTGCCACACACACACACACACACACACACACACACGCACGCACACACGCACGCACACACACGCTTTATTCACATTTCCTACATTTTGTCATTTCCCTGCCTTTGGCAGATTTTATTCTCACTAGCCTGTTTCTTTGGGAGCTTCATGGCAGCAGGAGCCCATGTGCCTGCTGCGGGGTTACAGATTCCACATAGCAGTAGGGTAATTAGGTTCAATGTTGCAACAATTTACTTTGAAGTCCATTAAGTAGACATAGCCTTGTTAGTTTATCTCTGAAGAATAGAGGATGGAATACAAGGATAATTATCTAGAACGGTAGAAATGACAGCCCCAACAAATAATGTCAGGAAAATTAGAAGGTCTCAAAATAAAAGGAATTGACCTTGTAGTGTATAAATAATGACAAACAGTGGGACAAAGGTTGCACTTTTATTTTGAGAAATGAGACAAAGGACCTGACAATACTCACAGATAAATACAAGCATAACATCTACAGCAACCCCAACTGTCAGAGGTCATTCTGGAGTCACATTTTACAAGTTACAGGCTTCAAACCTTTGGTAATATTTCAGCAAATAAAACAAAAATGAACTTCCAAGATTTCTTACTAACCATAACAGCTATTCATCATTTTAAATCTCTACCGGCATTTTCAGAGCTTTTCTGTCACATTCACCGTAGTGGCAGAAAATTCCTGTATGGAGCTTGTCTTTTCACCCAGCAGTTCCAATTACTTCAGTCCTTGACTGCTGCTTTGACAACATCACTTCTGAGCCATCCAGCAGTGTGATAAAAATTAGGAAACAACAAAAAACAATGCGTGTCTTTTGAACAGGCTATTTCTTAAAAAGTGTTTGAATATGTGTCAGTTAATTACCATGCTCCATGGTCATAAACCAGAGCAGATTCCAGCATTTGTATTTCTTTAATCTGTAGTCAAGCATTTCTTCTCTGAGACCTGTCACAATAACAGATACAGTTTCCCTGTGTCTTCATGGTGAAGCAGAGTTGGGTCTTTTTAAAACTGTTACTGTAATTATCCTACGCTTTGTAATGCATATACATAGATTTGCAAAAATAACCAAGTAGGGTCAAAAACTCCTTGAATATTTCCTGGACAACACTCTTGCATTTTAAATGTGAACAACTTCAGGTATAAATGTATAAAGCTATTTTAAAATATATTAAAAATCTGAAGTAGAAGACAGTATAATTTTCATCAGAAAATACTGTTGCTGTTTCACCACACACTTGCCGTAATAGCCTATGTTTTGAGTATAGCCATAGCCTTGCTATTTGAAACAATTCATTGGAAACAGTTTTTCAATAATAAAATTTATTAATGCACTTGTGTCTGCTTGGCTTGTAAAGACCCATTTCTAGGAGAGTCTGAATAAAACAATGGCAATCCTGCTGAATTCTGTGAAGCCTTAAGACTCATTTTTCTTTTGTTAAAAATCAAAATGTGTCAGAAATCTACTGACTCAGAGTAAAATTGCAGGTTACAATTTCACCCTTGGGCTTAATCAAACATGTGGTGTAATATCAAATTTATTGTGTACTTTTGCTTTGAGTTTTGCTGACATTTCAATGCCATCAGCTGTAGAAATGTCAAAAAATGTGATTGTCTTGTTCTGCATTTGGATATGGTGCCACAGTTCACCTTGGTTTTAACAAGTTTCAAGATACTGTCCATTTTTTAAGCCATTTTGAAGATCAGATTTGTGTATATAAAGAATGCCATATCACTAAGGTTATTATAAACCTACTCTACTACTTTTCCTATGCAATTATAGCATTGATTTTAAAGTCCATAGCTTTTGATTACCATATTTGTGAATGCAACGATTACATGATCAAATATGATAAACATATAAATAATTTGCTGGCTATTTTTTCCTTTAGGATATTAATAATCGATACATTGTAGACCCTTAATCAAAAAGAAATACCTTAATCAAAAAGAAATAAACCTATATGAAAGGTATGCATTCACTATCATATTGCAGATACACTTTGCTTTTTAAGCAGATAAAAAGCTTGAAAAGGTGGCTACGACACCTGCATTATGCCCACACACGTATAAAATGTATGTGTGTGTGTATATATGTATATATGTATGTGTGTATGTCCATATATAAGTTTATATGCATATAAAAAGGCTTAAAGTAGATGTTTGAATCTTATTTTCTTTCTGCATTAATTTTGTTGTGAAAAATACTGTTCATCTGTATCTGGAATTAGTATTTAGCTTTCTGCTATTAATTTCTTATGGTTTTAGGGCACCTCAATTGTGTGAAGAAGTCTTAATAGTGCTTAGAAGAATGTAATTGTTCCTGTGTTTGATATAAAAATGAAAAAATAGTAATTCTAAATCTGTAACACCCTTTCTTCAAGTACCTCATATATGTTGGAAATTGATGTTTGCACACACTAGTGAAGTAGGTATTAAAAATGTGAAAGGTGAGTTATGGCAGGACTATATGGCTAGATCCACAGATTTGGATGTCTTACTGCATCTCTGTGTTGCAAGGCTCATATCAGCTCAAATGCTTACATGTGGAGGCTGTGGCAATAGCATCCCTCCTATCTATGGCAAACCTTGCTTGTCCCAGCTACCACTGGAACAAGGGACACAGAAGTTGCAACTTCATACATTGGTGATGTCTCTTGAGACCCTTTGTCATGATACCATTCCCTCACATACCATCTAATCAGAGTGGGTTTTACACTCTTTTCAATAGAAGTTTGCCATCAGCTAAGTTACCACCAGGTGCACTTGTCTCCATACTGTTAATCTGGTGGACACTCATCTGCTGCAATATTGCAACAGCAAAATGTGTTAAAGCACAGCATTAATACAGAACTGGTATAAAATTTTTTTAAGCTTGCACAGGATATAATGCCATAAAGGAGAAAATCTCTCTCTCTTGAAAGCTGGTGTTAAAATTCAAAGCTTTGTTTTCTTTGTATTTTGTTCCTGATGCCCTTTAGGAAATCAAATTCTTATTTTCTTTCTATGAAGTCCATATGAAATGCTACTTATTCAGTACCGTGTGAATATCAGTGATTACCTTTTAACATAAGTGCAACTCAAAAGATTATTACACTCTGATTAGTGCTTGTTATTACTGTTTGTTTCTAGGCTCCTGTTTTTCTGTAGACTCTTATCTGCTGCCTACGGAGAGTACTGGATAGCATATGAAACAGAAATGAGCTTTAAGTGACATTCACACCTCCTAATCTGAGCTATTTGCAATTATTTTATAATCTTATAAGAGAAGCATTAACAGCTGATTGAGACTACAGATGCTGCAGGTAATGGACACAAGGATAAGTCAAGGATAGCCCAAATGTTGCGGGTCTGGCTAGGATCCTTCAAATTGGAAGCCAAATGTTAAACACGCACAATTGCTGACCAAACTCTGAACTGCTCTATGACAGTCTTCCTCAATATGGAGCAGCTCTGTAGCAGTGAGCATTGAATGCTATCACATTAGCCAAATCTCTGTGTTCAAATTCTGCCTTACATATTAGGCAAGCAAAATTTACCACCAGCCTGTCAAGTACTGACCACACTGTAGCATGCCTTGTTTTTGTTTAACCATTCTGTATAAAAATCACTTGCCACCTGTGTCCCATTTAATACTATTTTTGCTAGTGTTATCCCAATTTTCTCTTTTTATTCAGTGTTGCCTGTTGTATTCAATTTCATATTTGGTCTATTTCACATAGTCTTATTTCCAGTAGTCAGTTGCAGTCCCATATGTGGGGATCAGAGGCCATGTGCAGACTGTTCTAGCTTAGAGAAACATCTTGATATCTGGAGAGCAGGTTGGCTGCCATCAGGTACTCATGGAAGGCCCTATATAGTGGTTGGACTCCCAACATGCTGTGCCTTATTTCCTTTTAGTAGCTATGCTTTCTGCACCACATATGCCCCATCAGCTCTATGTAGGGGCTCTGCTTTTCACTGCTCTTCACTACAATTACCTGACTGCCTGAACATACTGTGGCAAGAGAAGACAAGCCAGAGAATGGTGTGAAAAAGAAAAGAAGGTCTGAGGAAGAGGTGAGCATGAGACAATATCCAAGACCTTGCAATCGTTTGTTCTGCCTGAGCCAAAAAACTGTGGAATGATGCTGACAATTGTCCTTAGCTAAGCAATACTCATGGGATGTTGTCCAACTGCCACTAGCTGGTGCTGATGTGAAGGTCAGTTGCTCTGGGTCATGCTGATTTTTGGCTACTGCCATTCTCTGGTTCTGGGATGGTCAACAATTCTGAATTCTAGGATGCTATCCTAATTATCTTGCTCCAAGATTAACATTCTTTACTACGACCATGCTCTTCTATAGGTATATCAAGAGTTTGTTAATTTACATTACAATTTTACACTAAAACAAAAGGGTGTTAATGGATATGCATTTGCAAGCAAACCTATAGCAAGTTTTAATGTTTTAATCTTTGTTTGAAATCAAAACAGGAAGTTTAGAATGACAGAGTGGCCATAATGTACTTAATTTCAAAAGTGTTGCCAGAAAAAATAAAGCAAAGAATACCATTAATAAAAAAAAAAAAAGGGGGTGGGGATGGGGGTGGGAACTACAGCAGAATGAAGAATTAAGAAAAAAAAAAAGAAAATACATAAAAAGATTATTTTTTTTTCAAACACATGAAGAACAAGAATCTTTCAAGGAAACAAGACTTTGCAGAGATATTAGATAATCAAGGTATGCATACAAAGACTTAGGGAAGGTATCTGTGTTATGTGAGTTTTGCATTTGAAGCCCTTGAAAAACAGGTTCTGTCATCGAAGTATCTACTTCAAGAAAAGGATTCGTGGAAGACCATGATTAAAAGATAATGTGTGAAATCAAGAACTTTACAGTAATATAGAGATGAGGATGCTTGATTGTTTACTAAAGCATGCAAGCTTTTTCTTTAAACCACTTTGATATCTAAGGTATGGAAAGTAAACATGCTGAATTAAAACAAAACAAAACAAAACAAAATTTCCAAGGATCATTGAGGAAAGTTTGTTTCCCTTGGAAATGGGCAAATATGAAGACAGTAGAAGAGAATCAGTAGACATGAAAATAAATATGATATAATATCTGAGGGGAAGCTGTGTGGGTTTTCTAAAGCAAAGTGAGTACTGTTCACTGGAGGAATCAGCAATGACATAGACAAGAGTAATCTAGCTGCCAATGTAATTTTTTAATTCCAAAAGGCTTTTTAAAATGTTCCTTGTTCTTTTAAAAGTGTTTATATGCTGCATTGAGTAAGAAGGAATGTCTTTGAATGAATCAAAAATTGCTTAAAATGTAGAGATAAAATAAGTTTATATAGTTAATATTCTCAGTTGAGGGAGAATACTAGCAAAAGACCAGAGAAGGGCAACAAAACTGATGAGGGGTTTGGAGCACAAGCCCTATGAGAAGAGGCTGAGGGAGCTGGGGTTGCTTAGCCTGGAGAAGAGGAGGCTCAGAGGAGACCTTATTGCTGTCTACAACTACCTGAAAGGAGGTTGTAGCCAGGTGGTCTCTTCTCCCAGGCAACCACCAACTGAACAAGAGGACACAGTCTCAAGCTGCACCAGGGGAGGTTTAGGCTGGATGTTAGGAAGTTCTTCACAGAAAGAGTGATTGGCCATTGGAATGGGCTACCCAGGGAGGTGGTGGAGTCACCATCACTGGAGGTGTTTAGGAAGAGACTGGATGGGGTGCTTGGTGCCATGGTTTAGTTGATTAGATAGTGTTGGATGATAGGTTTGACTCAATAATCTTAAAGGCCTCTTCCAACCTGGTTGATTCTATTCTATTCTATGCTATTCTATGCTATTCTAAAAGTGTACCTACAAAAGCATGTGTTAGACCTGTGCTTCTCAATAGAATAGAAAACGAGGTAGAAAGGTGGGTCAAAAGTGAGAGGATGAAGTTTGCTGGTATTACAGTTATTCAGGACAAGAAGGATGAGGACCAGTTGGTAAAAGCTGTAGAACATCATACTTGGTAGTTAAAAAGCAAGTGAAAGGAAATGTAAATAAATGTTAAGTGATGACCACAGGGAAAAATAACCTCAGTTTTAATTATATATATAAATTCTAACTTAACATACACAGCCTGTTGCTCAGGAATAAGATCTTCAAGTTATAAATAGTGGTTAACTGTAAAGAAGCAGTTCTATGAAAATATCAGCTCAAACCATAAAATATGATTATGCCTCTCTGTAACTCCGCAGTGTGCCCTCATCTTGAACACTCTGTATACTTCTGGTTCACTTTTCTCCCCTCCCTCCCCAAGTCATAAAGATATAGAGAAGGTAACAAGGATAATCAAAAGCATGAAACAGTTTCAAAATGATTTTTAATTAAACATCTTAAGACTCTTCAGGCTAGAAAAAAAAAAGACAAATGAAGAGGAATGTAACACCACTTTATAAAATCATCAAGGTTATGGAGGAGTTAAACAGGGAATGGTTGTGTACTGTTTCTTCTAGGGAGAAAAAGTTGCTATCAGATGAAACTGGAATATGAAAAGATTGAAACAAGAAGCCTCTTGTTATTAAGCTATCACAGGACATTTGTGGAGTTTAAAGTTGATAGAAGCTCAACAAAGAATTGGAAGAAAAATCCATGAAGTACTCAAAAAGCTATTGAATAAGAAGAATTTATCTGTTTCAGCTAGTTTTGAACTGCAAATATGTGTGGTCTGCAAAAGTAAACTCAGAAGTGTAATTGTTCTTGTATAGGCATCCACTGCTGGCTAATATCAGAGTCGAGACTTGATCTTACCTGGCACAGAGATGAGTGGTCTATTATGTTCTACACTTATTTTTTATATTTCATTAAATAAAGTTTGCTTTCCTTATATACCACTGAAACCAGAATTCACAAGTGCTTTATTCTGCCTCACTTGTATTTCACATAGTTTTCTTTGTAGGTAAGTTTAAGTTGTGAGGATAATTCTGCTTTAGATGGAGCACAGGACAGTGCTACTGTAGACATGGAGAATAGTAACATTTTTGGGTTTGAGATGCTCATTCTAAAAACACTATATCGCTATTAAAATTTAGCTTTTGCTGTTCTAAGGCCTTGCTTAAGACTGATGATATTTGAGGGGACAGGGATTTCTAAGCCTTTCTTTGTTATAAGGAGTTCACTAGCCCCAGAAATTAGAATTCAACAATCAAGTGGAACATAATATTTGGACTAGACCTGTGTGGCCAAGCTGATCATCCTGTTTTGCTTGAGAGTCAGATTTGGCTGATTAGTAGCTCTGCATATACATTAAGCAAGGTTGCAAGGTTCAACACCTGACATGCTGTAAGGACATGGAAGCAATCTGTAACAGCTTGGCCTGAGGGCTGCAGAGCATTCTTCACTTCAGTTTGGAAAGAGAAGTCAGTCCCTGAGACCTCTTCTTTTCTTCCCTCATGTGTTCTCTGAGGAGTAACAGAGCAAGCAACTTAAAGTTAATGGAGACAGCTAGGCATTTTCTCCTGGACAGCATGCTATCAGCACCATAACTGCCCTTTGGACTTTCATGACTGAGATCTGTTTCCCAGCTTATTTTACATGTCACATGGCATGCAAATGAATTAATCTTCAGACTGTTCCTACACTGTAGGTAAATGTTGCTCTTAAATAAAAGAATCCAACTACTCAACTTGCCAGAAGACCAGAGTCAGGCAGTAAGAGAGAGGATTCTGAAACTGCCCTGCAGCTGAGCTCAGAATTTAGGAATTCTTTTCCTTCTTGGTATTGCATTGAGGTCATCTCACTCTTTGATGTAGCCTAGAAAATGAAATGAGCTATTAAAAACTGGATACATTTCCCCATTAAATTAGAGACATTTACAAGTCCAGCATTGCATATAAAACATAGATAGCACTTCTCATGATAAAACTGTAACCAGATTTTTTTCTCATATGTTTTGGATTATGAGATCTGTGGTCTTTCTTTCTCTATTTGGCTTGCTTTGTTACATAATTGTTACATTTATTTAAAGGTCAGCCAAAGTAAAATTATATTTTGGTGGAGGTGAGATGTGAAAAAATGTTTGATCTGCCATTTTACTCAGGCCTTCTGCGGAGCTGGGTTACAATATGCCAGTATTAATAAAATGAGATATATCTTAGAATCTGTATTGTATAATTCATAAACATTTCAAGGTACCTGTAAACTTAGGTTAAGAGATAACGTCTCAGGAAGTTAAAAAGGCAGCCATTGTACAATCATTGAGTTCTGTACAATGCAATCATGTTCCTGAGCAACTGGACACATATGAATATTTATTTCCAGTGCCAACTTTCATCACTGCTTCCCCATCTTGGCTTGAAAGCAATCAACTAAACTAAGAAAAGAAAACAAGGAATTCTAACAAACCTTATTGCTTCATATCTAAAATCTAACCCCTAAATATAAATTATTGAATACTCACTTTGTTTTAAGAACTTAAGCATTTGTTCACTGTATTTTTACTTTAAACAGATGCTGTAGATACAGACATAGTCTTTCTGCATTTACACAGGCCTGGTGTTATTAGGAATATCCACATGAGAAAAGGTTACAAAGATGATCCCCATAAGAAGGTGAATCAGATAGCATATATTGTAATATAGAGTACGCTTTGCTGTAGCTGACTGACATGTTTAGAAAAGCTGATACTTTGATGAGAAGATCAACTGCACAATATTCTCCTAGAATCTTCTCTAGAGTTTCAATGCAAACTAACATAAGGATGCAACATATACATCAAGAGAAATAAACACATATTAAACCAGACACTCATTTTCCACAAACTAAGCTCCAAAAGCATATGCAGCAAAATACTAGGAAAAGGTAGAAACGCCAACTTTACAGCAATAGTCATGTTTTAGATAAAGAAAAGCTTTTACATGAAGTTGTATCCACAGTCTCTAGCATAAAATATTAATAATTTCAGCAGTACCACTCTATAATGGAAGAGAAAGTGTTCAGAGGAGAGACTCATTTGATTAAAAAAATCCTGCTGTTCAACAAGTACACAGTATTTGTAATTAAAAAATATTACCTGTTGGTTGATACGTAGGAACATTGGTGATGTATGTTCAATGATTTTATTCAAATGTGAGATCAGAGCTTAACATAAAGCAGCCTCATATAAAATTGTAAAAGACTGCTGTTGAGATCATTAAATGATCTTAATTTCAATAACTTGATTAACTTCATATACTCTTCCTGTTTTTCATATGAGGGGCAGTCTGGTTAAGTGTTGTATTCATTTGTCCTCTTTTCATAAAATAGCCTGGGAGGAACTGAACAGCATTGTACTTCCCCACTCTATATGCTGGAGGTCAGGGATTTTTGTTTCACACAGGGCACCTCTACTTTACTCTGCCGCACCCTCCTATAATGTCCAGAAGAGGTAGCAAGCTGCTTTTGACAACATGAACCTTGCTATGCTCAATGTGAAAAGGGAGCTGGCTGTGGTCAGATGTGGGCAGCATGTTGTAATTTACAAAATAGTTACTAACTAATGGATAAAGTATTTTTAAGCATGCTGGAATGGTTCCACAGTGAAGCTGTTATAAATGAATAGGTCTTTTGTTGTGAGTCTTGATTTCTTCCCTCCTTCCTCCCTTTCTTTCCCCCCTCTCCCTGACCCCCCTCTCCCCCTCCCCCCTTTGTCAGGATAGTCAACATCCTTCTAATTGGGTGTCCTTTCTGGACTTTTTTCCAGGTTTTAGGCAGTAAGAAAGTTCAAATCCTCAAACAAATAGCCCTGGTGCCCAGAAACCATTTTTCCCTTTAACAGATTTATTGCTTGAAGAGGTATTCATGTCAGAAGGCTCAACAGTATTGTTACGGGGTTTTTCTGCCGCACACAGAAAATGTAAAAGGAACTCAGCTGTACTTCAGTGAAAAAGCATTATCATCCCAAGAATGAACAAACTGATTTGTTATGTTCTTAACAAAAAGTAAGTCAACTTCTAAATAGTGATGTGGGATTGTTCTGAAACCATTGCCCAGTATGCTGTCAGAGATAACTACCCTGCTATTTCAGTGGTAGCTCTAATTTTATTATACATCCTTTCTGACTGCCTGAGGAAAGCAAGAGTGGGTCACGTTGTCTCCATCAATAATACTAAAGGCCACACAGGACAAACTTGGATGCTGATAGTCAGGTAAGACTGAAAATCTGCTAATAGGACTTCCTAATGTAGCCTCCTGTGGAAGATGATTAACAGGTGTATGTAATTTTCAAAATTCTTGTCTTATAATCTTAAACAAATAATTACTGCTTGGAATTACTTGGTACTTGCCATCCCTTGATCTCAGGTGAATATAACCTTCCTGGGAAGCAAATACTGCCATTCTTAGTTCATAGGTATTAAATAAAAAGAAGACATGCAAATATTGTTTTCTTAGTAGATACAGTGAAAGTGTGTGTTAGATTTTAGAAGCAAGCTGAGGTTTCCTACATTAAAAAACCAAGCATCAGTAGATGCAGAATCACAGAAAGGTAGGGGTTGGAAGGGACCTCGAAAGATCATCTAGTTCAACCCTCTTGCCAGAGGAGGTTCACGTAGGTCACACAGGAATGTGTCCAGGCAGGTTTTGAATGTCTCCAGAGAAGAGCTCCACAACCTCTCTGAGCAGCCCATCCTAGTGTTTTGTCACCCTCACAGTGAAAAGGTTCTTTCTTATGTTCATGTGGAACCTCCTCTGCTCCAGCTTACACCCATTGCCCCTTGTCCTTTCATTGGACATCACTGAGAAAAGCCTGGCTCTGCCCTCCTGAAACTTGCCCTTCACATATTTATAAATATTAATGAGGTCACCTCTCGGTCTCCTCCTTTCCAAGTTCAAGAGACCCAGCTCCCTCAGCTTTTCCTCATAAGGGAGGTGTTTCACTCCCTTGATCATCTTTGTGGCTCTACACTGGACTCTTTCAAGTGGAAGAAACATTTTTAAAGAAATGCATCTGGAAATCAGAATTCAGAGGCTTGGGTGATTTTTACAGAAAGATATTAGAATCCCTCATCATATCAGAACGAAACTTCATACATTTCTCTGTGAAGCATGGAATGCAATGATTGAACTGTATAAGCCATTTATGTGTAGGAATGGTCTCTTGTATGGACAAAGTCTGATGTCTGAGGTAAAGAAAATCAACTGCAAATCAGTATAAAATCTAATTATCTGTAGACATGAAGAAATTATTCCACACCTTCACTACTTACTTCTTGTACTTTTCCCTGAAATAACCTGATGTTGCCTGTTGTCTGAGATGGACTACTCTTAAGAGAATCTTCAGAGTGACTCACTAAGAGAGTTCCATTGTTCTGTTCTCTCACCATATGAAAGCATGTGTATAAGTGGAGTTACAGAGCATCTGTGAGCAAAGGGGAATGAAAATCAGAGCCGTGCCACAACAACATTGCATTCCTTGGTCTTCCTACCTACTTCCTCTTTCACTTCTAAGGTTATCTAGGGAGCAAAAACTAAACATTGAAATTAGCTATCTAGCAATTATAAATACAGTAATTTACTGTGCAGTAATAGCCCATCTGCAGCCCTTTCCAGGGTGCTGTTAGAAAAGACTGTTAGGTACATTTATTAAGTCAGGTTTTCTCTGTGACTCGTCGCTGGTAGATGTGAACAGAGAACAAAGCTGAAGACAGAAAACTGCTGGGACAAATGAAGCCCTCTTTACTTCTTCTCCATAACAGTCAATGAAAAGGACAAACACATGGTATTTCTTTTCTAATAGTTAAGCAATACCAGCTTGCCAATGGAAACAGTTGCCTACTTTTTGTGTAGTCTGCTTGGGCAGACTCTTCAAACCTTCCCGTCCAACTCTCCAGCATCTTCCTTTCACCTTCCTTATTCCTTTGCACTAAATGAAGAGAAAATTTAATTTTATACAGGTTTACAATGATGCATATGGGATGCAATAGGATGAAGGAGAAGGATGATAAGAAATGAAACTGGTTATGTACACATTGTTTTTCTCAGTTCTGGAAGTCATAAGATTACAGCCTAACATACTTGGGCTTAGTAGTTCAGCTGCTGAAGAGGTTACCTTGTTTTCAGGTATCAGTAATGCCTTCTTTGTAAAGAAAGAATAACCAAACATGGCTGTTTTGTGTATAACAGACTACTGTATGTGATCTGTGAATGATTTGAGTTTTTTGGTATTCACTGTATAAATAAATATGACGTAGTATCCCTGCATTGGCCTTTTACTTGTGACTCACAGCATTAACTAAAAAAACAAAACCATCCCCTAAACCCTCAACTCCAACTTCCTCTCCAAGATCTTATGTGGGTTTTCCACCAGAACCTCCCTTCTTCTAATTCTGTAGTGGCCTCTTCCTAAGGCGTCATTCCTTGCATCATTCCTTTCTTCATTTATATTTCTGGAGTACAAATGAAACAAGCCTGTTCCCATGAGGCTGGAGAATTGCAGCCACTCGGCACTGGTTTCCAACATGTGCTAACAGGCCAGTTTGGCAGATGATAATTGTTGCTCATTTACAGTAGCAATATGAAAAATGAGTCATAAATCCTAACTCAAATCATATATGTTCACACTTCAAGTCACAGCCCTCAATTTCTACACAGGTAACTCATGCAATTTTTTGTCCTTGCCATTGCTTTTAGGGAGAAGAACATATTTCTTATGAATTCCATATTTGCTTTATCTATATTTGTCTCTCATGGGACATGAACAAAGGTTCTCAATTGCAGTTACATACAGAGCTTAAAACTTTCATTACCTAGAAAAACAGTCTTTTTAATAGTGATTGTTAAAGGTGATTCTCTTACTGGCTAATGGATAAAAGGTTCATGTGGCTGGAATGTTCCAGCAATAAATAGCTGTTATGATTATCAAATGCTTTGGCTCCACTTCAGCATTTTATCACCCTTAAAAGTCATAGATTGTCCAATATACTCCTCCACCATGAACACTGTCTCTTAATTGAAATTGATTAAGAAGTTTAAGAGACATTACAAACGTATATGTGAATTTTGATAAGTTATGAGAATTATAAGATTGGTGTACAGGAGATATGATGAGCAATATAAGTTGTAAGTCTGCAAGTTAAAGTTTATACAATATGCAGAGAGCTGAAATACATGATATTAGCAGACAAAGCTAACAACAGGTTCATGAGCATTTCCACTTGACAATATATTTGTTTACATTTGATATGAAAATGTTTACATTATTTATTGTCCTTAATGGTGTCAAAGACAGATTTCAGTACTGCCTGATATTCAGTACTGCCTCTGGTTTTACTTGGCAAGGGTTTTGCAACCCAAACCAAAGCTCAAGGTTTACTACAAAACCCCTTTGCATGTTGATTTTATAGTACTGTGAAAGAGATTGCCTAAATGATTTCATTATTGCAATTTTTGAAGTTTAAATTTATGTATCAATGACCATTTATATTTATTTATCCATACTTAATGAAAATATTCCAAATATATGCTTATTCTAGGTGCTGGAAGCATTCTTGTTGATAGCTGTCTGTAAAGGTCTACTGCACACACACCTCACCACTGCTCATTAACTGTATTAGAAATTCAAGTTTTTAATTGCTTGCTTATCCCAAGGTACTAAAACTCAACTAGGTGGGCTTTTGCAAAATACAATATAAGGAAACCCCATCCTTACATGGTAGCACAGATTGGGTGCATTTGTGTTTTGAATCATAAAGTTACAATGAAAATATTTATGGTAGGATCATCTCAGTCTTAGAGAGGATAAGATATGTGACAGTATAATACAGGCTTTGTTAATCTAAATATAAGCCAGACTTGTTACAGTAGTATATGCATTCAAAATTAGAAATAAAAAAAGCTACATTTCAATAGAGGACTGCAGATGTAGCCTGTGGTTTGCAAAATCACTGAGATATAAGCTGAAAAATTTGAAATAATCTAATTTTACATGGAGTATAGCACAGGTGACAATAGTTCAACTTTTCCAGTCTTATTAGAGGCACATCCCCTTTAATTTATTTAGTTATATTATCAGTCTCCCAAATACGGCATGCAGTAAACCAATTCTTTCCCAACAGTGATATTTTATGAAACTGTCTGTGGATTTATAAATAGCCAGAATGCTTTAAAATGAACCCAAAATTCAAAGTCTAAAAGGAAGACTTCAGTAGAAAGAACACTGTAATAAATTAATGAAATTAAACATTCTTCATACACTAAAAAATAAACTGTATTATTGATTAATGCAGCGAGCAGCACAATTCCACCCCATTGCTAACAGATTATTGTCATTTCAACCTGAAATTCTAATTTTCACAAGTTTCAGCATTTATCTTTGGAACTGTCACCTGTCATGCTTAATGAAACTAAGTGACAATTGTATTTCTTTTAGTACATTAATGTAATTAGGGCTTTTTAAACTCCACTTCAGGGTTAAAATAAATCATAAAACTTCATTAACTATTGCAAGATAAGAAATCCAGCTTGCTCCTTTTCTTCTAAAGTACTGTAGGTTTGCCCTACTCTTACTTTGTCTCCTTTAATAAATATTGATTAGGATTAAATACTTTATAACATATCTTTTTCCATTCATGGGTTCTAGGCATCCAGCTTCACAAATGAGGATAAATGTATAATCTCATGGTCTACTGTAGCGTATCCTTCATGCATGCACATTGTGAGTGTAGTTAACTATGACTGTCTAGACAGATACTTAGACAAACATTAATGAGTAAGTGCAGAAACATGTTGTGTGTTTCCCAAACCTTTGCTTTATTTTATCAGATTCCCAAACTGTGTATTCCCTGAAAACTGTAGGACAAACTAATGCAATACTTTGCAGATTGGCCCATGGGTCAAGATTGTGATTTTGTTTGCAGCAAAGAGAGGCCAAAGTCACCCTATTGTTCCCAAGTTCACTCATTTTCATTGAGACCAATTATTTTCTGCTTTATTCTATCATACTTTCTCCTTTGTCATAGGAACTTGTTGGTGCTATTCACCACTTCTCATTCCATAACAAATCTCACAGAAGAAAAGAATTTAAAGTGTGACAACATATTAGAAGCAGTGCATGTGACAAGAGAGAGAGCTTTTCTGATATTAAAAAGGAAAAAAAATAACATACCTTTGTGTTTCTGCTTGCCTTCATGTTTTGTTTTTCCCTGCTACAGTTTTGTAACAAGAATATAAAATGTGTGATAACTTAGATGTTTCTGAAGACTTATTTTTTTAATAATTCTTTATATATTGTAACCAGCTTTTACAGCAGCCAGGTGGGGATTGTTCTCTTCTCCCAGGCACCCAGCACAAGAACAAGATGACAGTCTCAAGCTGTGCAGGGGGAAGTTTAGGCTTGATCTTAGACAGAAGTTCTTCACAGAAAGAGTGATTGCCCATTGGAAGGGGCTGCCCAAGGAGGTGGTGGGATCAACGTCCCTGGAGGTGTTTAAGAAATGACTGGACAAGGCACTTAGTGCCACGGTCTAGCTGATTAGACAGGGTTGGGTGATCAGTTGGACTTGATCTTGGAGATCTCTTCCAACCTGGCTGATTCTGTGATCCTGTATAGTTTTCACATTCTCACAAATTATTTACATTTTTGTTTGGGTTTGGGTGGTGCTTTTTTTTTTTTTTTTTAGCATATTTGGTCCTATTACAATGGCAGGTAGAAGGAGATACTGAATACAGGCCATGAATTCCAGATGTAAACTGTATTTTTTTTCCCCAGGAAAAGAAGATCTTGATGATATTTTGTGAGAGCACTTCAATAACCCCTTTCTAAATTTTACATGGTTCTTTTTCAGAATTACCCACAAATGGTAGTGGAAAGAGGCAAGATATAGTTCTGGTGATAAGTATATTTTGAAAATGTGAGGAGAAGCACTCTGATTCCCATCTTCAGAACAGGCTGATGAATAGGTGTGGAAAAATGGAGCAGCCTGGCATATCGCCTATCCCTGCTGTGACAAATATATAAGAAAAAAATGGCAGTAGCATTTCTGCTATTTCCTTGATGTACTCAATAATTATATTCATGGTATAAATTAACTAAAAGTACATTCTAAAATCAAGATGTCAAATCTTCTTCATGCCCACGATAAAAGCATGCTTGAAAGTTCAGCTAGGCTCTGGAGAATATTAGATCAAGCTCAGGACTGGTTTACCACTGTTACATTTTAAAAATCTGACTTTTTAAAAAATGTATTTTACTAACATAACAACAGTGGGAAAAATTAGGGAACAGGTCAGAGATCCAGGACAGGAACACCAGAGATTCTACAGCAAAAGCACCCATTCCACAATTCTTTAAATATAACTTGGTTGTCAAATACAGTTATCAGAACTTTACTTTCTTTATAACAAATTCAAATAATTTATGAAGAAGATGCAAATCTCGCATGTTTTTGTTGATCACTGATGGTCAAGGCAATTTACAAACTGCTGGCATTTATATCTTGAAACAATATCTGAGGAAGAGCAGCTAGTAGATCAGAATTATAAAATAACTCAATACAAATGATCTTCTACTTACAACTATAAAAGGAAAAAAATGTCAGACCTCAAAATAATTGCTTGTATAAGTTTACAGGAGTCTGTTTATAGCTCATCTAATTTAAAACAATGTTAAATAAAATTATACTTCAACATTATGACTTTTACAGCATTCCATCAACACTTTTAAATATTAGAAGTAAACCAGAGAAAAAGGAAAAGAGAAATGAAGGAGTTTGTTTCTTGGGAGCATACACAGAGAATTATATCAGATCTGAATCCAATATTTGGATTACTTTCATTTAGCTAAGCAAGAAACTGAGACAGAAGACTATTTTTCTTTAATTCCCTGTTTTCAACAAGTAAGAGTGCAGTTTTCTACCCATACTTGCATGGCTGCCAGGATGCTCATCTAAGCAGAAAAATAATAAGTTTTTTGACCCAAATAAAGTTTTGCAATCATATTATTTTGTAATGCTATTTTGTAATTTTAGTTTTCTCCATCGTAAAGAATTGTATGTTCCTGGCTGACAACTCCCCTGTTATTTTAGGCAAATCTACAAACAAACAAAATAATGACAGTTAAAAACATTAGTTAGACTGAATTTTTGTTTGTTTTTCCTATGACCTGTAGTTCACACATAATAGCCAAATAAGCATTTGATGCTAAGACCTTAGTCCAATAATTTATAACAATGTCAAAATGAAAAATCAGGAGGACGTATTCAGGAAATTAAAGACAATAATATGAGACAGAACAAAGAGAGGGAAAAAAAGATCTCATGAAATATTTTACTTCAAGAAAATGATAATTCACAGAATTGCTGCTGTACTGTTGGTTTGTTTTTTTCTTTGTGAGTAGTAAAGATATTGATGCAAAGTAACTGTGCAAGATGAGACAACTGTGAGTGAGAAGCATGAGAAAATAACTTCTTCCTGCAGGTACAGCAATGACTTTTCATAAACAATTTGATTGTACATTGTTACCGACTCATAACATGCAAATGCATTCTGCTGTTAATACACATTCACAGCATACATGTTAGTGATTCTGAAGGAGCTATTATAATATATACTTTGAATATGTATTAGGAATAATACATCATATATAAATAAAAGCATTCTACATTCTAAAAATACAGCATGGACTACATCATATTTTTAATAACCATAGTGTACAGTCTGGCAGCTCAAAAGAAGCAACTGTACTGTCTATTAGGAACTCATACTGAAAATGCACAAAATTAACTACATTTTTATAGATCTGTAGGCATACCATGATTTAATATAGCAATATGACATACAGTCTTCTAATCCAGTGCATTATTTATTCTGTTTGTAAAATATGCTTTACTATTTTTTCATTTTAACAATTTTTTTGAAGGACTGATCAGGTATTCTTTTCATATGAAAACATTTTTATTTTGGTGGAATTCTAAATGCTGTATTTTTTCAAGTATCATTTGATATTGGCAATTAGTTTGATACTGCTGCGAAAAGGTAATGTAAATTTTATGAATATTCACAACTCTAAGGACTGTGCACAAAATACTAATGTAGAATAAGGCCAGGTCCAGATACTGCTTGGGCTACAGAAGCAAAAGGAAACTTGTTAACCTGAAAAGCAATACAAATATTTGGCTTAGGGTTTGGGGTTTTTTACATGGTACAAATAAATACAGCTTCTAGGATTGTTATGACTAAATGGTTCAGGTAAATACATGAAATTATTCTAATTTTACTAATTTTCTATATAGTCCATGTGACAATATCCCATGCTCAGTTAGCATCACTTTGTAGTCAATATTTCCTTAAACATCCTGTCCTGTTAACATAAAAGTTTCCATTGTCCATCATTTGTCTTAGATGAGATGGTCTTTATTGTCAAGACAAGTACAAAATAATCTGGAATGCACTAAAAAAATCAGTGCAGAGTTTGAAACATTCATATTTGCTGAATTTCAAGTTTCTTCTGAAGTACTAAATAAGTTTTTTATTAAGGTGCAATACTAACTGTGAAATGAAAGGCTGAATAACTGAAGGGAATATATGTAAATAAATTGACTGTTGCAATCCAGCACACTTAGCTGTAATTGAATACTTGACTTATTTGTAGGAATGTAATGAATTACTAGTTGACATTTTGTTGTGATGAAACGTCATTTTGCATGCCTCAATATATGATCTGTTACGTTTTCATGTGAGATCTATTACCTGCTTGAGTGAGCTACTTGCCTGAGCTTGTTAAAGAATAGCTGAAACTACCATAAACCATGCCACGTGAAGTGTTTCACCCTAAGTAGGATAAAGCTTGTTGAGCTGTATTCATTTTCATGCAACTTCTTGGACTTCATTGGAATTACATCAGAATTAATTAATCTCTGAATATTTTATTTTGTTTTAATTAATAATTAATCAATTATAATTAAATCTTTGCCATTTGTATTAGCAAATACTTTAGAGAAACAAAAGATTTCTAATACCATCATACTATAAACAGAAAAACAAAATTAAGAAAAATACTTTTTCATATTTTAAATACATTTCTCAATTGCCATCTTGAGTCAGTGTGATGAAGTCATTAAACATATTTCTTTCTACTGTGGAGTTTATCCTGTGGCAGAAAAACATCAAACCTGGACAAGAAGCATTTATGACAGAAAAACTTGCTCCCAGGGCAACATATAGCACTACTGGAAAACAATTCTTTAAAAGAGAACACATGCCTGTATTCCATTTATGGTTACAGGAGGAGTTAAATCTGCACCTCTCTAATTTCACTTTAGTCATCCCACTGCTTGTTTCTATGTTTGTGCTCTTTGGAGGTGGATTTCCTTAAGCTAGAAGGGTTGGTTGCTCTGTTAGAACCAGATGTTGTCCAAGGCACCATCAATCCCACAGCCCTTCAGTAATTATGCTTTATAGAGTACAAATTCTCACCTGCAACACAGCTGCATCTGGCTCTGCTCTGACTTCTGACAATTTGCATGGCTTTAAACAGGAGGTTTCACAGAATAGTAATACACAAGCACAGCCATGAACACCAAGGGGAAAAAAAAGTACTTTAAAGCCAGTAGTGGTAGTGACCTTCAAATTCCCTTTCACTGTGTTTACCTGGCTATATTTCTGTTAAACAAAACCAAAACCACAATGGTTTGTAATCTCCACTTGTACTACTGTTATTTTATAATACAATTTAAACTCCAATTAGTTTATTGAGCCCTTTTAACTATAATAGTCTTTCCATGACAGTATTGATACACTATAAAATATTTAGGACACAGATCCTACTATGATCTGAATACTATGAAAAGCACTGTGAAGTTGAGAGTTATACATATATGCTAAAAATGCATATTAAAAGTTGACACCCTCCACTAGACCAGACTGCTCAAGGCCTCATCCAATCTGGTCTTGAACAACTCTAAGGATAGGGCATTCACGACCATTCTGGGCAAGAGAGGTGTCTCATTGTCTCACCAGCCTTACTGTAAAGAATTTCTTTCTCATATCTAGTCTAAATCTACCCTCCTCAAGCTTCAACCAATTTCCTCTCATCCTATCATTACAAGCCCCTGTAAAATGTCCCTTCCTGGATTTGATGTAGGCCCCTTTCAGGTACTGGAAGACTGATATCCAAAACTGCCTCCACAAGGAACTATCTGATACCCAAAAAACCTCAAAGCTAAATGTTTGCCTTGGAAAATTCAAACTAGATATATAACCCCAGCTTTTAATAAGTAAATAACCTTTGCAGCAGCTAATTTTGGGATACTGTGGGTTTACTTTAAATAAACAACTTGTGTCTTTCTAAAGCACTTTCATTCATTTCAGTCTATTTTGACTCGAGGTAATATCTATGGCACGGCTTCTGTAGGAGTTTAAACTGGAAAATAGTGATGACTAATTTTATCCTGAAGATGTATGATTATATTTCACATTCTGTGCACTTTTAGTAGAGATTTTCTTTTTTTTTTCCAGATGAGTGTTTTGGGGTGGTTTTTCTTTTTTTGCTTTCAGGAAATTTTTACCTGACTATAGAACCATAGAATCATAGAATGATCGGGGTTGGAAAGGACCTCCAAAGGTCATCTAGTCCAATCCCCTCTACAGCAAGCAGGCGCCATCCTCAACTAGATCAGGTTGCCCAGAGCCCTGTTGAGCCTCCCTTTCAATATCTTTGGTGATGGGATCTGCACCATGTCCCTGAGCAACCTGTTCCAGCATTTTACCACCCTCATAGTAAAGAACCTGTTCCTAACACCCCATCTAAATCTACTCTTCTCTAGTTTGAAGCCATTGCTGTTTGCTGCTTGTCCTTTCACTACAGGCATTTGTAAATAAGTCTCTCTCTATCCTTCTTGTAGGCCCTGTTCAGGAACTGGAAGGCTGCTATTAGGTCTCTTTGGAGCCTCCTCTTCTCCAGGCTGAACAACCTCAGCTCCCTCAGCCTGTCCTTGTAGCAAAGGTGCTCCAACCCCCAATCCCTCCTCTGGATTGGCTCCATGGACTACTGTCCATTTACATGTTTTGAGCTTCTCTACACATCCCACAACTTGGTATTAATTGCTTAGAATACCATATCTGAATTTTATAATGTAGAAATGAAAGATTATATTGGAATAGGTATGTGCAACAGCCTATAACTCAGTTGCTGTAGTAAGAAACAATATATCTCATATTTGCAGCCTGCTTGATGTTAGATTTCATCAGGCTGATGATGGTAATGTCTGAACTTCCCACTTCCTGAGAATTTTCAACAACATTTTAGAATGATACATATTTTAAAAGAAAGTATTAAAACAATTATCTTAGATTAGCTGTGTATTTGTACCACCAGGAAGTGCTGTGTGGTTGACTTACGCCAAAGAACTTTGCCCATCTGTGATATCTCATTAATAGTGACCACATCTAGACCAATCTTTTTTCATAATCACCACAGTCTGGTATGCAATACATTATCTATTGTACAATATTTTTAATGTTCTATTTCAATTAATTGCTTTTTGTATATTAAATTATCTTTCTTTCTTTTTTTTTTTTTTTTTTTTCCTTTTCAATCTGATTTTGCTTAGAATTATCTCCCACTGCATCGGTTTCAGTATCAGCTGAAGATCCTCTTCCATTCATTTAGCTGCTTTAAATTCTGAAGTAGGCTACTACACAGTTGAACTGTGGCAGGGTGAGCTCATCCTATCATATTTTTTAAGAAGATAAACTGAACGTCATGGAGTTTACCATATGGTTTTCATAGATAAGGTTGCAAAAAAACCCCAAACATTAACTGTGGATAGTATTTGCATTTATTATCCAATGAAATATTTTGAAAGCAGGGTGTGGCTGGCTAATTTATTACTCCTCCCACTGTGCTCTGCTGTGTTTCCAGTTTCAGAGGGAAAAACACAAGCTTGTATGTGGAATATGAGTCATAACCTCTCTTCTGCTACTGACTCACTTGGGACTTTGAGGTAAGTCATTCTACCTTATGTCTCAATCGCTCTGCCCCCAGGACAGCAAGGAGAAAAGGAACTATGGAAAGTTTTGCAATGTTTTTCCATAGATGAAAAGTATAGATACTGAGACCAATATTATTATTATGCAGTACCACAATAATTCTATGTGCCCAAAATAGATTTTTTTACATAGCTTCTTCCTCACATAAAACATTTTTTTTCCATTTTGTAATGAAAAATGCTAAAGAAAGATTATGTTGTACCAAAGGACACCTTAGGTTACTGAAATACTTTAAAATAGTTGTATTTCTCAGAGGAAAGTATACACACCTTTCGCCATATTGTTCTCTTTTGCAGCTGTAATGACCAATAATAAAGCCATACAGTGTTGCAAAATTATTCATGATTTTTGAAATAAGAGGAGGCCCTGAAGTGCATGTAATTTTTGACAGAACTGTCTCCTACTCAGGTGTTTCCACTCTCCTGGATGGTTTGCAAGAACTGCAGGGAAATGCTGAACTTTGAGAAGTGAACTTTTAATACCTGAGCATGTTCCTTAAGACTTACAATATCAAAGCAAATATCCATTAGTTATAATCTCTTATAGTGAGATGAAGATAACCTATAACAGCTATGTTATCTTTGTAGTTTTATTTCCCCACCAAAATACTTGGTTGTACACTGTAATGAGACATACTGCTATTTTTAATAACCCCTAATAAAGTAAAAAAATCATGTTGTAAGGAAACTATTGTTTAAACAATGGCTCTCTTTGGTAAAGTGATATACTAAGAGTAAGCAAGGTGAAGCATGCAACTTATGGACACCAGCGCACACACATGAGCAGTAACCAGTACTCCACAGTGCAGGCAAGAACAGGGCCTAAGATGAGCATGAGATGATTATCAAGTAAGTCTGTGCCATGATATATATAGAGAGAGAAAGCAGAGTTTAACACTTCATCAGATGATAGTGGAGGCAGTAGTTTGCATTGTAGGGTTTTACTTTTGAGAAATGTTCTGTCTTTCGTGTTCCTTTGAATACTTTTGTATTCCTGCTTTGAAGTACTTCTTGTGGATGTATCTGTGTGTTACCCGTTAAGGTACATGAGAAGGTTTAGTTGAGAACTGATCTTTGAGAGAACTGGAACGACAGGGGGAACAGGCGTGAAGGCCTACGCCGTTCCACGTGCCTGCCTACCCAGCTCCTGAGGCGCAACTGGTTGAAGGCAAACAATAACCGCAGTGCACAACTTCTGAGTCAGTGACTGCACCATTAAAAGTGCCCCTGCGCTGCTGCCAAGCGCTACAGCTGCAAACCTTGTCCAGGCATGAAAGCCTCCCTTTCAGAGCTGCTTTTTTATTTTTTTTTCTCCTCTACTCTACTTCTTCTTGACGGGTTTCAGCCTCCTAGGGGAATTTCCGTGGCTGGAGGCCCGTTTGGGGGCGGGGGGGCACCGAGGCGCCCCGCTGGCCTCCCTTCCCCGGCCCCGGCCCCGCGCAGCCCAGCCCAGCCCGCGGGCCCGTTGTTGGCGGGCGGCAGGACCTGTACAACCGCCGCCCCGAGCCGCGGCCGCCGCCAGCCGGAGCGGGATGTTTCATTGTCCGGAAATGATGGAGGAGTGACTGTAGCGGCGGGGGGACAACGGGTGTGAGTGACAGGTTGTGCGCGCCCCTGCCCGAGGGAAAGGCCCACGGGCGCGGGGCGGACAGCGTGGGGGCGCGGGGCAGGACAGGCGGCAGCCGCCGGGGAAGACGGAGCGGCTGCAGCGCGGATGTTCCCGCGGCCGGGGAGCGGAGGAGGGCCGGGCGCCGCAGCGGAGCGGGAGGAAATGCGGAGCTAGGGCGCGCCGCACTGCCGACGGGTTCCGCCGCTGCGGACGGAGCCCCCCACTCCCCCACACCCCCCATCGCCTCCCCTTCGGGTGTCTCCCGCGGGCTCCCGGCTCAGAGCCCGCGGCCGCCCCCGCCCCGCGGCCGCCGCCCCCCGTCCCCGTGGGTGCTCGCCGCGGGGGGCGGACGGCGCGCCCGCCGCGCCGCAAAGTTGCCGCCGCTTCATTCCTGTCCCTTCTCAGTCCCTCGCCCCGGAGCCGTGCGTTTTTTGCATAAAATACATTAACGAGCCCTTTCATTTGCTTGTTCCTTCAGGGTCGCGTGTTAGTTTTGTTGGAGGGGGTGCAGGCTCTTTATTACTCAGTGAGAGAGCTGGCAGATGTCCCAAGTGAGAGAACCTCTTCCTCCGGGGCCTGAAGGGCCAGAGCAAGCTCCGACTGAAAACAGCTCTTTGATCTCTCTCCCTCGAGGTAAGTTGCTTTAAAGTTTCTCTGTAATTGTTGCGCCTTTTATTTGAATGATACATTTACTGATTTGTTTAGTGGGTTTTAAATCCTCTTCTCTTTTCCCTCCCCCGACCTCCCCTCTTTGGTATAACTCTGTAACACTTTCACTCCCAACCCTTTATTGTTTTAACCAGAAATGCCTATATATATATATAAAACCCCCAACATTAAAAAATGATGCACCAATGCCAGCACCGGTTCTCAGTACCTGGGAAACTGCAGTGATTCAGAGGCAAATGCTGCTCCTTAAAAATCACTTTCTTGTTTCTCAGCTTTGTGTCTAGAAGCTCTTTCCTGTAAAGCTGTCTTTCCAGGGTTTGAAGTAAACTGAGAAAGGTCGATTCAGGAGCAAAAGTGGTGTTCAGTTTGGAGATCACTTTTTTTTTTTTTTAATTATTCTTTCTCTTAGATTGTGATGATGCAGCTAAAACTAGTTTCTAGGAGTACTAACTTGTTTTGTATCAGATATTCAAAATGTTGTTTAAAAATACATTCAACTTAAAGAAAAATTATTTATGTCTTGTATTTTCACACAATACACTTATATCCTGATCACCGGCATGTCAAGAAGTGCAACAAGGTGTATTGCAGCATATCCTCAAAACAGGGAAGTATGTTTGCCTCTTGAGTACCTGCATGTGAAGAGGAGACTTTGTTGTTGTTTACAGCTACAGATTTGTATTCCAGAATTCTGTCAGAAATTTAAAAAGTCTCTAAAAAACAGACAAATAAGCTTGTTCAAAAAGTCTAACTTTATTCATACCTGATTAACTGGAGCAGAGCCTGGTAACACAGTTCTGCAGTTGTGGATTAAAGATTCAGTCTTGGTTTCGTAACTAGGGAAATCAATAGCTGTGTAAAATCAAAGTTGAAGATTCATTTGAGAAATCAGAAAGTATCTGTAGCTAAGTAAAAAAATGTGCTGGCAGGGAGACATACTTAATTGGCTTATACTTATCTTATTGTTGGGTTCATTTTTTCTTTCCTAGAGGATGACTCATAACTTCTAAACAGTAAATAATAATAATAATAATAATAATGAAAGATTAGATACAGAATATCAAGTATGCAGGACTGAACTGCTAGAATCATGTTTTTGCCAGAAGCATGAGTACCTGTGATACTTGTTTATTTTATGTTGGTTTTATCTGTCATGTGATCAAGTGGCCATACTGTTTAAATTCTGCATGTAGGCCATACATCGAAGTTACAGAATTTTCAAGTCAATAATCTAATTTGCCTGGAAAGTGGGCTTGTTATTACACTGCCACTTTACACCAAGTTTGCAGTATGAAATAAAGTTTTATATGGTTCTATTTTGTAACATTTTTGATATATGCTCTTCTTTTTATGAAAGATAAGTAAATCTGTCCATGGGCAAGTTATGTGCAGAACATCTGAATGACACAATCACAGCTATTGAGACAGTGGATTATAAAGTTTGGGATCAGTAAGTTACAAACAAGTGTAATGTGTTGATTCAGGTTTGTTCACTGGCCCCACCTTTCAAAGTGCATGTTCTGCTTTAGCATATGTATAGTTCACAGAAAGACAAGGCTGTTATTTTACAGAATTCAGCACTTGAAGACGTAATTTTTACTTTAATAAACTTAGATTAAAGGATAACTGTGGATATTTGTTGCTTTTTTCTATCCTAAGTCTGTTGGGGAAATGGGGGTGGAAAGAGGAAGAGGTGAGTTCATAACATTTCCAGTCTATATTCCAGCATTTCTGTTGTCAGTTTTGCAGTGTGTGGTTACAGGGTAAGGTAGTCCAGATATTCCAGGACTGAAGAGCTAAGATAATATGCCTGGAACTTTCAACACCCTCTGCTCTTTCTGCACTATGCCCAGGACATCCTGAAGCATACTGACTTTTCTAGAATTTGGTGGGAACTTTTAAAGATGTAGTTGAAATTCACATTATTGCTGGAAATAGGCTAGAGACATTTGGAAAAATTTTCAATCATTTTAAATAATTACTACTTTACTTAGAATCATCTTGTTGTATTTGTGCTGACTACATATATTTACAGTGAGATGCTTGAAATCTGTGTCTACATGCAAGTAAAGAAAAATGGCTTGTGTTGTATATATAATAAAGCATTAAGCACATTCTAATGAGAAGGATTTTTGATTAGTAACAGCATATTTTAATGTGCTGTCTATATTTATTCTATACTAAGTGGTGTAGGCTACTCTAAGGTACAGACTAGAGAATGAAAGGTATAACCTAATTTCAGCAAACATCTAGTTAATTTTCTTCTGCATAGTCCCAAAAGTGTAGCTCTACTCTTGCATTCTTGTTCAAGATCCTGGTCATGCCATCTGTCTTCTGTAGCTCCGTAGGCCTTTGAATCAAATTATGACTAATTCTACCTGTGTGCTGTATAAGGTAGTCAGTCAACAGTGTCATCTCTATGATCAGACCACTTTAAATTATGCTGTGATCAAGTGTTTTCTTCACTGGTAGGTAACCAAAATAATGACCCTGAGCATGGAATGTGACAATTAGTGACCATTAGCCTCTCTGCTTTAAGGAAAATGTTTCATATGTTAGAGCTCATTGAGAGGCAATGATTATTGCTTAGACTGTGTGTAAACCCTTTTTTGTTTATTAAATTCTCTGCATTTGAATAAACCATGGAACACAAGAAAGAAATTCAGTGGATAAGGAACTATATTTAGAGAGTCAGACCACATTTTAGAAAATGAAGGACTGTGAAACATAAAGTGTTAGGAATGCTTTTACCATTGCCTGTTGGTAACTGAATGTAACCTAGAAAAAATGAATAGTATTTGGCTTCTCAATTTACAAATATTAATAATAATGGCAACCATTCTCTTTATTGCAAATCATGTCACTGTTGCTGGATGGAGATATGGTTCTGATTTGGTGTCTGAAGAAATCATCTACATCAGCTAGTATTTTCATTCAGAAGAATACCAAAAGCATGTCCTCCCAAGTGTCATTCAAACCTCTTCATGTTTTCTTTGCTTAACTTTTCATAAGGAGGAGCACTAAAGGAACATGGGGTGACAGAAGTCTTACTGCAGGAAATGCTTGGAAATTGTTGAGGCAACACTGATTACTATCATCATAATAATTGCATTTTACCAGCAATGCCTCAGTGTTATGAGTAATGGATTTTTTATTTTAACGGTTAACCAGTGTACTCAGATTGCTTAGACTTGCCAAATACTTCCTCTATATTTGTGTTCCCTCTTGCAATCTGACGAGTTGACAAAATCTGTGTTAATTTGTTTTTTCACTATCTGTCAGTACTGCAGTGTTTATTGAACGTTACTAACTAAAATACTCAAAACGTTCCTAAGTGTCTTAAGTTTGTCATAAAAATATACTTCTGCTTTCAGTTTCACATGCGTGCTACTTCAGTAAAGTGATTCATGTTCACATGGTTGTGAGACACTTTTATTTCATAGAGTTGACTGTAAAGGTCTTGCCTCAAATTTGAAATGCTTTTGTTCCAGCTCATAAACTTATTTTATACCAGAATAATTTTTCTCAAATTCAACTTCAGGCCCTCAGAAGTTAGACTTACGTTTGTTTTAAACACTCCTTTTTAACTAATCAGTAGCATCCAGCAATGAATGTGTTATGCTAGTGTTTTCATTTGAATCGGCAATGCAGTTTTGAAGTGCATCTCCGGTTCTCCCCTGCTTTTGGTTTACATTATGGAGTGATCCAGGGGAGTGACCTAGACTGAATTCCTTTTGGACATAATAATTTGAAAGATGCACTGCAGGAATGTGCATAATGCACTCCAGCCACTAATAAGGCTTCAGTCTCTGAGATTAAATCTGAGAGCTAGTCCAAAGTACAGGAACACCCTGTAAAATGTATAATATGGCATGTCCCCTTAAAATCAACCCTTTTCACTTTTATTGGCTCATGCTGGTGCTAATGGACCCATAGCCACTGAGTATTGCTTAGTGCTTAACATGAAGATAATTTTGTACGTATGTGAAACGTTGGATAAATGATATAAACTTGTAACTGATCACGTGACAATGTTGTTATTTGTGAAAACAAGCTTTCACTTACATATTTGAACTTTTAAATGTAGAATATCTATTTGAATATTGCTATTAATTTTCAATTTGTCATGACTGAAATTTGTCCAGGGCAGTCAAACTTGTAGTACATTCATATTTGTTCCATAGCTTGCACCTGGAAAATTCTGTGCAAGAGCTTTCCAAATAGTTAAATCGCTCTAATTTTAAGGGGCTGAATTTTAGTGACATTTTTGAGACCACTGAAAGTTGTGATGAGACGTGTAAGTGAAAGCCACTGAAATGAAATAAAACCAAATCAGTTATTTTAGTTTTCAAACAATCGTACATCTAAATGGAGGTTTCCAACTCCATACTTTGTGGATTGTCAATATTAATGAGATTGTACAACCAGTCATTGATTAAATGAGATTGTTGCAGGCAAATAATGAACTGGAATGGAAATTTTGTTGCATGAATAGAACAGCTGAAGTTACTTGTTATTTGACATGCCTAAAAGTTTTAGGCATTTCATGAAGTAGTAGGTGCATGATAATGGTTGTATTATTATCACGGTTCCTTTGTGGTGGTGTGTGAACAGTGGAAGTTTAGGAAGGAAATAGCATCCTCAGTGGTTCCTTGACAGCAAGGGTACTAATGAACAAAGGAAACATTAGAAGTACAGCATTTGCTACAAGCTTTTCACTCCCTTGCAACTCCTGTAGGCTTGAGACAAAGAACTGTTTTGCTATCTTTCCTTTTAGAAACAGTCTTCATGTTTTTTGCTCCTCATATATCTACTTTCATAATTAGGGTGGGGTAGGGTTTTTTGTTTGGTTGGTTGGTTTTGTTTGGTTAGTTTTTTTGGTAATTTTTCTTTTCTTTGAAGGCTAAAATCCCATTTGAGATGGTTTGAGCTTTGCCCATGTGCATTTAAATATGTATCTACTTGTTCAGAGATAACCTTGGCATTCTGAGGATTCATGGCTGCATTTCAGCAGCTAGGTCAAATGTAGGTACCTAAGTAAGCTTTACCGTAGGCTTCCATCATTCCTCTTCTCTTAAAAACTATTCTGCTGTTCCTGACTGCAAATTTTGCAGGTCATAATGACTATACTGTGCCAGTGCATTTTGCTTGTCACCCTCTCCTTGATGAAAGCAATGGACTCAGGTTTCCAGAAGTCTTTGCTTTACTTATTACTTGGTACAGCGCATCACATTGTTGGTAAACAGAAAGTGAATGTGTCAGGGCAACAAAGCCTTCTATTCTTCCAGCCACAGGATTTTTAACTCATTTTACATCCACAGTGTCCCTATGTCAATTTACAAACTCTAAACCTGTTACTCAAGTCCAGTTTGTCATGTTCCTAGTCAAGCACTCTTACAGTCCACATGCTTGGAAGAGGTGGCTTTAGTCAGTCTTTAGGATTATGTGTCATGAAATTAATAGAAATCAGCTGCCAATCACATTCTGAGGATGTGTGTATTTGACATCCATTCAATATGTACTACATTATCATAAAGGTAGAATAAATGCAGCTCTGGAGAGGGATACTTCATTAGGAGGTTCTAAGAAATTTTCAAGAATTAGTTTGATCTATATCCCAGCAGCTTTATAAAGGCATTGAAGACAGAGTGGGAGGGATCTGGAGAAATTTTCTTGCATACATTTCTTGCCTAACTATACATTAGTCTTTCTTGATAATTCTTGGCAAACAAGTTTTGATTCTATGAAATACATATATTACTATGTAATTTTTGAAATAAACATTATAAAATCATAGTAAAATAGATGCAGATACTGTGAAATTGATTTATATACAGTTCAATAATTCCAAACGACAAAGAAATAGGAGTTCACTTTGTTTACTTTTTTTCACAAAACAGACATTTTGAGATGTGGTTAAAATTTCAGTTGTCTGTAATATAGATATAATTTGGGTTGTTAACCATTTCAATTCTGTAGTTTACCAATATGTTGTATCTATTCCTTATTTAAACTTTAAACTTGCATTGATCTCCATGCTTACCTTCAGGATAAATCATCAGGTATTCTATGTGGATGTCACTCTTGTGGGGCTTTTGAATAAAAAGCTCTTCAGCCTGAGGACTGTTAGTTTAGCAGAGGGGTGTAGTCACACAGGCCACTGTTTTAGGGGCTGAACTGTGGTAGGTAAGAAGATTACATTGCTTTTATGACATGAGCTAGAGTGGTTTTGAAGACAGATTGGTTTTCTACCTCAGTACTGCCAGAGTCGGAACATGAGTCTTTTCTTTCCATTATTTGAACTGCTAGGAAGAGCATCTCTTTTTCATCTTGGCTGTCATCTTTGGAGGTTAGTAACACGAGAGTGGAAGGAAGTACTAAAGGAAGCAGAAACTAAAATACTAAGGAATTACTACACAAAAATTCTTAAGGTTAAGCTTGATTAAAACAGAGATGTGTTATAAATTTATTTGAAGATACAGTACAAAAAGACATACCTGCCTATGGCCAGATCCAGCCATTAATATTTGTGCCAGCTGTAGACTTTATTAAAGCTGTTCTGTCACTAGAGTGGCATATCAGAGAAGATTAAGTTCTTCATGTCATTCCTTACTGGACTCATAGATAAGTTTCATAAACTACTTTTATCCATATTCTTATGCACCTAACACAAAAATAATGGCATCAACAAAACACAGTCAGGAGTGTTCTTGAGCCTGTCTTCATGATTGCTTGTTATTGGTATGCATGTGCAGAATTAAAAAAAAAAAAGAAAACAAATCATGATTGGCATCAGCTGTTTATTATAAGGGAGTAATCAATAAATTCATTTGTACTAAAACTGGGACCTGGTGGATATTAAATAAAAAAACCAAATCAATTTATCAGTTTGCCTATTTTCAGCGTTCTGATGCATCAGAAGCTGTGTCTGGGCGAATCTTAAATAAACATAGCTTAAGGTCTACTTTTTCTAAAGCTCCATTGTACTCAGGTCTGCCTCGGTTGGAGTTAATTTTATTCATACTAGCCCCTGTGGTGCTGTATTTGGTGACTAAAATAAGTCATTTGGCTGTTGCTGAGCAACACTTTGCACATCATCGAATTTTGTGTTTTCACACTCTGCCCTCCCAGTGAATGGGCTGGCTGGTGATGGGCAGGACCTTGGGAGTGGACACAGCCCACACAGCTAGTGCAGGCTGACCAGAGGGATATCCCATGCTGAGGAGCAGGAACTGAGGAGTGGAGGTTCTGAGGGAAGTAGCCATTGCTTAAAGACTGGCTTGGGCACTGGTCTGTTTGTGAGAGGTGACAAGCAATTGCCTTTACATCACTTGTTTTAATTCCTCTATCCTTCACTTACTAAACTAGATCTCAACCCACAAGTTTCCACACTCAGTGGTCTTTCTGTTCTCTCCTTGTTGGGAGCTGGGGAGGGCAGAAGTAGCCATATAGTCCTTCGCTGCTCCCTGGGGTCAGTGCATCTCACCTGCAGAACAGCATTTGACAGGAGATTAGCAGCTCCAGCAGATAATTTTGGAATGTAAAGTGAGGTACCAAATACAAATTTAACTACCCACATAACAGTGTAGGTATCTGTTATGCACATTCATGGGAAGGTCTTCCTGTGAATTCTAATAGATCAAAGAACAAATAATTAATGTTCCTTTTTGCAAACTTCTTATCAAAATTGTTTGGTGTTCAATTGCAACATGGGATTTTTTATTTATTTATTTTTTTTTACTTTTTAGTAATGCCTCTTACTTAGTGTTAACTACAAATATCATTTGCATGGTTTTGACTGGCCATTTACCATAGCCAGCTAGAATAATAAACATGGAAAATACACAGACAACCCACATTAAATAAGAGAGGAAAAGAGAACTGAACTGGAAAAAATAATTCCAGGAATAAAACCTAAATTCTCATGAATAATGGTGATCGCTTGTATTTTGCACTCCCTTCAGATTTCTTAGATAAAAATCTAATCTAGAACATTGAGGCCCTCATAATATTAACATTAGTGTTTCTTAGAGTTATTTGTTGTTTACCACATGAAGTAACAGGGCTCTGCAAAGGCTGTATCCTATACAAGAAAACTGTATACAATAGCTCTGATTTTTGTACTATTGCTGCTAGGTAGATCTCATAATCTTGGTGTTGTTACTGCTACTGCAGTAGAGTACTTTAGAAGCAAAAGCTTTAAAAATGGCTCATTTAAGCTTACTATATGCAGAAAACAGAGTGCTTTTATGCTTGCTAACTCCAGGACACTACTTATGTGTGTTCACTCTGATTCAGGGCACTTCTCATACACTTTTGAAACACATCTGCACCTAATACCTAACTGCACGGGCAAACTATCGTCCTTCAGTACAGTCGGATTTGTATCTGATAGATATCAGGGAGAAATAATTTCTGTCTGGGGTTGTCTTTGGATAGCATGGGCATCTAGGTAAAATTAAGACATCAGGGCAAGAAGTCATTGATAGACATCTTCCCAGTCATTTCAGTAACTTTGCACCACTCGCAGTGAAATGGTTCTCATTTCAGGTGGGCTTGAGGAAATACTGACAAGTTATTGAAGATATGGTGACAGGAGTGAGGGCTGAGAGAGAAGTACCTTGGAGGTAGCTGGGTCAGACATTGCAGAAGTGTAAATTAATAGAAGGGAAGCAGCAGTGCTTGAAGGAACATGCTACTGTACATACAATATGGCATATATTATTTTGAATGATGTTCAGTGCTTCAGTTTAATAGAGTGGATAACAAAAGTGGAACGTTAGGATTTAAAATCAAACTGCTGTTGGTTACATAAAGAAACCAACCTTTAATATGTTGCAGTAGCAGTATGTGATTTTTCTGCATCTTCCAACTGGAATCATTGCTTTACTAGAGGATATGGTATCCTTATATTGTGGTAAGGATAAACACTTTCATGTTTGAAACAAAGAAGCAGAGCAAACAGACTTTTCAACCATTGCTCATTTAGTTTTGCTGTAAATATTAAATATTGTATGTACACTAAAAAAAAAAAACCACAAAAAAACCCCCAAGAAAGTGAAGTCTAAAAATTTTGAATGTTTTACTGATCCCTAGAGTAAGTAATATAAACTGATAATCTGCCACTGTTAATAATGAACAAAGTAATTCCAGATTTGGAAATGTTTCTTGAATGCCAGTAGGAAAAACCTGTAGCAATCAAGAACAGAAATGCTTATGTGTTTGAATTTGACTATTAAAATATTAATGACAGTGAAAATGAAAGCTGTCACGAGAAAATGCAGGTCTGCATGTGTCAACTGCCAAAATCATCAAAAAACCCAAGAACTGAAATCTTCTGAAATAAATTTAAGAATCCCTCAAATAACCTTACCATGGAAATTTCCCTGCATCTTGTTAATTTTTCTTTTCATCATAGGCTAAATGTTGATTTTTATTCAGGAATGGAACTGAAAGGGTTATTTTCTTTTCAATAAAAAATAGGTGATTGTGTTATAATAAATTTTCTGAATTTCTGTATTAATAAATTTTGAAGTTTCAACAATATTTCTCTTTGATTATATGTTCAATTTTAAATAATACAAAACAGATGATTGTGGAATTTTTGTGGCTTTTATATACCAGAGCCCCATGTACTTTGGCAAAATACAATGTTGGGATTTTGTGAAAAAGATACTGAAAGCTTTTATCTGAAAATTTTGTGGAAGGTAACCAAATATAAGCAACTTCAACTATAATTTGTTTTAACAGAAGCTGCTGAATATTATTTTGCCTGATAAACACAGTGTCATTGAAATGGAACCATTTTGATATGGATAAGAAAACAAATTGGAAACCAACTTTATTAGGAATTATTTCTAAGGAAACTAAATGAGCTGCTAAGACAAGTTGTATTTTATGCTCTCTTGTTTTTAACTTTCAAAGATGAGTTTTGTTCACATAGAGGAAAAATACCATAGAAACTAATATCTTAAAATTTCTTTTGACTTAGAAAACACTGGCCAAGAGAATACTGTGGCAGGAGATAAAAACATAAAACAGCCTTCCAGTAACCAAAGTATACAACCAGAGATACAAGACCAGTCTGTCTGGGGAAATTGCACTGATGGTGACCTCATCAGAAGTAAGTATTTCCAGAACAAATTATGCCATTTAGGCTTGCTTTCACTGTGTAACGGGATACTGCCTGTTGACTCAGTTAAATGTGTGTCAAATGCAATTGTGTTGCAACTATAATTCATGTATACTGATTTTATTTCCCAGAATGACTCCTGGCAGCATGCGTAAGCAAGGACTTCAAAGAAAGGTGTGATTTGAGTAGTACAGTGTAATACAGAACTCTGTACCATCTATATTATAAAGCCTTAATGTTAAATGCTTCTCTCACCATTCATAATGAGATCTGCATATTTAGTTGCAGTATTCAACTGTGCTGGATGTCATCACCCTTGATTTCTCAGGTTATATGTTTAAGTGGCAGAGTAAATTATGCCAAAAGCAGTTGCTTCCGAACGCAATGCGTACTGGTCAGGTGTAAGTTTCTGAAGAGTTTTGAATCCTAAAGTAGTTATTCCTTTCAAAACTAGAAGAATGCTGTAAGGCAAGGTTTTAGACCTGTGCTATGGAACTGTTTTCTTTTTAAATGCATTTTCACAAGTTCACATTCTTATTGTATGTCTTCAGTGCTTTAAAACATAAAAAGGGATGCAAGATTATTCCCATTTTTCTTCCTTAAAGATCATATGCTGTTCACAACTGCACCTTCCTGAGGCAAAAATATTTCTGTCTACTGCCAGAGCTAATACTGCTTTAAAATTCTGTGAATGCTTGAACCTTAGTTGCTCAAGGGAGGGGCAGCATGAGAAACTTCTCTAATTACAGGGTGTATTCAGAAAGCAAATGGACTAAATGCTGAGTGGTGCTCCAGCTCTGAAATAGTTGCCTGACCAGACACTTCAGTATCAGTTTGTCTTTACACTGCACATGTATCTGTAGACAGTGGGCTAAATTAATATTTCTGAACCTGCTGTTGTCATAACTAGTGATTTTTCTCTAGAGTCACCTGTTTCATTCTAGGGTGGGGGGGTTTTTTTGGTGGTTGGTTTTGTGGGTTTTTTTAATCATATCTATACAAATGACTTCTCTTGATCTTTGTGTTAAGATTCTTTTCAAATCATAGTTAATCCTTTTTTCTAAAGAATGAATCCAGGTAAATAGTTATACCATCAGTGTATTGGATAACTACATCTTTTACAGGAAACTTGAATTTTGCATGTCATATATTAATCTGACAATTTGAAAATACTTCTTAAAGGGTTACAAGGAAGAAGAATTGTCCTACACAATTTGAGAGTTCACTTAATTCCAAAAGATTATTTTGTAGACCTAACTGTCCCTGGACAAGCAATTGCTTTGTGCTTGTGTTGAGTACATGTGAAGGTGTGTGTGGCATCTGCTGCTTTTGGAGAGGCCTCCTTCTCATTCCTTCTTCCTAAAGGCTTCCTTATTCCCAGACCCATGGGAAAGCAGATTTATTTCATAGCAGTTAGCAGCATGTGTGTGCTGTGGCGGACAGAACCAAGGACAGTAGGGTGGTGCTACTTCTGATCTCTTCACTGCAAAGCCATCCTGTAGTGGCTGCACTGTGGGAGAGGAAAAGACATTATTTTTTTTTTTAAATGTATATTAGACATTGCAGCACATTGCACAAGTTCCTGGTAGAGTGCTTTGACAGTTATGTACAGTTACGTGTCTCTACGATAGGAGGCTTATCTCCTGCTGAATTAAGAAAGTGATAGGAAAATAGGGCTAAGAGAAAATTTGGAGGTATCATGTACTGCTCTAGTGTGCATAACTATGGTCCTCCTATAGTCACAAGTAGTTTGACTTTGTGAAGAGCAAGTTTAGGTGAAAGCTGAAAGTTTCTAAATTCTGGTTGCAATAACTGAGTTTTGTGTAGAGTTGTTTTATTATGAGACATGTTTGAGTAAGTGCTATGATGCAATCTTCGTTTATTTCAAATTCATTAATTTTTTTAACCTTTAATGTTAAAGTTCTCTAGTTGGAAGAAATGAAAATGATTAAGTAAGCTTCTTGTTTTATGTGGCTGTAACTATGAGTAGAGAAGCCTGTTCTACTTAAAAAACAAACCATTGAGGTACAGTGTTTAGCTCAATGACAAGTAGTTTGCAGAAATTTTACAACTTAATCTACGTAGTAACTAAAGTCTGAAAAATAGAACAAGCAGAGCAAAGAGAAGCTTGCTTCTCACAAAAATTACTTGGGTGTTTCATCTTAAATAACAAGTATCGTAGCTAAGAATGGCTGTGATTCAACCAGATCTAAACTAGACTACAGTCTAAACTAGACTACAGTTTGCAGAATACTGCATCTTGAGAGAAACTTGAGGTTAGAAATACACAATGTTTTGAACATTAGTCTATTTTAAAATTGTTTCTTTAAATTCTTTTAGGCAGGGCATACTTCAGTTTCTTAAGTGTTAGCAACCATTCACCACTGTCCTAATGATTTAGTCTCTTGTTTTCCCATACAGATTGTTTTCCACCCCCACAGTTGATAAATATTCCATTTGTGTTAGCCTTAGTTTTGAGTTTATAAATGTTTCCAGCATTTAATTTCCAAGGATTTCCTTGTTTGTAGCTGCTTTATCCTGCTGTGATATGGAAGTTGATTAATCTGTCAGTTTTATTGGCACACCAACAATAAAGTCCAGTGTTAGAGACTCTGTAATGACTTCATTATGCATGATTTCTCATTTGCACTTGTGAACTCAGTTTACCAGGCGACACCAGTAAACTAAAATGCTGCCCCTGTTTTCCACAGTAAGGCGTTTTCAGTTCACCTTACGCTGACCTTGCAGTCCTTTTCTTAACATCCCTTTTTTTAATCTCTAGATGAAGAGGTTTCACCCAGATTAGCCCTTTCCTCACATCCTTTGGAACTCTCCTTCTCCCCCAGAAGGAAATGTTCATAATATCCCTGGTAAATGGGTGATCCTAGGGGAAGCTTCAACCACGGAATTAATTTTGAAGAGAACTTGAGAGCCAAAAGGTTACCCTGTATACTAACATAAACAGGGAAGAGCTAAATAAGAACAAAACAGTTATATTGCCTTTTTGTATTAATTGTTAATGCACTTGCATAACTGTAACTGGAATACTGTGTTCAATTGGAGAGTTAGTGGAGAACCACAAATATCTCAGGAATGACTGGAGTAGTTGAAAACATGCCTTATTGTGGAAAAACTCGTGGAATTCAATCTGTTTAGTATTAACAAGGGAGGCAAAGAGGGGCTTGCCTGGTTCTTAAGAAGTATGATACCACAATGAACAGATATTTGGTAAGACAATTCTTCAACCGTAGCAAATGGAGAACTAGAAACACTGTTTGGGAATTTGGTTAGACTAGAAATAAGGTATATGTTTTTTAACAGAGTAATTGAGAACAGGAGGACTGACAGATACTTGGTGTTTTTAAGTGTGTTATATTGGCTTTAGTCTTCACAAGGAGGCCATTTCTATCCATATCCTTCAGCTTTAGAATTTGAGGAAGGGAGTGTCTCTTGCATAGCAGTTGCCTCAAACCGGGAAAAACTCTGTATTTTTCAGCTCAGGTATTCTTCAAGGCAATGTTGAGAACTATTCCTTTCCCTTCACAGACACACACAGACTTTTTTTTTATTATTATTATTTCAGGCTGTAGAGGTTCTGCTTTTGAAAAGATCTTAGTCTTAGAATAGCTCCATCTCCATTTCCTAATTCTTCAACACCGCATTTAAAATATGTGCACATACCTTCTGCTTGTTTTTCTTTTATGATCTGGTGTCATGTAATGGAGATGTTCTGCCTTGTTATCACTCACGTTTGGCAAGAGAGGAAGAATGGATGATAAAACATGCAACAGAGCAAACCGTGGCTATAGGAATTAAGTTATAGGAGTGCTTGCTGCTTCATGTTACCACAATACCTTGCTATGTTCTTTGGGAAAGATTTGAGGAAAAACAAGGCTATAAATGTGAATTTCAGAATCTTTAGGCAGAATTTTTACAGATGGTACTAGGTTATCTTCAATGTGTGTTGTCACGCAGGGAAAGAAATGTTTAGGGGAGAAGAAAAGGCCAGTCTTGAACACTATTTGCTTGTGAGGATTTAATCTCCTTTCCAGTTCTCAAGCAGGACCTTATCCATGTGATATTTAAGAAAACAAAAAACATCTACCATAGATTCAAATTGTCATGAATAATTGATTAATAATAACCCAATTCTTGAAATTAAATACCTAAAATATGCCCGTGTTTTACAGACAGAAAGGTCATTGCTATCCATCATTTCCAAGCTTCAAATGGCTCTTTCTCCTCCATGAAACACCCTCCTGATAAGCATGATTCTTAAGAGAAAGGGATGCTTCATTTCACTGTGTAGTGATTAAACAATTTTACATGTTCTTACACCCACTATTTATTTACTACATTCTTCTTTATTGCTTTTTCTTCTATCTAAATAAAAAACTAGGTATTTTTATCTTTTTGTTGTTTATATTTTTTAGGTTGACATTTTAACTTTACATGGCTATTTGTTTAATTTTAACATCTAGATATTCCCTTTTCCTTCTGGTTAAGTGAGTAAGTGATAGTGATTTTCATAGTTTACATCATACATTTTGGGTTTGGGACTTTTTTCCCATCAAGAAGATAATTTACTGTTAGAATTGTTGCAGGTGTTGTTTTTGGTGTGGGGGTGTTTGTTTATTTGTTTGGGTTTGGTTTGTTTGGTTTTTTTTTACAGTAATCCAGCTATCTTTTTATTTTTTTGGCTAATTTATGGGGCACAGTCATTTTACAATTATTATTTTAGATGACTGTTTATTCTATGTGTGTGGGTTAACTTAAATGGTTCTCTTCAAACCTACAAAATATGACAGATATGGTCTTCTTGCAGTATAACACTGTAAGTACAGAAATTTTGCATAATAGATCAATGGAAATTATAAAAATATATATTGCTGAGTCTGAACTATATATTCTTTTAGTTTAAAAAAAAGGCAATTTATGCACAATATTCAAAATATAACCAAGAATAAGATAGTGTGAGCCTGCTCATGAACAAAACTCCAGTCAGTTCAATACATAAATACAGGAATGCAGTATTTTATTATTTAGATCCTTCTTAAATAAAATATATCTCTGAGGAATTTGGCCAGTAGAAGGAATGGAGTCATGAAGGTCCTCCCTGAGAACTCCTTTCCCAGAGAGATTTTCTAATTCCCCAGCAGAGAACTAGCCTGTCTCTCTCTGACCTGGCAGATCTCTTAATACTTCTCTTCCAAAAGTCTTTCAAAAGACTCCCTCCGTGCTAACTGGGGAGCCTGATGGGTCTTTAACTTCTCAGCCAGATGTAAGCTGGCTAACAACAGATGCATTTTCAAAAACATTCTCCAAAAATGCTCTTATCAGCTACTTCCCTTTGCACGACACGGGAGGTAAAATGTGATTTATTTTAATAGTTTTATATCTTGATTTTTATTTTTTTCTGGGAAAGAATTAATTTTCTTCATAGCTATCTACTGGGGTTATGCTGTGACAAGTTTTCAAGCACTAAATAGTGAAATGTGACTTTGATTTTATAAACAGGAAGAAAGCTACCTAAATATGTTGTACAGAATATTTGGAGTATTTCTGAAGATTTCACAGATGATAAAGCATCTCATAAAAGTGATATGGAAAATGACATAATTTAAACAAATTTTGGAATTGAGTTGGCTTACAGGCAGGCCAACGTGTGGTGCATCAGTAGCGAGGGGTTTGGAGCACAAGCCCCATGAGGAGAGGCTGAGGGAGCTGGAGTTGCTAAGCCTGGAGAAGATAAGGCTCAGAGGAGACCTTCTTGCTCTCTGCAACTACCTGAAGGGAGGTTGTAGCCAGCTGGGGGTTGGTGTCTTCTCCCAGGCAGCTGGCACCAGAACAAGAGGACACAGTCTCAAGCTGCACCAGGGGAGGTTTAGGCTGGATGTTAGGAAGAAGTTCTTCATACAAAGAGTGATCGGCCATTGGAAGGGGCTGCCCAAGAAGGTGGTGGAGTCACCATCACTGGAGGTGTTTAGGAAGAGACTGGATGGGTTGCTTGGTGCCATGGTTTAGTTGATTAGATAGTGTTGGATGATAGGTTGGACTCAATGATCTCTAAGGTCTTTTCCAACCTGGTTAATCCTATCCTATCCTATCCTATCCAGACCTCTAAAGGACCTATGAGATTGCTTCTGCTGATGGTACACCAGTTAAAGCTGAAAAGAATGAATAATAGTGCTTTTCAGTAGCCTCAGAAGTACAAGTGAGAAATCAGAAGCCAGTGCTATCAGGATACAGGATACCAAGAGATCAAACATTTTCTGTACTCCAACTAAACTAATCAGATTTTGCAGCTGATGCACAGAAAAGCAAGTGGAGCTTCTGGAGCTCATATTTGCTACTGGTCACCTGGGTCTTGGTGATTCAGCTGGGGTTGTTTAGATTTCCCTTCTTTTTTTTTTCTTCTCTTTTTTTTTTTTTTTCCCCCCCAAATATGGATAAAGATGATGCACTCTTTCCAGCCTCTGTCTGGTAGACTTCTTCAGAAAGCTAGACCTTTTCTTGCTGAAAGTGTATCCATCTTCTCACCAATTTGATTTCCCCTAGGAATTTCAGGGATCAAACCTCTCAGCTGAGATAATTTTTAGATCTAGGGAATTTCACACCTCATTGCTGTACAGCCATAGCATTTTCATTTAGTTTCCATGCCACCATATCCTGGGCAGAGAGGCATTTTTGCAGATAGCTGTTATCTGTATAGTTACAGACTGACTTTTCACTGCTTACAAAAGTTGCCTGTGGAAAGACCTAAGTGAACTTGGTGTAGACCCTTGTAAACAGAGCTGCTGTGGGATGCCAGTGTTTGCTGTGTAGCATCTTCCCTTTGACTCAAATCTGAATTAGAATTCATCTAGGTTGAATCTAGGTTACATCAGAAAAACTATGATATAGCAACCATCACTGAAATATGGTGAAATGTTTCACACCACTGGAATGCCACAGGCAATGGCTACAAAGTCTTCAGAAGGGATGGGCAAGGGTGGAGAGGTGGTGTTGTGGCCATGTGTGTCAGGGAGTGTTTTGATTGTTTTGAGGTTAATGATGGTGATGACAGGGTTGAATGTTTATGGATAAGAATCAAGGGGAAGAAGACCAGTAAGGCATCTAACATGTTACAGACTGGCCAGACAGGATGAAGAGACAGATTAAATACTCTTTAAGCGTCTGGGAGAAGTCTCCAGAATGCTGGCCCTTGTTCTTATGGGGAACTTCAACTTCCTTGATGTTTGCTGGAAATACAACACAGCTGAGAGGGAGCAGTCACAGAGGTTCCTACAGTGTGTGGAAGATAACTTCCGGATACATCTGGTGAGAGACCCAACTAGGGAAGGTGTCTTGCTGGACCTGCTGTGTGTGAACAGCACAGGACTTGTGGGTGGTGTAGTGGGATTTCCAACAGACTTTGGCCTGTTTGGGAACTGGTTGACAGGGTCCCTTGGGAGGCAGCCCTGAAGGGCCAAGGAATTCAGGAAGTCTGGACACTGTTCAAGAGGAAAGTCTTAAAGGCACAGGAACAGGCTGTCCTTGTGTGCCAAAAAATGAGCTGGTAGAGAAGAAGGGTAACAAATTAGTAGAGAGATATGATTGTAACTCAGGGAAAAAAAGGAGAGTTCATGATTATTGAAGAACGGGAAGGCCACTCAACAGGACTACAAAGTTGTCATGTGGTTATGCAGGGAGAAAATTAGAAGGGTCAAAGCCCAAATGTAAATTAATCTGTCTTCAGCTGTTAAATACCAGAAGAAATCCTTTTACAAATACATTAGGAGGACTAATAAAAATCTCTGTCCTTTATTGGATATAGGGTGTAACATAGTGGTCGAGGATGAAGAAAATGCTGAGGTACTCAATCCCTTCCTTGCCTCTGTCTTTAGTAGTAGGACCAGTTGTTCAATGGATACCCATCTCTCTGAGCTGGAAGGTAAGGATGGGGAGCAGAATGAAGCCCCCGTAGTTCAAGAGGAGATGTTAGTGACATGCTGCACACTTAGATATACACAAGTCTATGGGGCTGGATGGCGCACACCCATAGATACTGAGACAGCTGGTGGAAGTGCTCACCAAGCCACTTTCCATCATTTATCATCAGCTCTGGCTAACTGGGAAGGTTCCATTTGACTGGAAACTGGCAAATGTGATGCCCATTTATAAGGTGGGGCAGAAGGAGGATCTGGGAAACTACAGACATGTTAGTTTGATCTTGGTGCTGGGGATGATCATAGAGCAGATCATCTTGAGAGCCATCATTCAGCACATCCACAACAACCAGTGTATGAAGCTCTGTCAGCATGGGTTTATGAAAGGCAGGTCCTGCTTGATGAACCTGATCTCCTTCTATGACAAGGCCACCCACATAGTGGATGAGGGAAATGTTGTCAATGTCATGTACCTGAACTTTAGTAAGGCCTTCAGGATAGTTCCCTGCAGCATTCTCTTGGACAAACTGGCTGCCCATGGTCTGGACAGGCACACTCTGCTGGGTCAAAAACTGGCTGAATGGCCAGGCCCAGAGTGTGGTGGTGAACGGAGTTAAATCCAGCTGGTGTCTGGTCACAAGTGGTGGCTGCCAGGGCTCAGTATTGGGGCCAGTTCTAACATCTTCGTCGATGACCTTGGTGAGAGGATTGAGTGTACCCTCAGTAAGTTTGCACGACATCAAGCTGTGTGGGGCAGCACTGATCTGCTGGAGGTGAGGAAGGCTTTGCAGAGGGATCTGGACAAGCTGAATCAATGGGATGAGGCCAACTGTATGAAGTTTAACAACATAAAGTGCTCAGCACTGATGAGGCCACACTTTGAGTACCATGTTCAGTTTTGGAGCCTGCACTCCAAGAAAGATATTAGAGTGCTGGAACAGGTCCAGAGAAGGGTGGTGAAGCTGGTAAAGGGTCTGGAGAAGAGGTGTTGTGAGGAGCAGCTGAGGGAACTGGGGTTGTTTAGTCTGGAGAACAGCAGGCTGAGGGGGAGACCTTAACTACCCAAAATGAGGTTGTAGTTAGATGGGTCTTGGTCTCTTCTCCCAGATAGCAAGGAATGGATAAGAGGATAAGAGGAAATAGCTTCAAGTTGCATCAGGGTGATTTTTATTGGATGTTAGAAGAAAATTCTTCACTGAATTGGTTATCAAACACTGGAATAGGCTTCCTAGGGAGGTGGTTGAATCACTATCCCTGGAAGTGTTTAATAGACTTGTAGACATACTACAGATGTGGTTTAGCACAAGACTTGATAGAGTTAGATAATAGTTTGACTCCATAACCTTTTCCAACCAAAGTGATTCTGTGGTTCTATTAATGTTTTGAAGCAATGCAGTTAATAATGGATTACAATAGGTGAGGAATTTGTATACTCTGTGTTGGCTCCATGTGGAGTCTTGCTATTGTTGATCCATTTACAGAACAGTAGTCAAATATCATGGAGAACTTACTGTGCACCAGATGACCATAAGACAGATGTGTGTATTCTGCATGTCACCTGTATCCAGAACTACCTGGAGCCTTTAATTTTCTGTTTTGCCTTACTTCTGACTCCCAGAACCTCATCTGAATTCATGCTGAGGCTGGGGAAGTTTGGATGGCAGTAATCATCAATATCAGATAAAGATGAGATTCTTAAAGTAATATGAAGATTACTGCACTGTGTTTGAACCTGAAGAAAATTGTATCTTAATTTCAGAATATTTTTCTTTGTTGTATTGGTTATGCTGCAGAATGAATGTGCTGTTATGTCTAGATGAGAAAGAAGTGACTCCTTAAAGAGGAACGCTGTCTGAATTCTACATTAAATAAGATACTGTGAAACCTGTGAGTCAGTGGTATTTTAGACTGCTATTTTCAGTACTAATGGTATTCAGCTAGGCTATTTTAGCAAAGAAACACCAAATTACAAAGTCTGTGAAAGTATTGTCATGGAAGTTGTAATTTTAGGAACCTGTTTTCTGTCAAAACTTAACAATGGCAAAAATGCTTTTAGTTTTGCACATTTTGAAATTTAATTTTTTCTCTGTCACTTGTGTGGAATGTTTGGAGTAGGTTTATGCAGCTGAAAAGTAGTACTGTGTGTTGTGGGTACATCAAAACAGTTAAATTAATTCTTCAAAATGCAGAGAGCCAAAATAGTTTTTTAATATTTTGAATTTTGGATTTACTGAGATAAAAGTGAAAGAAAGAGGAGCTCTTGGTCCCAGCAGAAGGCTTTCCTAAGTAATTAAGGTTAAATATTTTTCTTCTTTATATAGCTATCCAGAGGAAGGAAAGGTCTGAATTCTGCTTGCTTGTTCTGCATTCTGGTAATACCTGCAGTGCAAAAGTAACCACAAGTACCTTTTCCTGAAGATATTTTTATAAAGGACAAGGGAAAACAAGAGCCTATGACCTATTTGCATGTTATTGTGGTGGTGACAGTGGTGGTTTTTTTCTCCCTTTAAAAAAAAATTCTTCATGATCCAAACCCAAAGGATCACTTTGAAAAACATTCAAATGTCAAACAGCTGTGGTCACCCAGGCTATTTCTAATACTGGTTTTGTTAACTCATTATACTGATGAGGTAGGCCTCCAGAAATATTGGGGCTTGATTTATGAGAATGATGAATTATTAGCCACCTGAGCCTTAACTATTTTTAACTGAACTAATATTCTGAATGTTTCTGTGAAAACACATTTTTGTATGGAGACTGCTCATTTAATTTGTGATCCTGAAATGCAGAACCATGTTATTCTAATACAGGAACTTTCAAATTTTGAATTTTATGTCTGGACCAATGAAAATTAAAAGCTTAAATTTTGCTTCTAAACCTGCTTGCCTCAAATTATATGCAGTAACTAGATTATCATGTTTTGACTTTAATCCAAAGCTGTAAATATTACCATACTTGTTTAGAGAAAATGTCAAGATTTAGCAATGCTAATGTTAATTACAGTAGAATTTCAACTAAGAGGCTATTTCCTGTTGCAGAGATTCCTGAAGTTTAACTGTGTTTTATTGATTTACAGCTCAAACTTAAGGTTGTATAATGTTTGCATAAAATGTTATGAAGTTTGCTTTTGAGACAAGTCAAGTAGAGCAAACTGTCAAGCATACCTGTAAAAATTTGACCTTCAGAGCAAGGTTTTTGTCCCTGAGAGACAGTATAAGCTTGTACCTTTTCCCATCTCCTTTCTTTGTTAGGACAGATGCATATCTTAACTGCATTCTATAAACCACAAGTTGAAATAAAATAATCTTTTTAACAGAAAAGCAATGAAAGATAATTGTACTCACCAAAACTAGCCATAAGAGCAATGTCAAACCAGACTGAACATCTTTTAGGCTGTGTAATGCAGAAATACAGGAAATTAATGAACAGTACTCTTTTTGCTTGAATTTTAAGTTGAAAGACATATTAAGTTTTGGTGAGAAGATTTGAAATCAGCCTGCCTGGAAAGGTTTGTCTGAGTGATCAAACTGAGGTTTTCACAGAGGTGGTCTAAAAAATATTTGGATGTGAGGCAGGATACAAAGGTAACTTTATGTAACACACATGTAATTTTCATATATGTAATTCTATTAAATTACATTTAGCAATTTAGTAGTTCCTAGCTTACTTTGTAACTATGACTTTATGAAGTATTTCCCTACCTCAAAATATATTCTTCTGTGTGCTCACCTTTTTTAGTGATAATAGTCAATATAATATTTATAATGTAAAATTAGTCTTGAGACTTATTTCTGTATGTTAATAGATCTTTCAGTGGGACTATGCACTGATTATAAAGTGTCTAACAATGGAAGGTTCATGGATCTCAAGTAGATTTAAAGATCTACATGTTTTGTAGCAGTCTTCATCGCTGTCATTCTGCAAATTGTTCTGTGCTGGATTGAGACTTGAAAACTTGATACTAGTGTAAGTTTTCTTTACAACAAATAAGACAGTGTTTAACTTTGGAAAGATATTGAAGGGAGAAAATAACATACAGCACCATTTTAAATCAGGAATTCTAGTAAAAGGTGGGGTTTTTTTGTTTTGTTTCTTTTCTCTATTCTTCTTGTTCCTTTCTGTTATTTCATCTACTTTTCTGTCTTTCTGATTTTCTTCTTCCCATCTGTAAGGCAGCGTTATATCTGAGGAATCTTTTGCCTGTGGTTGACTCAGTAAACTTAGTCTTAATTTTGAATAAATAAATGACTGTTTGGTTTTGACTGTTTGTATATTACAGAACATCTCCTACCTCTAACTCTGGGCGGGGAGTAATGGAAGGACCTCATTTGCTGTGCTGTGCTTCCTCCTTGAACAACCAAAAATAACCTGCCAAAAGTTCTCTTTTGTTATCACATCTGCATCCACACCAGAATCCTGCTAGGACAGCTGGAACAGAGTGTGAAGTTTAGGTCTCATTATCAATATTTGTTGGCTATTTGTTGAACAAGTCCTTATGGAAAAAGACAGAAGGCTTAATTGATAGCACAGGAAAGTTTCCTGTAGAATCATTCATTTTACTCTCAAAACTTAAATCTATTTCACAATTACTATAATGTTTTGATAATTAAAAAGGGAATTCTTTAGAAATTATGGTAATTTTCAAAGAAAGCAAAGGGTATGTGGTGATACGGTGGAAAGAGAAGTGGTGGCTGTCACGGTGGGAGTCCGAGTTGGAAGAATGCTGAAGGTTTGTTCCTGTTCTTAATAAATCTTCTTCCCTTATTAATTTTATAAATGAAGAAGAGAGAGAAAAGACTGACTCATCCTTATTATAGCCGCTGTCTGTAAGTCCTTTTTCACTTTTTTTGTTGGCAGAATTTTCTCTAGCCCCTGCTTTCCTTCTTTTCATTATTTTTTTTTGAACACTCCTTTTTCCCATTCCCCATTTCTTTCTCTATTACAATTACATATCTCTAAGCAGTGACATAAAGGTTGTGCTTTGAGGCTGACAGGACATGATTTTAAAGTGCTTTGGTATAAAGGCCTGTTTACTTTAGCTTCTCTGTGTTAACATAAATATTTAAGCTATTTTGTAACTAGCAATGAACCTTCTTCTTAGAAGGAGGATTTTGACTATTGGAGAATTAACAGTAAATAAAACATTACAAAAAAGATAATGTGTATTCAGGGAAAAAACCCAGACAACAAATCAACTGTTAAATATTATAACACACTATGAAAATCTTAACTCCTGGAGTTATATGATGTAGTAAGATTAAAACTTTCATAAAATAAACAAAAGATCAGACTTGTCTTAGTTTGTAGCTAAAGATTCAAAATTTGGACTAACAATAAAAAGGGTGTTATAAAATATTGACAATTTTTGTGTCATCTGTACAGAAACACAAGTAGCACTCTACAGAAACAAGGAATTTTGTCTAAATTATATAACACTAATTAAATATAATACAATAGAGGGATGATCCTCTTGTGAGCTGTCATTTCCAACAGCCTAGGAAAATTTTATGACACTATCAAATGTAGCTGGTTGTACTGAAGGAACAGTAAAAAGGGGGTGCTGAAATTAACTCCAAGTGGCAGGAATATGGCAGGAGTACAAATAAAATGGCAGATGGCAAGATTCTTTAGTAGAGTGGATAAGTATGTATCAAAAAACAGTCCAGTTCTGTCCTTTTGGCAGTTTTCTGGGTTATTTCCTAAGAGCTTTTCTGTTTGGAGCCAAGAAATGCAAGAAGCAAGGCTGAGGTGCTTCCCAAGTGTCAAACAGCAGCACAGCACAAAGGTATAGAGGCATAAGTTTGGCTCACCTGTCACCAGACTGGTCAAACTGCTGTTGCTGCTGATGACGTGAATGTTTCTGTGGGACTGAAGGCTTGTGTAAGCAGCAAAGAAAGGTTGCATGTGCATGATACAGTTGCTGTCTGCAATGAGAAAAGGATTGATGCTGTACTTTGGGTCTTTTGGGGAAAGAGGAGGCTACTGCCTCAGCTGTGACTTTTTAAAGCTCTTGACTTATAAAAGTATCATAGTAGTATCATAGTATCAGTCAGGGTTGGAAGGGACCACAAGGATCATCTAGCTCCAACCCTCCTGCCATGGGCAGGGACACCTCCCACTAGGTCAGGCTGGGCAGAGCCTCGTCCAGCCTGGTCTTAAACACCTCCAGGGATGGCACCCCAGCCACCTCCCTGGACAACCCATTCCAGGGCTTCACCACTCTCATGGTGAAGAACTTCCTCCTCACGTCCAGCCTGTAGAAATATGTAGAATGTAGAAATAAACTGTAAATTCTAATACTTTCACTTAAAATACTGTTTCTTTTCTGTGCAAATCTTTCCCAGTGTTTCTAAATCTAAAAATGGACACTTTTCAGTATTGTGAATAATGCTGACATAGGATAGCTTTCACTTCTGTATCTGCACTCTGTTTGGAAAAAAAAAGTAACTGTGTACAGAAGTGTACAGAAGGATTTTATATTTCTCTGGAAGTAAGGGAAACAATGTCTTGCAAATAAGACAAACGGAAATGTTTTTGGCAAATAAAGGCTCCTTATTACAAGAAGCACTAATTCAAAGCATGGGCCTCATCCAAATATAAATGCTACCTATGTATTTTTAAACAGAAAAGTGAACGAAATAAACTTCAGTGGGCCAAATGGTATAGTTTTATAAGTTGAAACAAATATTTTTTTTATATTTTTAATAGAGAGTGAGAGTTATTCCATATGCAGTGTTGAATGCTTTTAAACATGTTGAAATAAGAAGGCCCCCTTTCTACAGGTTAGAGAGAAAAACCCACAGTATTCTGCTTCTATTTGGTTGATTCTGTAATACAAGGACTTGCAGGTGCAACTGGCCTCTACAATAGTGAAGTAATTTGTCTTGTTTCACAGACAAAGTGGAAAATCAGAATTTTAGCTCAATTGATAAAAGATAGCTCAAAAGATAAAAGTCTTAGAGATAATTTCATCCCCTTTGGAAAATGTGTCTGTTTCTGCAGATAATCTGGTGCCTTCTCCTTTGTGTTAATGCATTTTTTTCTCTGAATTTTTGTCCTTGTAGATGTTGTTCAGTCATGTGGGGCTGGTTTTTGGGGTTTGTTTGTTTGTTTGTTTGGGTTTTTTTAGTAGGATGGATTTAACTGTGTCTCAGTTATCAGAATTTTCTTGTGACTTGTTTGAACAGCTTATGCTTTGCTTCCTTTCAGGAAACTAAGTGCATAGGTTTTAGAGGAAGTTTGGTCTTCACCAGAAATGGTTAGCAATCTGACTTTTGCACTGTTCTAAGGGATGTGTGCATGAGCAGCAGGCAAACCCTACATTTTATTTTTTTTACTATGTTGAATTCATATAATGGAGAACTTGCCCAGGGTGGGTAGGATAGTCCAGCTGAGTCAGAAAGAGGCCTTCATAGATCATATTGGTATAATACAGTAAATAAGAAGGAAGCAAAAACCATCTTCCTATGTGCTAGTTTTGATGACAGTTAGTAAGCACATTCATCTTTAAACTGAACACCCAAATATCTTAGCTTATACATTTTTACATTCTGAAATACAACATTCCCTTCCCCTTCAGCATGTGATGCTAATCTTTTAGTGCACACCAAACTAATCTTTTAGCGCACACCAAAGTTAAACTGCCTGTAGAGTGGGGAAAGGAAAGGGCAATGAGCTCTGATGCAAATGCAGCCTTTAATTCATAGCCGCTTGCAGTTTTGAATTTAGTGAAGGAAAAAAGATAATACAGGTTTCTCAAGAACTCTGATAAAAAGACTTGTCAAGGTGTATTCTCAAGAATCTTATTTGTACAACCTGCACAAGAGTATTTTGGGTGCAATTGTGCCATATCTATTCAAACCACACCAAAACAGCTCAAAAAGAGAAAAAGCTTTCATTTCTGGGTTATTCCGATGCTAAGCTGAAGCATTAGTGGCATAAAGCAGTCCAAGAGCCAGCTTTGGTTATGGCTGCTCTGCCTGGACTTTCTGTGTATGACTCAAAATCCTTTGGTGCCCTGAAGTCCCTGGAATTCTTTGGGATGAGGGAATTCTTGTAGCAGACGTGTAGCAGACACTAACCTCCTCATGTGTTTAATGTTATCCATGCAGATATGTATTGTTTCTCTTTCTACTCACGCTTTGCTTTTACAGAATCAGGAAATAGATGGACAGTTAGTGACCTGTGCTATGTTTCCATGTCTTTTTCTCCTACTGACAATCACTATTAAGTAATGTTAACAACTAACTGGGTCATGAAGAGTTATTGTTGTGGACCTGAAGTCCTCGCCCACTCTCCTGACACATAATTTCCATTTTCCATCATGCTACTGTTGCTGAATATGGCTGATTTTTGGTCTGGGCTCCAGGAGCCTCTGTGACCTCCAGCAGAAGGGTATGATATGCTTATCTTGATTTCAATTCATTGCTTGTCAATTAGTGATTTAATTATTTTATTGTGAAATTTGTAGTGAATACTTCAGCTCTAGTGAGATTTTTACTAATACATTTGTTTTGCTGCTTCTCTACTCTTTTCTGCCCTCACAGACTGAAGTGGCTTGGCTTGCTGTCTAGTTTTTCCTTTTCTGTCTCCTTTCCCTCTAGTGTTGTCGTCTTCTGGGTGATTACTATCTTCTCTTCTTTCTTCTGATGTTTTTTGCCCTACTACTGTTTTAATAATGTAAAATCCCAAGTTTTAGGCTGTTCCTTGTGGTTACTGCCTGTTTGCTTCTCCTGTTCCATTTCCCTTGCAGCTGTGCTTTCTTTCTTTCTTCCTTTGGTTTTCTGGTAGTTTACATCAGCTGATGCCATACTTAGCATCAGCTCTAGGTTATGAGAAAGAATATCAGAGCAGAAATAAGCACAACAAAGGAATCAGAAAGTCAGTTATCAATGTATCTGTTATTGTTGTACTGATGTTCTGTATTTTCCTGTTAACTTTTTATATCACCCTCTCTTTGTTGCTTACATTCTATTTTTTATTCCTATTTTTTATTTCTGCATCTTGTTTGTCTTGTTAATAGTAGCATTGGGTATTGCTTAGAATTATAGAGATGACATAAGACAGAGCACCTAGAACAGGGAGTCAGAGCACAGAGGCTTATGATCAATGGTGCAGAGTCCAGCTGAAGGCCTGTAGCTGGTGGTGTTCCCCAGCAGTCACTACCAGGTCCAGTCTTGCTCAACTTATTCATTGACCTGCATGAATGGACAGAAGATATTCTCAGCAAATTTGCTGGTAATACAGAACTTAGAAGAGTTGCTGACACACCAGAAGGCTGTGCTACAATTCAGCAGGACCTGGACAGTCTGGAGAGCTAGGCAAAGGTGAACCTCGTGAACTTCAAGAAGGGCTGTTCTTTTAAAAACCGAGTACAGCCAGTTTTGTATATATTCATATGACTTTAACTGAACACTGTAATATTGTCATCTGAAAACTCAGTATATATGGTATATCTGACCTTTGAGCACTTTCTCACTCATTGGTGAATGGAGTAGGCTGAGAAGCTATTTGCCTTGGCATCCCTCACTACCATGTTCTTTCCTGCAGTAAGACAGCGTCTGTTTTTTCAGTGTTCACTGCATTTTTCAGGAAGGGAACAGGAGATGTGAGAGCCAAGAGGTCCTGTTTGTTCACTTGCCCAGGTTACAGCTGTTAATGATATGGAGGTTATCTCTCCTGCCTGGTACATCCTGCTGTGCTGCTTATGAGACAATACCCAGCAAGTGATATCCTGTTGTTTGTAGCTTCTCTTTGATGTCCATTTTTTGATTTGGGAATAACTAACACAAGGGTGAGGGGCATCAAACCTGTTCCAAATATTTGTCGTAGTGTCTTAAATTCCATGGGACAGCAGTGTGTCTTTATGCAGTGGTATAACCATATGTTGTAATAGGCACTAATTGCATACCTGCTGTAATTGCTTGGATTACCTTTTTTTGTGTCTAGTAGTTAACTAACCTTCCTTTTAAAAGTAGAGATCCAGAAACAAAGCATTCTATTCCTCAGTGAAATGGAATTGTGTTGGGCTTGCACCTCTTTGTATCATTTAGAATTTGGGGGACTGTCTTCACAGTTATTAAAATACAGATTATTTGTGTTGAAGAAAAGGATCCCTTTCAGCAATTTAGAAATTAACAAGATGGCTGCTTTTTAAATGTATTTCTTAATGTATTTATTATTTTACTCTCAAATCCAAATTGTACAAACCACTGTGCATTATAAAGCAAGATTTAACAAGAAAAACAAATAGATTAAGATGCCTTTCGAAAAGTTATTTATGTTGGGAAAAAAAAAAAAAAAGATGAAATAACAAGGTATTTCACCTTAAATAAAAACAAAACAAACAAACCCCCACTTCAGTAGTATTTAATGAATGTGTAAAGCACCATAAATATGCCCATGGAATGTTGAACTGGTGACCAGGAGTTAAGCTCTCATTGCACACATATGTGCAACAATTACCGCTGTAAATAGTTGTACTGTTATGAAACATAAAAGCAAATACACTGTGATGTATGAATGTATGAGGAGAAAAACGGGCAGATAAATATTAGAAGTGGAAAGCTTGCAATAAAATTTTCCACTTTTGCACACAGCTTCTTATAGAAATTTATTCCCCAGGTGTCTGGGGGCCCATTACCTGTAATGCCCTGTTTTGTGTTTGGCTCTTCTCTTGGATTTTTCATTGTAAGCTAATGCTGCCTGTTGTCAAGAAGTGAGACTGTATGCTACAGTAAGAACTATATTCCACTTTATGTAGATGTGGGTTGACAATCATTGCATTATGTGAGTCATCTTTAACTATATTGTGATCTAGCAAGTATTTAAATTATCTGCAAAGTTTATCATAGATGCCAGTATATGCAGTCTCACAAAAAACATTGCTAATGATGACAAGATATGTGTATGATAAATGAGAGTTTACTGATAATTTAATGGTAATTAGAAGACAAAAAGATATTTGGATTTTGAGATAATTATTAAAAGATAGGTAATTAAAAATGTTAAGGATTTACTCAGTTCAACAATGATTAAAAATTTACTGTTGATATCATTAGAAAAAAAATCAGCAAGCATTCCTTCATGTTGCAAAAACACATCAAGAAAGAGAATTTGTAAATAGAGAAATTCACTCGACATTTTCAGTGGGAATTGCTATCAACTTTGTAAACCTCTGGCTACCATCCCTTTTCGTGCTTCCCTGTGGTAACTGCTTCTTTCTGGGCACGTCAAAGACATCTTTATACAATGCCTGCAACCCTTCAAAGAGTGTGTAAGGTCCTGCAGTGTTTCCAAAGGAAGGAATTGCAGGTGTCTTTGCACAGATTTAAGAGTACTCTTGGCACCTTCTTGTGCACTTGTGTCGCTTTCTCAACCTATAAACACACACGCACACATGCGATTTCCATTCTCATCAGCTCTTCACCAACTGAGAGCTGGTGGGATAAAATGTCTTTTCCTTTTGTCCCCTGCCAGCTCCATTTCTGTTATACCTGGTGTTCCCTGGATGTCTTCACAGACGCATTTTAACAAAATGTTCTCAGTGTGGGTCCTGTAAAACTCATACCAGCAATTTTGCTACAGTATTTTCATCACAAAGGACATCCTGTTTCATAGTAATATATTGTATTCATTTTAAAGATCTCGTGTCTTACAAGAGGCAATTCTAAAAAAAGTGGTCGGTGCTGTTAGTTGGTACTTTGTTTTCCTTGTAAAGTCAGCATGGTATAAAAAATTCAGTGTAAAAAATTGATTTTAAAAGATAGATTGTACCTTGATGGTACCTTGTTATATAGTTAATGTATGCCTTCTGTGATATGGAAGCTGCAGTATATGCTATTTATGTCCTAGAAAATATTCAAAAATAATTGCTGACAAAAGCCACTTCACAGGTTGACTCAGAGGTACATCTTGTAATCTGAATGTTAATATTCTGAGTAGCTAGGCAGAGAAAACTGTTGATGTAGTTTGAAGATCCATGTAGAGACTAGTCAGGATTTTAGTTACGAAAGTGGGGAGGGAGAGAGGTTGAGAGATTTGAGTTCTCTCAGCTTCACTGAAACATTATGCTTATTGAGCATATGAATACATACAATTTGTAATATTTTTGAAAAGGTAAGATTTTTTGCTAGTCAGTTGGAAATGTTGCCTTTTATATCTCAGGAAATTATGTAGTTTCCAGAAGCAATTTGGGATCACCTTAATTTTACTCTAGAATTCAGGCAGCCTCTGGTTTTACTGTGCAATCCACAACTATCTCTCATCTGCTTTATTTTTTCCCCTCAAGCTTAAGTCAGTGTTACAAAGAAGCACTGATAAAAAACAGAGGCCTGATTCTTACCTCCTTTGCAAGTAGTCTCTTTTCCATGTGGTCCATGCAGAGCAGTAGGATCAGCTACCACTGAGATCAAACAATTTCCCCAGCTCAAATTAGCATGTAGATCTTGGCTTTCAGCATTAAATGGACCCAAACAAGACCTCTGTATTTCTTAAGAAGAATATCTCCTCTTGCGGTGTTTGCAAATGTTTTGGGCTACAGAGGATATTTTCAGATGAAATCATTACTTTGTAAGTTCTCAGTATTTGGAATACCAAAGGTTACCCAGGATTTGTACATTTTATTCCTCCCTAGTCCACCTGCAAAAATATTGCTTCTGTGGCCTGATCTGATGTCATAAACTATTGTGTCATAAATGAAAGAAAACAACATTCTTACCTCTCTGGGTATGCAGTCAGATGACTCAGGCTGTAAACTGGAAAATATTTTTTTCCACTGGTGGCATTGACTAGCCTAGCAAACTTCATGGGCATCTGTATTTCTTTTGTTGTGATCAAGCTGTTATTTAGCTGTTTCAATTCTTCTCTTCCTCCTGATGTTTTCTTTTGCTTCATAGATTCATAGAATGGTTTAGGTTGGAAGAGACCTTAAAGATAATCCAGTTCAAATGCCTCTGCCATGGGCAGGGACACCCTCCACTAGACCAGATTGCTCAAGGCCTCATCCAACCTGACCCTGAATACCTCCAGGGAGAGGGCATGCATGTCCTCCCTGGGCAACCTATTCCAGTGTCTTACCACCCTTACTGTAAATAATTTCTTTCTAGTATCTACTCTAAATCTGCTCTCCTCAAGCTTCAACCTGTTCCCTCTCATCCTATCACTATAAGCCCTTGTAAAAAGTCTCTTCCTGGCTGTGGGAAACTGATGAATCTGTGGACCCTCTGATGAGATAGGAAGAATTCGACATCGAAAATATCACTGTGTTCCCATGAGAATCTGGAAAGTCCCTGAACTGAATGTTTGAGGATGAGAAACCGCAAGATGAGACAGAGGGGCCACCTGGGCTAGCTTAACACGTAACCATAGCAATGCAATCACTAACCAGTAAGAATCTTGAGAAAAGTTTGTTTACCAATCACACACAGCCACACTAATCACATACATACAAATAGGTATTGCTTTGCTAGAATAAATGGAATCCTTTGTCTTTGTCTCTATACTCTGCTTGCCATGAGTGTATATTTTTGTCACTTTGTCCGTCACCATATACAGTGACACCTGGCTTTCTTGTAGGTCCCTTTCAGGTACTGGAAGGCTGCTATAAGGTCTCCCCTGAGCCTTCTTTTTCCCAGGCAGAGTGACTTCCCTTGTCCTGCTGGTTACACTTCTTTTGATGCAGCCCAGGATACCATTTGGCTTCTGGGCTGCAAGCACACATTGCTGGCTCATGTTAAGTTTTCCATCAACTGTCACACCCAAGTCCTTCTCCTCAAGACCACTCTTGAGCCATCTTTGCCCATCCACTGCTTGGGAGTGCCCTGACCCAGGTGTGGGACCTTGCACTTGGGCTTGTTGAATTTTGTGAGGTTGCTTGGGCCCACCTCTCAAGCCTGTCCAAGACCCTCTAGATGGCACCCCTTCCCTCCAGCATGTCAACTGGGCCACACAGCTTGGTGTCATCTGCAAACTTGCTGATTAACTTTGACTCTGAGGAGTCTGTATTCCTTGTATGTTTAGTTTTGTGTTTTGTTTAAAATCCCTAATGACTAGTTAGACTGTCCCCTTTTGGTTGAATTTCCTTGTGTTGACATACATTTTTGTGTTAAATGCACACATCGGAATTTTTCTCCCAAGAGTTGCTGTTATTTTGCAACATGTAAACAATGTCTTGTCAGTCTGTATAGTTATTAAAACTGGGCTAAGGATTTTGGAGTCTGAATGAGAATGTGCATAGTTATTTCAAAGCCATAGTTAATGTTTAGTATTTGAATATTTACTAACCAGATAGTAACCTCACAGTTAAATTATTATGTAAAGTTATTTAAATAGCAGCAGAAGTTACTGTATTAAAGCCCACTTTGTAAGGAAATCAATGACAAGGAAGGAAGCAGTGAAGTACACTAATAGATTATATGCTATAGCAATATATTGCCTTTTTATTGCTTTTCCACAGGCAGCAGATTCATGTATAGTTATTACTAGCTACATTATCTGCTAGTTTTCTATCAAAAAAGACTCAGTCTATTGAATCATTAATCCAATATTTATCATTCTTATTGCAAATCCACTAGTGTTAGCACTGTATAAAATATTGACTCAAATCTACTGGTTTTGCTAAAGATTAAAAACATATTAACCTAAAAAGCACAGTATGACTTAGGACATTTGAAACTATTCATTGTGGATGTTTGAAACGGCAACATTTCTATGTTGTGAGGAATGATTATTTTTTTTTTTCTTCAATCTTTGATATACAGTAAGTGACCAGTGCCATCCTGATTTGAAGATGCTGAATGTTCATCTAACTCATATTAGAAATTTTGATGTGTATTACATTAGTTACTGAATATCAAGAATAAAATTTTTGCTCATACATAGAGTGTAAAATGGGATCTTTTGTAGCAGCACACGGCCTGTTTAGAATGATATAACAGGCGCTGAATGTTCACATATCAAACAAAATGCCATCTTTCTGTAGAAAAGAGGTGTCAAAAAGTTTCTTTGTACCTTTAACGCATGTGATTATGTAGTACAAAATGCAGAGTTTGTAAAATTTCTTGAATATACAGGCAAAAAATGAATAATTCAAAACAACTCATAAGTTCTACATTCTATTGTATCTTTTATAACGCAGGCAGAAGATAGCATTGTGTTCCCAGTAGAGCTGAATTTGCACAAGTTACACCTCTGAAAATGCCAGATGGTCTATGGTCTACTTTTGAGAGCTGTCACATATGTAAAGATTTGAAAAAAGAAAGACAGCTGAATGAGAGCAGTGGATCATTAAAGAGAGAGTGAGAGTCCCTGGGTATCACTGTGTTTTAAGAAGCATTGTGTTGTTCCCCACATTACACCTTTTCTTTTTTTTTTTTACCTTCTTTTTTTTTTTAAGATATACACAACCTTTAAAAAATAAGGTAAAAATATTTCTATCTTAAACTGAGTGGTTGTGGCTTAATCTTGGAACTGTCAGTTGCTTTTGTTCTTTATGCTAGAATGCAGTCATATGGTTCCTAATTGGTTTCAAGTGTGTTTTAACCATAAGATTCAAGTCTCCCTAGTGCAAAATTATCAATAAAGTTAAAATAAATTTAAATTGAGATAACTAATACATTTGGGGTTTTATTCCATTTTGATTTGACCTGTGTATCACATGTGAATACTGTGAAGCCAGTCAGCTAAAAATTTGTATGTTAATATTAAAAGACTGAACTAAGAGTACTTTGGAAAGAAGACTGTTTAATTTAAAAATTAAAACACACGCACAAAAAAAATCCAAATCTCTTATAATAATTAAAGCCAAAACATACAACTGTTTAGATTCAGCAAGACTTTTCCTTCACCTGTAATGACAGAAACACACCTAATTTTGAAGATTGGATTTTGGATAATTTTGTCAAACTATTGTATTGTAGCAAAGCACTAAAAATAACCCAAAACTTGTAAGCTGCCACCACCAATTTAGCTGTCAGTTACAGAAACTTGCCTATCCAGACATACAGAAGTTTTAGCATAGTCTACTGTGTTTATTGATTTAGGAGGGTTAACACCCTTCCCCACTGATTCTAGGTTATTGGTGCAACTGTACCACTCCACTGGTAGGGAATCATAGGCAGCACAGTTTGAGAGAACATTGTTACATGGAATGTGAGAGACGTTGTTCCTTAGTAGTACATGTGAGCAGGATAATAATAGCTATGAGGAGCTATCAACACTGAATTTTCGAGAGTAGAATTTTGATTCCTGATATTGCCAAAGGTTTTATTTTTAACTGTGGTTAGGTGTGCGTTGACTATTTAAAAATGGAAATATAAAGATAGATGTTAACTTTTCACTCTATTCTTTGATCACTAGAAGCGATGAAAGTTGCATCCCAATCTAACCTATAGTGTTCAGTTTTCAATTTACAGATTAAATTAATACATTCTTTATTTACTTTTAAGCACAACCTCAACGTTTGCCTCAGCCAAACACTTCAGCACTGGAAAGGGGTGAGGAAGAAAGCGTTAAAATCCAAAACGGCCATGTGGGTCTAAGTAATGGAAGTGGCATTCACAACGGGGTCAAGCACACACCTGCAGACAACAGAAAACTTTCAGCTCCTGTTTCAGAAAAAATGCACAGAAAAATTCAGTCTACCTTGTCTGTCAACAGCAACAGCAGCAAGAAGAGTAAGATAAGCTCCGTGTTTTCTCAAAAGCCAGGTACTACACCTGAAGGTAAGCAGAATTTCTTATTAAAAAACCTCAAACTGAATACAGACCAGCCAAACCCTGTTCTCACTAATAATTACACAATCAACTGAAAATAATTGAAGAGTATGACTCATGCTCCAGAAACAAATAGAAATCATGATGATAAAACACGAGTTACTTCCCCAAAGGAAAATATAAAGTATTTGAAGAAAATTGAGGGAATGGGACATTTCTTGCTTTCGAACATTTGGCCAGTGTAGTCTGATAATGTTTTAGTCATTCTAGTTAGTATCCTGAACTGATAGAAACTCCTGTCAACATTGTCATATATATATATATACACCAGGAGAAAATAAAAGTTAAATTAGTAGTTCAAACCATAGTAAGTATTTAAATCCAGTAATGGCAGGCTCCATGAAGCTAGAGTTTGCTTTTGATAATGTTCTATTACTTGATATTTTTACTAGCCATGAGGCCTGGAAGCTAGATAATCAAATTTGGACCTGTGCTTAATGTTTAACATGCCAGATGCTTAATTTGCATGAAAAAGCTTTGTGCTCCCTATGCACAGTTTAAATAAACAAAAATAAATAATTTCCCTTATGTTTTAGATGTCTTTTCACAGCTTTTAATTACTCTAATGGCCCCAGAGTTCCTGAGCTCCTCCTCAATTCACTGCCTCCCCGTTAGCACTAACATACTCCTGCCTGTTACAAGAAGGGTGCAGAGGCTCTGTAAATTTTATTGGTTTGAGGTAGATATAGATGCAACTGGTTAAAAGGAAAACCTCTGGAGAGTGGATACAGGCACAGATTCTTAGAGAAATGGGAGATAGTACTGTTCAGTGAAATGGGGAGGATTCTTAACCTAGATGAAAGGAAGAGGGATCAGAAGGACTGCACGTAGTGGCCTGAATGAAGCCTACTGATGTCTGTAGAGTGACTTCTTTTGACTTCAACTACTTCAGTCAAACCTATTCAGCGAATCTGTGTAGTAATATCAAGAACAGTTTCACTCAGACTGTACCATGGGCTGGTCCTCCTTGCTGCAGTTTATTTTCATATTGATCTTCAAGAACCTACTGTTATTTTTCTGTTGCACTTTCAGTCCTCTAACATTTCCTTCCAAAATCACAGCTTCGTACTTCCTATATTCCCCTTATCTCTTTCTCTTATGTGAAATCCAGTTCAGTCTCCAGCCTGATACTTTTTCTTATAAATTGTTCCTTCGTGCAGTATCAAAAAACTGTAAGTCAAGACACCTAGATCTGTTCACACAAGTGGTATAAAGTGCAGGCCCCTGAATTTAAGAAATTCAACCTCTTAAAAAAATAAAATTGCAGACTTCTAAAGAGACAGTGCTTGCCCTGTTCATGATACTATAGAATTTATGGCAAATGCTTGCTCTTTTTTTTTGTCTACAATTATATTGTAATGAATATAGTCAGTGTGAGGTTTTGTTTGTTCATAATAGCCTTGGTAATGATTATGTCAACTTACTAAATGATTGAGGAGAAAATTAATAAAATACTTTCAGATTTAGCTCTAAATCATGAAACCTGATTTTAATATCCAACATCTAATTGTGCTGAAACTGGTAATACACTTTTTTTTTATATATACAACAAGAAATGTCGATACATTAAAGGCCATAATGTCCAGATAATTTTAGCAGAAAGAAATAAAGGAAATGCAGTTAAACGTGTCCACTTTCAGGTATTCCAAGTCACTTTAGATTTGCTGTTCCTTATGTAAGAGAGGCTCTGCAGAGGGACCTCGACAGGCTGGACAGATGGGCAGAGTCCAACAGCATGAGATTTAACACATCCAAGTGCCGGGTTCTGCACATTGGCCACAACAACCCCATGCAGAGCTACAAGCTGGGGTCAGAGTGGCTGGAGAGCAGTCAGGCTGAGAGGGACCTGGGGGTGCTGGTTGACAGTAGACTGAACATGAGCTTGCAGTGTGCCCAGGCAGCTAAGAGGGCCAGTGGCATCCTGGCCTGCATCAGGAACAGTGTGGCCAGCAGGAGCAGGGAGGTCATTCTGCCCCTGTACACTGCACTGGTTAGGCCGCACCTCGAGTACTGTGTCCAGTTCTGGGCCCCTCAGTTTAGGAAGGATGTTGACTTGCTGGAACGAGTCCAGAGAAGAGCAACAAAGTTGGTGAGGGGTTTGGAACACAAGCCCTATGAGGAGAGGCTGAGGGAGCTGGGGTTGCTTAGCCTGGAGAAGAGGAGACTCAGGGGTGACCTTATTACTCTCTACAACTACCTGAAGGGAGGTTGTAGACAGATGGATGTTGGTCTCTTCTCCCAGGCGGCCAGTACCAGAACAAGAGGACACAGTCTCAGGCTGCGCCAGGGGAGGTTCAGGCTGGATGTTAGGAAAAAGTTCTATACAGAAAGAGTGATTGCCCATTGGAATGGGCTGCCTGGGGAGGTGGTAGAGTCGTCATCACTGGAGGTTTTCAGGAGAAGACTTGATGGGGTGCTTGGTGCCGTGGGTTAGTTGCTTGGGTGGTGTTGGATTGGTTGATGGGTTGGACGCGATGATCTTGAAGGTCTCTTCCAACCTGGTTTATTCTATGTATTCTATGTATTCTATGTATCTTATATTTTGTGATCTCATCACTTACAGCTTTTGTTTTTAACTTGAACATACATATATTTTTACCTTGTCTGTCTTCTCTTCCACCATGAGTGCTCTGCTCTATCAATAAAGTCAGAAGAATAACTGGTTTTAAGTGAAGCAAAGTGGCCTGAGAAAATAAATATTTTATAGCTTCAAAGGAAGAAAAGTGAAAAATCTGTTCATCAAGCTGGAAAGAGAAAATATTTTGCATTTTTTCTTATTCCCTCATAAAAGCTGCCATTCTTCTTGTGTTCTACGAAGACAAGAATTGCATATTTCTGGAGCACCACACCTATTTGCAATGCAAAATAAGTCCAGATATGGTAGTTATTTTGCTCTAGAACATCTTATCTAGTGACAGAACAGAAAACTTACCTGTGCTTGAAGCGGGACAGAATCAAGAAACATCCAGGTTTGCTACCTATCCTGCTCAGGAGCATATTTAGGGTCATGTTTATTTAAAAGCTTATAAATGTGGCCTGCTGCTTCATATACTGCAGTCCGCAGTATATATACTAGAAAGCTAAATGAAATCCAGTATTACTTTACCCAGGACATCACATATTCCCATGAAGATCAGAACTGCTCCTCTTCATCTCCAAGGTACTAGACTGCCCTAATGCAAGCCATAAAGCCTCCTAGTTCCCCACCAAAAGTCATGCTTCCATAGTTAACAATTCTTTTATTAATTTTTCCAGCTGCAAACTCAATTTGCACTGTAGATCATATCTTGTGAGATGTTGGAATTGGGGTCGCATTAGAAATGCCTAAACTGTAACAGACATTTTGGTAGCAGTGGTATAAAACCTTTAAAAACTCCCTTTTAAAATGAGCCTGTATGGAAGAGTCATGTCAGCATTTGAGTATATGCTGTTTTGAAACATTTTCACATCCAATGAGGCTTAGGAGGGTGTGAGTGCACTCACCAGTTCTGCTTTTCCCTCATCTATTATTAATCCATATTGTCCCTGAAGAAATCTTACTCAGCTCCATAACTTGCACTACAGAAAACTAAAGGAATTGTGAAATAGTAGGAGTGTCTCTCTTAAAAAGCAGTTTTTAAACACTGTTTCAGTTCTAAAGATTTTTCAAAGGAATTGGGTATGTTTCAGTGCACATTGGGAATAAAATATTTTTTTTTAGTCAAAGAAATTTTAATCATCTTTTAAATTATTGATGTCAGAGTTGTCATAGTTTTTCCAAAACTGTTGGCACTGGCAATGAGAATTGTCACTTTCTTGCACCTGCTATGTATAGAGCAGAGAAACACCTTGGTAATTTGAAAAAGCAATAGTAGATGAATAAAAAGAAGGCAGTTCAGCTGCTGTGTTTGAAAGCAGTGGCACCTGTCCAAAGGAACCTGAAAACAGGAGGAGGTCTGTAGGAGATCGGAGGAGGTCTATGTGGTGGGTGAACAGTAAATCTTAATGTTAGGACATGAAGAAAAAATGAGTAACTGAATTCATAAATATACATATCTGAGTAGTGAAAGGAAATAATGACATATGCAGAGGTGGAAGATGAAAGGAAAGAAGCTGGGCGGTGGGAGGGTTGGAAAAGGTATTTAATTAAGGAGGTGCAGGGGGCAAAATGAAGTGGGCATTGATTATTTTGTAAAAACTAAACAAAGTTTTCCTTTGTTTCCTTCCTAAACAATGTTTCCTTTCCAAAACATTATGAAGCTTGGTGTTACACATTTTTTTAGTCAAAGCAATTGCTTATAAAAAGAGGGTACAGAGATTTAATTCACTTGAAATGGATGTCTCCCTTGCCCTACTTGTCACACTTCTTTTGATGCAGCCCAGGGCACAGTTGGTCTTCTGGGCTGCACGTGCACATTTCTGGGTCATATTAAGTTTTTCATCAACTGACAGCCCCAAGTCCTTCTGCCTTGCCCAGCCTATATTTGTGCTTGGTATTGCCCTGGCATAGCTGTAGGACCTTGCACTCTGACTTGGTGAACTGCATGAGCTTGACATTGGCCACCTCTCAAGCCTGCTCAAGTCCCTCTAGATGACATCCCTTCCCTACGGTGTGTGAACCAGACCACACAGCTTGGTGTCACCTGCAAACTTGCTGAGGGTGTGCTCAATCCTACTGTTTGCATTGCTGACAAAGATGCTAAACAGCACTGGTCCCCATGTTAGGGTAGTTCCCAGAACTACAGCAAATTATGGTAAGTTGAGTTTAGCGTGGTACTTTTCATATTCAAAAGGCTAAAAGCATACACAATTGCTGCATTAGTCTGGAAATGATAGCTTGTTAAGCTATGGTGAACAGATCATAAGCCTGAATCCTGTATGTACAAGATCTTCCTGTATTCATAGTATCATAGTATCAGTCAGGGTTGGAAGGGACCACAAGGATCATCTAGTTCCAGCCCTCCTGCCATGGGCAGGGACACCCCTCACTAGATCAGGCTGGCCAGAGCCTCCTCCAGCCTGGTCTTAAACACCTCCAGGGACGGTGCCCCAGCCACCTCCCTGGACAACCCATTCCAGGGCTTCACCACTCTCATGGTGAAGAACTTTCTCCTCACATTCAGCCTGAATCTCCCCACCTCCAGCTTCATTCCTTTCTCCCTAGTCCTATCACTACCTGAGATCCTGAGAAGTCCCTCCCCAGCCTTCTTGTAGGCCCCCTTCAGATACTGGAAGGCCACAATTAGGTCATCTCGGAGCCTTCTCTTCTCCAGACTGAACAGCCCCAACTCCTTCAATCTGTCCTCATAGGAGAGGCTCTCCAGTCCTCTGATCATCCTTGTGGCCCTCCTACCCAGGCTCTCTAAACCAGAGAGGCACTAGAAAGCTGTTTTTATTCCAAGGATTTTTTTTTTTCAAGATTGGTTATAGGAAGTGTAACAAGGCTAGGTATAGGAGAGAGGTAGATAAAAAAAGAACTTGAAACATGGAAGTGAGGCTCTGAGAAAGGACAGACAATGTAGGTGTGCCACCAGATTTAAGTTGCCATGTGTACTTTTCCAGGAGCAAGGCCTGAAGCAACTTTCCTCAATCTTCTAGACTGTGTATCTTGTGCTGCTGAGCTTGGACATGTGGTGATCAGTCTCACCCAGTGTTTTAAAATCCAGTGTTTAAAATTCAACATTTCAGGGTGCATTTGATTGAGACCTTCCCTTCTACCCCTTCTTTTTAGTATAATGTAACTTCTTCTGTTCTGGATGTTGAATCAAAGCATAGGGTTGATGGATACTATTTAACTCATTCTGCTGACTACATTAATTTGAGTATCCCAAGAGATATTGATGGCTTAACTGAAGACAAAGTAAGTCCATCAAATAGCCTTTGTGTTAAGCCAGGGTCTCAAGAACTACTAGTTGCTTATGTATGGAAAGTAATGAGTATTTCTCTAAGCAGGTTAGTAGACCTCTATTTGAAGTAGGAGCATCTTTGGTTTATGCAAGTTTGTGTAAACTGAAAAACAGTTTTCAGTCAATTTTACTTTCCTTTTGGGCATATGATTTTGAATAGGATTTTAAAACTTATTTTTCTTTTCCCCCTTAAATATCACAAGAGCAGCAATATGTTTTCTTTTATAAATTCTTCTGTCATTGTATTGGTGGTGTTTACTGAATTTTGTTTTGAATGTTCACTTCACCATCAATAGCCTGACACTGCAGAAATATCTGCTGGCCATCTGTCTCTCCCTCTTCATTTTTTTCAAATATACATACACTTTTGAAATCCATCTCATAACCTTAAGTAACATTTAGGCAGCTAGTTCATTAGTATGCTGAAAATCTCTCTACTTAGACAAAAAAATTCCACTGTTATCCACTTTGAATCAGTTTCTCAAAGATTTGTGTCTGAGCATGAAGTGCAAAACAGATTTATTTATTTTTTTTGTTAAACATTGTATGGGGATGCAGTTGTCAGTCAAGCAGTGGGCAAATAACACCATCAAACCTGCGATTTTTAAGAAGACATCTTGAAGAGTCCTGTGTTTTAAGCATGGTTATGTTTTTGTTTTCATAGAAGCCTTGGGAAGTGACTTACACATTCTGTAACCAGAGTGGGTCGAAAACAGGGCCTGTAATAAAAAGGTCTTCCTGTTGTATGCATTTTATAAGGTTATGGTCTATTTTGTGCCTAACTAGTCTCGGTATTTGCAGTGATCAGCAACATCAGTGAAAGCTTCATATTCAAAGGAAGCCTTAGATAGTGGAAATTAGCACATTTCTTAGTAGGTCTCTCTGAACTGAACAGCTATACTGCATGTGACTTGGCAGTTAGTTTTGTCTGTATTTCTTTCTCTTGACCATTTTCCTGAGTGGAGTGAGTTTTCTGGAAGAGAATGGGTAGCAGGGGCTGCGCACAAACCATGTACATTGTAGGAATCATGGTGTGATGATGTGAATACCACTACTCAGTAAGTTTACACCCTGCCTCTCTGCAATGCATGACTTTAAGAAACTTGTGCTGAGGTGTTGTCTCGTTGCCTGGCTGTGCTGCTCTGGTCATGGGCTGTTTCCGCTGTGAGCACTGTGTTCATCCCCACTGCTGCTGGCCCTGTGCTGCCAGCCCATGGGATGCATGTAGCACTTGCTGGGCCTTCTGTTCCACACTCTGCAGGGGCCTAGAGTAAACCCCTGCTGAGGACTTCAGCTGCCACTTTGATTGCATTTTTTTGATTGCGGTTTTGCCCTTTTTGAATCTTGCTGTGAGACAGCGGAGTGCCTGGAGATTTGTTTCGAGTTGTCTGAACTTGGTGAATATAGTTATTAAGAATCTGACCAAGGTCACCATCCTGTAAGTGAGATTATTTACCATTGCAGACATGAAAACCTTTTATCATATCTGACCTGCCTGCTTGGTATGAAAGCTTACTGGGTCAGTTTGTGACAGCTTAGTGTCAACCATTATAAAAGAAGCACAGATCAGCTTGTGTGTGCATTTCTCTGTACATTTTTCAGTTAAACTTCTGCATCCCTTGTACAGTTTCAATGTTGATAGTTCTCTTAAAAGTCAGTTTCTTAAGTAGAGCCTTTCCTTTTCATAAAAATAAGGAGGAGACAATGAAAAGGAATTTGAAATAAAATATATATCTGAGCATTTAGAAGGAATTTAATATCAGGCTAATACCTGTTTGCAGAGATTTTAGACATATAAAGTATTGTGCACATGCAAATGTTTAGAAAAACATTTTTTAACTTCAGGTCTAACCTCCATCCCAGGCAAAATGAAAAGATAGTTGAAGATAAGTGTCTGAAAGCTTATCTTTTTTCTTCCCCTTGCCCAACTGTGAGTTTGTTTAATAAAGTGTACTATTAGTATCTACCGAACAAACCTATCATATCTTATGTTATTCAGCATGACTTTTGGAAACCTAGGTCATAGTCAACAAATGTGATCTTGGGAGTTAACAGTACTGCATCGTCAACATCAAGACAGATGGAGTTTAGTCCTTGATAAAGACCCACTCCTAGCTCTTAACTGGGAAAATAAGCATGACAAAATCTCTAATTCTCTAACAAAACAAAGACATAAATCAAATAATTTAAGATACCATCTCCTTAAAGTGATACAGTGTTATACTGATATTACAAAATAGTTTCTTTATCAGAAAAGTCTAAAATTTATGCAAAATTTCCAGAACACATATTGGCAGACATTAAGATCTTCTGACTTGCAGTTTTGTCCAAATTCTTCCCAAATACATAAAGCAAATTTAGTTCCAATTGGATTAATGTATTCTACTGCTCACTCATCTGCAAAAACTATTAGGATTTTAATGTGGAAGTTAAGTGTAGTCTTTTTTTCTTAGCATGTTAAAATAGTTCTGAAATTTGAAGTAGTCTGTGATTTAAAATAGTCTCCTTGGCCTTGGAAGAAGATAATTATTAAAAAGTCTTGGGCAAGCAGTGAAATACATTTTAGTGGTCTACAACATGGCTATGAACAACATGGCCCTGAACAACATGGCCATCCCTTTTGAAGTGAGCTTTATGTAGCACCTTCTTCATAGATAGATCCCACTGATTGTGACATCATGCAAAAACAACCAAAGTAAATGAGTTTTAACTACGCAGATTTTTCTACACAGATTGCTGTAGGAATACGGGCGTTAGAGAATAGTGTATGAGTTTTGTGTAGCATGCAGATTTCTTATTACAACAACAAATATTGTGACTATATCTGTTCCTTTCCCTTACAATTGCATCTGTAAATGAGAAGCTAAGAAGTAGGGGTCATACATGGAAGAAATTATTCTTCCAGCCGTTTTATCCAAAGGTGTTACAGACCTATAGATTCATGTTTCTGAATTCAGTAAGCTAAGTAGAACTAGGTAGCAGCATGCTTTGCCATGTGTTAAATAATTGCTGCCTAGATGGCTATTAAAAGTCAATAACATGAAGAATATAAAAGTATGGTTATTTCATGTTTGTCCTTGAAATAAGGATCAAAGTTTATGTTCATTGTACAAATGAGTCTTCAGAAGAATGAGAGCAGTAAAGGGTATCCCTACTTTATGTTAAGTGTTTGTGTAGCTTGAGTGAAATGTTATATAAAGATTTTCTGACTAGAAAAATAGTTTTGACATCTGGAGGGAATGAAATAAAAGTAACAGGCAAACAAATCCTTTCAGCATTTCAGTCAGTGAAGAAGAGATGGAAAGACAGACTCTCCACAGAGTTTCCATCATAGCACTAATAGCCAAAATTTCTTTCTGTATCTTGGACCATTTTTAATAGCTTTTACCTTTGGATGACTTTTATTTAAATTAACACAGCCTCTTCTTGTAATTATTGTTTTAATCTTGGGGCTTTTTTTTTTTTCAGATTAGAAGAGAAAAGTTCTTTTCTGGGTGCAGAAAGTTCTTTCTGAGTGCAGCCCCTTTTGTTTAATCTATGAGGTCTCTCTTTTGCCCAGCAATAAATATGTACATTATAATTTTTGTGAGTATTTATCTCCCTGCAATTTCACATGAAGCAGGCAAAAATTGTTTGAGTTTTTTATTTTCAGTACTGATATACCTAAAGTTTTTTTACTTTTTGTTTAAAAAAAACATTTGTAGAACAGAATTTGTTGTGATATTGTCATCTTTCCAGTGTTTTTTGAAGATGCAACATAGTAAACACTTCAATTCTTCAAATATGAAGGTTTCTTAGATGGAACTCAGCTTTTTTATCTTTTTCTTTCATATTAAAAGAAAATATGAAAGGAGATTTTTACCTGAGCAAATTTAACACCATCTCCATGACAACCAGCTAATTAATCACTATCAGTCTGGCTTTGGACCTCTTCAGTGAACTGCTAGTCCCCAGCTTTATTTCACATATCTTCTGGGGTTTCTGTAAAGGTCAATTATTTAGCAACAGTATTTCCTTGGCAAAAGCAGCCTTCTAATACAAGCAACAACTTTCTTCAAAAAAACAGCTCAATCTTAGCTGTAATTTCCTCTCAGTTTTGCTTCATGCATGGTAGTAGAGAGCTTTCTAGGTTGGGGTTTTTTTTTGTTGTGTTGGGGTTTTTGCCTTCTTTCTTTTTTTTTTTTTTTGCTTTTTCTCTTTTTTATTCTGTTCATAAGTTTTCAGTATGTATGACTGTGACCACAGTACAGTACAGGTATTCCAAAACTAAGTTTGGATCTATGTAGTTTAGCCAGTAAGAGAAATCAGTCCCCAGCAGTGTGATGTTCAGAGTAAGCTAAGAGCTCAGGTAGTTACTTTGCTTCTTGGGACACATTTACAGGTCTGAGCCTGCTTTCTTGTGTAAAGTCGTAACTACACTATCCTCCAGTGAAAGTTTCTGCAATGTTAGAAGTACTTAATCAAGATACTTGCCATGGTTATTGCATATTTTTTGACATTTATAAGTATCTTTAGGTGGCCCAGTAATTGTATTACTGTAGCAATGAATTGTGAGCTTTTCCCTTGGACTACTGTGTCCAGTTCTGGAGTCCTCAGAATAAGAAACATATGAAACTGTTGGAGTGGGTTCAGAGGAAAGCCACAAAAATGATCAGAGGGCTGGAGCACCTCTCCTGTGACAAAGGTTGAGACAGTTGGTACTGTTCAGCCTGGAGAAGAGAAGGCTCAGGGAAGACCTTATTGCAGCCTTTCAGTACTTACAAGGAGTCTATAAGAAAAATTAGGATAGTCTTTTTAGCAAGTCCTTTTGTGACAGGACAAGGGGTAATAAACTAGAAGAGGTTAGTTTTAGGCTAGATATAAGGATGTCATTTTTTTCAATGAGACTGATGAAACTCTCTTACCAGGCTGCCCAGAGACACAAAAGATACCTCATCCCTGGGAATGTTCAAGGTCAGGTTGGAGAGGGCTCTGAGGAACCTGATAAAAAGATGTCCATGCTCACTACAGGGGTGTTGGACTAGATGACCTTTAAAAGTCTCTTCCAACTCAAACCATTTTATAATTCTATAACAGTCTTCAGCTGTGAACCATAAAAACATAACATCTGTAGATGGTCAGACCAATTCCCCATATAGCTCAATATCTTGTCTTTCTCACTGGCCTGTCATAGCAGATATCTGTGATAGACCATAGGGACAGGGAAAGGATCAGATGGTGCAGGATATTTTCCCCAGAACATTTTCCCTAGTCTTCAACTGTCTGCGAGTATAGAATTTCAAAGCTTGCAAATAGTAAAAAGAAGAATGAAAACTGAGCCTAGGAAAGAAAAGTAATTCTCTATCCTCAACATTTCTGGACTGTTCACTATATCTTACAAGTTAAATGTATTTATACGTATAGTTATACATGTTATGTGCTTATTATGGGAGCAGAATGAAAAGAACACAGTATATCCCTCACTCCTGCAGTCTCCTTTTCACTGACACATTTAATTCCAATCTTTAAGTTTTTTCAGGTCTCATGGAATTACTAATTGTTTGAAGTTATTCCTTATATTTATACTTTGGGTGCCATACTTTGTGCAGCGAGTTCGTAAGACACCACAGTTATGTCATGTAGTTTAGTACTTATGAAAGAAGAGTGTTTATGTGCAGATGTAGTTATAAACTTTATTGAAGATCAAAGTAGTAGAGTAAGAAGGATTGCCAGGAGATTTGTGTAGAAAACCAACAGAAAAATTTTTGGTTTGACTCAGTGTTTTATATATTGTTGAAAGTACAGAAATTCATATGATCACAGAATTAACCAGGTTGGAAAAGACCTCAGAGATCATCAAGTCCTAACGCCACCTGACTATGGCTCCAAGTGCCACATCCAATCTTTTTTTGAACACCTCCAGGGACACTAACTCCACCACCCCCCTGGGCAGCCCATTCCACTGGCCAGTTACTCTTTCTGTGAAAAACTTTCTCCTCATCTTGAGCCTAAACTTCCCCTGGCACAGCTTGAGACTGTGTCCTCTTGTTCTGCTGCTGGTTGCCTGGGAGAAGAGACCAACCCCCACCTGGCTACAACCTCCCTTCAGGTAGTTGTGGAGAGCAATAAGGTCTCCCCTGAGCCTCCTCTTCTCCAGGCTGAACAACCTCATCTCCCTCAACCTCTCCTCATAGGGCTTGTGTTCAAGACCTCTCACCAGCCTTGTTGCCCTTCTCTGGCCACATTCAAGTTCTTGTTAATACTGGTTTTGAGGTGTGCATAAAACTATAAAGAAAACAAAAATGTTAAGGCAACTCCCTTATTTTTCTTCATAGCTATCAAGCCAACAAATTACATTCAGAAGGAAAAAATATACTGGGAGAGGCTGGAAATTGTTTCTTTCATTCTTTTACATTAATTTTTTAATCACTTTGTGGGCCTGCTGGGGAAAGTTACTATTAAAGATAACAGATATGGAAATTTTACATAATAAGTGGCTGGAGAAATAGATCTAAGTGTTTGGTACTTGGGATTTACATAAAATGAAGCAGGGAAAGGAAACTTGCAGCAAACCCAGTACTTACTGAGCTGGAGACAAGTTAGGCTGCAAAAGTGCCTTTGAAGATGGCAGGTGTGTTCTTTATGGTGTAAGATTATGTCTATTCTGAATCATTGTCTTTCAACTACTTGTCTTGACAGTTATGTTAGAATAACATAATAATGATTTATTCTTTTTTTCTCTCTCTCTCTTGTATTTTTTTGGTTTATTTGTTATGTTTGATCCTGCATGACATGCTACCAAACTGCTGCTTATGAAGATTGCTGTGTTCACTGTATCCTAGCTTGCTTGTTCTGTGAATTTCTTACCCTCTGTAACATTGTTCTGGGACAAGCATCGTGTGGCATCTGCACATCGGAAGCCTGCTGCTGTTGCTGTGGGGACGAGATGGGGGATGACTGTAACTGCCCATGTGATATGGACTGTGGCATAATGGACGCATGTTGTGAATCTTCAGATTGCTTGGAAATCTGCATGGAATGCTGTGGGATCTGCTTCCCATCATGAAATGTTTATCCCTTTTTATTTTATTCTCTATATAACTGGAGAGCTTTTCTTTAAATATATTTGAAGAAAGACAAGGTAAGATTTTCACACAACCAACTGGTATTGCACTGTCAATTCCCTATATATATATTTTTTAAAGCAATCCTCAAATATGTATTCTAACACAAATTGTATAGTTTTATATATGGAACTCAAGCTCTGTTCCAGCTTTGTTTTGACTTTGCAAGCGGAAGACTTACTGATGCCACATTATATGCCATGTCCCTCAGGCTGTATGAGGGCAAAGGTGCCATCAGAATTGAGTAACAGGTTTTGGTCAGAGAAGAGACTACAGGGCAAAGCCTTAAGGATTTTCCTTTATCTACATTAATGTTTAAATGCTTAAATGCCCTCATGCATAACATGCCTTTACAGGCATTCTGAAAAGTCAGATGTCTTTATTTCAGTCTCTTTGGGTTGAAAGGAACTTTGTTATTTTAAAACTCATTCAAAAGTCAGCATCAGGAATCTACTGTTGGTTTTGCTGCACTGGTCACCATGGCAATATATCTTTTGTTTTGAATATCTTATTGGTTTGCGGGAGATTCCTTGTATTTTCCACTGTCAGTATTGATACTATGAGAAGATTTGGCAAACTAAAGCCAATTTAAGTTTTGCCATAAATTAGAGTACCAAGATTTCATTGTTATCAATCAAGATAGAATAGAGAACTTCTATTTTACTTCAGTACTAATATTACTTGAAATGCTTCTTTGTAGAAAGAGACTTTAGAAATATGTGTGGACATGAAATATATCCTTAAAACTGACAGATTAACTAGTACCACAGTATCACCAAGGTTGGAAGAGACCTCAAAGATCACCAAGTCCAACCTGTTGGTAGACTAACAAATCTTCAAATCTTGTCTAATTCAAGAATCTAAACCTATACATTAAGGGGCCCTGTCGAGTGTTTGTGGCTTTAGACCTAGTGTCACATAACTTAGTATTTATTTCATCACTATGTGAGAAAGATCCTCAGAAGATGGCAGACTTTAAACTGGTTACAAAGGCCAGTTTAAAATGGATTAAGGAATTCTGTCATTGAACATAAAATGTAAATGCAAAAATACTTATTCTCACATACATTTTAAGTGTTATTCTTAGATAATTGTTTAAAAAAAAAGTAATTTTTAAAAAGTGTGTGACATCTTTTAAAAATAAAAGGACTGGGATTTAAAATATTTGGGAAATACAGCTAGGATCCAGTGGGTAACTTTTTCCTTATTATACAATTAATATTTTTATAAAAATATTTCTCTTTGTCATTGTCGTTGAGAAACTAAATCAGTCCAGCACATAGATTTATGGCATTCACAGACTTAGGAAATAATGGTACCCATTTTCTTTACCACCTGCTATTTTCTCACTTAAATTCCTGTAGCTCATTGACTTTTTTGTGTGAAACACCTACATCTCTTGATCTCACATACTTAAACTTCCCTACCTACACTTCAGATTTTCCTTTTGTAGATTGTTGGACCTCATAAATTTAGGTCTTGTTGCAAGAGTCATTGGTAGCCAATAGCAAATTTCTGCTGAGTGAATTTACCATAAATGTCTCTTTCCACTGTAGTGAATTCAGTTTATGCAAATGTGACAAGCTAAAGATCACAGGGATGTGAAGCTAAGTCAACAAATGGTCTGATATTAACCAAAGCTTCTCCCTGTGAACACTGACTAGTAGTGCCTACTACTGCAAGTTATCACTGAAGGTAACATAGCCAAATCCTCAACTATAAGGAAGCTGAGAAGTATTACATTTTGTCTTATCATATGCAATATTGTGATGTATTCTGATGCAATGCAGATTTTACTCACAGGGTTTCTTACCCATTTTTTGGTAGTTACAACAAGAATTGATCTTACCATGGTTATTTTTTCCCCACATATTGGACCAAATTCAGATCAATATTGCATAAGGTACATTTCCATTAATGTCAGAATTTTTTTATTGGTTTAGCTCCAGCTAAAGAGTACAAAGATACTATGGTAATAGGCAGGCTAATAAGGAATTGTATAGTTAAACTGATAAATTCTGAGAACTCAGAATCAGGCCCATGGGGCTCAATTATGACTCCTAAAAGTCTGAACTACATTGGAAAGGGGGAAAAGGTGCCTTGGTTGAGTGGCAGTGCCTGGAGGCATTTTGCCTTTGTACGGCATAATGCCTCTGGGGAAATTGGGGGCATCACAGTGAGCACTGGGACTCAATGCACCTTGGAAAAAGTCTAGATTGGGCATCACCCATTCTAGGTCTATGGTTGATAACTCTGATAGTGGGACATGCTCCCTGGGGCTAGGCAGCATCATGAAATGTCCTTTGTCATGTCCTTCTGGACACTGAGAGGTGAATTATAGTGGTTTCTTTTCTTATTGTGCTTTCTGGAACAAGGAAGAGAACTTCCAGTCTCTTGTCCTGCCCCAATGTTCATGCTCACTTCTAGTTTTGTGCTTAGAAAACTGCACCTTTTCATGTCGAACCTTTAGTGAATAATCAGTGTTAGTAAAAATTACTTTTACCACAGGATGATATTGGTTTTTAGAAAGGAAAAATACCAACCTAGGGAGTTTTTTTTTCTGTGTAAAAGTTTAGCTATACAGTTTGCTCTGCACAAACCCTTGTTTCTACTTGCAGGAACTCAGAGATTTTTTTGATTTATTGAAATGACAAAAACCTGGGACATGTATTTGCTATTAAGCATTCACTTCCACTATTCTTAAGATACAAATAATAAGTACTTCGTGCATAGATGCATATGTGTACATATTCCCTCTTTCTCACACACACATGCACATATGCAGATACATTATTTCTTTTCCCACTTCATTCGGGAAATGCAAGGAAGTGAAAGTAGTGTTTATTAACCCTTCTGGTGATTAGAAGTATCGAAGTATTACAGACAATTGAAAAAAAAAAAAAAAGAAATGGTGTGAATTTTGTCATTTAAATGTAATCGTCTACTGTTTGTCATAGAGATATTAGCACTTTTGTAAAATGTATCTTTGAAGCAACAGATATTAGTATGTAGTTTAAGGAATTCTTTTCTATATTTATATTCCTCTGTTTTGTAATTTTTACTATATAGGCAATCTTGTAGGCACCCTGTGTAACTAAAACAAGCAGAATTAGGAGTCAAATGTGAAAATATAGTTTAAATAAAATAAAAACATCAGAACTTAGCTGTCTATTTTATAATAATTCTTGTGAACTTGTACAGTGTCTCAGTATATATTTCTGCGAACTGGTCCATTTGAAAAATGGTAACTTACTATTTGTATTTTCTATCAACTGGGTGTGCTGTTCTCAAACACTATTTTGAAATAAAGATCTATTTTGAAAGTTTGGGATATCTTCTTCATGTGGTCTTGACCTGTTATTCTTCTGAATGATAATTTAATGTCTTATTTGTGATTTATTATTTTTTTCCCCTGTTATAACACTTCCTGAAGGCTTTGGCCTTTAGGTGATTTGCACTGAGGGTGAGCCAGTGTACATGAGTTGTCTTACAAATGGAGCTAAACCAGCTCAGGTGGTAGAAGCTATGTTAACATGACTCTCCAAAGGTAAAAACATTTGTCATTAAAGGGGCAGGTTCATTCCTTAGTGATATTGTATCAATGAGGTGGAATTCCATCCATGATTAAATTAAATTAAAATTGCTTTTGTGTATCAACAGCAAGAGTCTTCAGTTTGCTAAAACCAAGATGGGAAAGAGCGTAGTTGCTACACAGTATTGCAGTAGACTGATGTTAAGGTCTAATGGCCTATGTGGCCTGTAAAGCAAAGGCTTACATGCAGTAACAGCATTTTAAAGTAAGGTATATTTTTAAAATCAGTTAAGCATACATGGAATAGACTGTTTCAGCTGTGGTTTAAGCAAAGTGGGGGTTTTTCATGTTGGCTTTTAAGCTGATTGTGGACATGCTTATGCTAGTTTAATACTGCAGAAACTGCATGCTCACAGTCTCATGCAGTAATTTTTTTCTATGCCTGTTTTAAATTTGTTGAATGTTGTACCATGTCTGTGGATATGTGGGCCTTTAGAGGTAAGATGTTAAAACTGACATAAATTGTGCTTGAGTGTGCACTGTGAAGTCTCACCATTGAAACTATGACAAAGTAATCATTTAAGAGAACTATTAAATGCATAGACAGTACCATTTGAGACTTAGTGTTCTAGCCAGTATCATAATACATCATATTTCTAGAAAAAAAAAAAAATGGCTTCTGTAATGAATGATCAAGAACTTTTGGGAGCTTTTGGATTGAATAATGGCTGTATTTCAGCCATCCTATTCATGCTAAGAACTGTTTGTTGAGTTTGATGGGACATTGTTTATACAATATTCTAAATTAGAAACTTTTCTGAGCTGTTCATACATTTAAAAAAAAAGGAGAAAAAAAAAAGTCTTTATGGTTGGAATGTTTTATATGTGTTCTTGGAGAGCAATGTCAATTATACTGATGTGTTGCAACAGTAAAGTCTCTTTGGTCAACACTCGTGACTTTCTGAAAGTCAACAGATAGAATATGGAATGGATCTTATACCAGAGATTTTACTCTTTCTCCCAAAACAGAATTAAAGATTAGAGAAATATCCCCCATGTGTCTTCTCTCTGGTCCTCTCTCTGTCTATATGTGTGCTTACACCATGTGTTGGAAGACTTAAGGTAGTGTTGATGGTGACAGTAGTAGCTCGGAAATCCTACAGGTATTAATCCCACTTTTTTTTTCATACCTTCTAACCCTTCTGCCACTTCCAAAGAGAGCAAGGGGACCTTAACTCAGTTTTAGCATCAGGATATTGAAAGAAGTACAATAAATATAACATACTGTGCCCACTTTAATGACGTACTTATTCACTGTGCTCAGTGTACTCAGATATGTAATTGATTGCATGCACAAATTTCAGCCATCTCATAAGCACTTATTTATGCTATTTACCAGTGATTTGGTGCTACTGACGTAAAAGGGTGGCCTTTCTGTTCTTTAAAAGTATTTGATATGGTGGGCTATTTCTACTATGGTTGGAAAGAAATGTCTGTGAATTGCCATTCTGCAAACCAGGCGGATGCTGAGATTGATTAGGTGATCTTAATCTCTATATGGTTTTTAGTATATCAGTTCACCTCACTTAAAACTTAATTTAATAAAAACACTACATACAATCCTATTTGCCTCCTTTATGTATGTATATTACAGCAATTGTTAGTGCATTATCATTCAGTACTCATAAAAATGGGATGTTAGATGAAGGATTGTATAATACCTTTTGTACCTTTAATAGTATCTTACTAATTTTTATTCTAATATGCATATGCTATTTTAACTGACAAAATACTCCAATATAATTGAGGCTCTTTATATCATCTCAGTGGGGTATGTAATTGGTGCCCAAGCACTATACAATTCCTCTTCAATCAGTGGTGTAGGCTTCTGCAATTTGTCTCATCTCCAAGTTGCACAAGTGACCACACTGTGAATACACTGAACTTCAAGTTGCGTGTGTTTCACGTTACAATCTTTTTCCACAATGCCTACCTTTGTTTTTTTAACTTTACCACAAGATGGCTTTTTTGGTTTTGTTTTGTTTGTTTTAAAAGTCATTTATTATGGAGGTCTACAACAATACCAAGATGTATGTTACGTTTCAAATAATTTCTTCATCTTTTCTATGTTCACTGTTAAAATCGACTCCTAGTTGAACATACTTGTGAATGTGATACCTCTGAAGCTTTGGAATATCACAGAATTTCAGGGGTTAGAAGGGGCCTCGAAAGATCATCTAGTCCAACCTCCCTGCCAGAGCAGGATCACCTATACCAGATTACACAGGAATGCATCCAGGTAAGTTTTTAATATCTCCAGAAACAGTTTTGAATAGCTCTGAGAAACAGTGTTTCATATTTGAATATATGCAGTTAAAACTATGTTGATACTGTCTTGCATGTTGAAAAAAAGTACCAAAAGGCCTGTTGAGATGGACTTTGCACAGTTCCAGTCTTCAGATTAGTTTCACTCACAAGAATAAGAGCAATCTAAACATTAGTTTAAAGTTAATAGTTTTTACAGTGACATGATTAAGCTAGCTTTCAGATTCTGTGCATTTCAGTTAATGAAGACTTAAGAAGAACAAGCAGGGGAAAGGAAATGTATTAGACAACATGGGTTTACTTTTCTCCCTGGGACATGCAACTCCGCTGGTCTGTTTCTTCATGTGAGGATAAGACACCTTGATTACATATTTAATGTAGACTAACAGCAGTGTTCAGAATCCACAATAACTTCAAGGTCATTATAAGTAGTGTGTGAAGGATAAAGGGAAATGCGGTGCAGGACTTCCACTACTGTTGACAACTGCTATTTCTGCATCAGTAATCTGCTTTGTAACTACCAAGCTTTCATGAGGTTAAGATTAAGAAACTTATAAAATTATAAGAAAATTATTTGTATTCAGTCTTGTTTCTTCAGCAAGAATAATTTGATATATTTACACAATGACATTTTAGTAAACTATTATGCCAGCTTAACTGTAACACATATTCTGGTAAAAGTACATTAAACAGCAATCCAAAAGCAATTTAGCTGCTGAAGGCATTATTTTCTATCTAATTATTCACAAATTAATGAATAAAATTAAATTCCAATCACTGAAAAAAAATGAAGCAATGGTAAGAATCAGAACTACAGATTAGTTAAAGCTATGCAATGCATAACAGAATTAAAGCTTTCTTTTATTCAAATTCAATGCTTAAAAAAAGAACAAATCCATCATCTTGAAATTTGACTTGTAGCTTGACATTAAAAATAATATGAGTAGAATTTTCAGTGGGGTAAGCACAAAACTAGTTCAAGTAGTGTCACTCTCAATTAATGTACTCAGGTGGTGTGCCCATTAAAATTCCCACTTGTGGGTTCAGCTCTCTATGCAAATGGGGTCATTACCTGGAGAATTTAATTGGGTGTGACACTGGGAGTAGGAATTTTCCTTTCAAAATAAACCCACTTGCACACATTTTCACTAGAAATTTGATTGTTACATATACTTCATATTGTTTGGCTCTATAAATATTTACCAAAATTGAGAATGTCTTCACTTATTTATTTTTTCACAGGTGATATGTTATGCATCAAAAAGATTTTCGAATCATTCCATGTATTGTATATGCAAGTCTTGATAGAATAACCTGTGATGAAGATGTATTTTTTGAAGTTAAAATTATATTTTTACATTTCAAAATACTAATTTTTATAACCTCTGAAAGCAGAATGGTAATATTATTGAGGTATAGGCACATGTAAATGATAAAAGGCTATATCATACTAAGCTTACATCTTACACATTGTTTGGAAGGGATAAAAATATACTGTTTCTGAGTAACACCTACTTCCAACTTGTGCTGGAAATTACTGTGCAGAATATTTGTATAAATAAGGCTAATATCAAAAGGGTATTAATTCCAAAATGCACACACAAATATTGTGAAAACACCCAAGTACGTGGTTGGAAGGAAGTTCTCGGGAACTTCTAGTTCAGTGGTCTAAGCTGATACAGTGTCTAAAAAAGTGTTCTTGAAAACCTCTGATGAAGGGAATTTGGGACACACTAGAAACAGTAGGCATAGATGCTCTAGTAGTCTTACAGACAGAAAGCTTTTTTCTAACATCCCATTTAATCTTGTTTTCATTTCTGCAAGTAAGATTGATGAATCTGTGGATGTGTAGAACAATCACCATTCTCTTGTCATAACCTTTCATATATTAACCTTTTATATAGTTTGTGTACTCCTGCATAGGTTTCACTTACCTAATCCAAAGACATTCAGTCTGGTTTCAGTATGTATTAATTTTGGGCATTATAAACTGTATGACGTGTACTTCTCATTTCTAAGTATCACAAGACTGAGGGAACAACTTGTGAAGGGACTTTGTTAATGAGAAACATAGGTCTTGGGTAGTGTATTGAGGTAAGAACTGTATTAATGACTGTAACATGCATGGCACATTTCTGTGGCAAGAATGTTGAAAGAACTTTGGTTCTGCCTTTAACTTCTGTAAAAGAAGTGGTTAAAAGAATCAGCTTCATGATTTTCTACAAAAACACTTGATTTTCATGGGATTTAAAAAATTTCCAGAGTGAAGCCCTGCAGGTCTTCTCTTAGCAAAGAAATGACTCTACCATGTCATTAAAGCCATTTCTGTTCAGCCCTCTGCTTGCAAATCCAGCATTCTCCATGTTTTCACTAAAACTTTCTGTCCAGTTCTATTGGTTCCCATTGCTTCTTTGATGCCTAATATAGATATTTATTTATGAAAGAAAATGTTGCTACTAACAAGTGGTATTTTGCCTTTCAAACTACCCTTCAGCTTTGTTTTACAATATGGTTTTACAATACAGTTTTACGACCTTAGGTGAGAGTGGATTTTAATAAAAACAAACTGCATTTCAAAAGGTTTATGCCACCTTCCTACACTTCATGTTTAAAAATGGTAATTAGCATTTGGGGAAAGCTGATTTTATTCTTATGGAAAATGACTGGAAGCATGGTCTAGTAGTAGTAATAAAGTATTGGAAAAGTACTGATGCATGTCAATATAGTTTTATGGGAAATACTTTTCAATTATTAATCACTGAGATAAAACTTAGGCTGATAAGAGTAATTGTGTTGTATACTTGGGTTCTTAACATATTTGACCTAGGACCAAAATGACATCTTAATTTGCAAGATTATGCATTAATATCTCCTGATAGTCTGAAACCAAGTAACTGATAGGTCTCAAACAGTAGTTGTCAAATGAAATAATTGTTAAAAGGGTGATTTTAGAGGGGTTCTGCCCAAACTGGTACTCGACCTGCAAATCTTCAACATTTTCATCAATGATCTAGAAACATTTCTAGCAGAATTTGTGGATGAATCAAGAGTTAACGGAACAATAAATGAAATACATTTTTACAAGTTGCTTATTTATAACAATCTGGACCTCGCAGGATGAACCTCTGTGGAGAAAAAGGTTTGGTTGTTTTTCATGCTATGAAATGGAAAAGAAATATTTAGTATTTACTTTTTAGAAAGAAAAAAAAAAAAAGATGAAACACTGAAAAGATTTGAGGGTCATAATGAAGAAGGTACTGAACAATAGTTTTCATTTGAAATCCTGTGGCCTTTCATGGTGACCGTTTGATTTTAAATGGGTAATGCAGGGAGTAGGTGCCAGAAAGAGTGTGTGCTTAGGAAAGCAGGTTCAGAACACTGCTTTCTGAACTTCATTTTTTGAAAACCACTCAAAGTCCAGAACAGAGCCACATAAATTACTTGGAGACATAAAACTGATTTGAAAGGGGAAAATCACAGAGCCTGTTCTAGTCAGTTTATCCAGCAGAAGACTAAGATGTGACTTCATCACTCTATACTGGTATCTTCACAGGCACAAATCACTGTGTTCTGATGCTTTTTGTATTCCACCAGAGAGACACAGAAAGAACTAAAATCAAAACTCAAATGAAAAATGATGCAAAACTTTTTACTTGAGTGTAATTGTGCAGATAGGAAAGAGCAGAACAGAGTACCAAACACATAATTTGTTTACTCACCTCCTGATGGTCATAGCTCACATGCATACATACATAGTTATATATAACATATATTGTATATATATAAAGAGTATATGAAATCAATAAACATTGCATGAGTGGAATTTTATTTCTTATTATAGTAGAGAGGTTAGATAAGGTAGGTGGAGTAATGCCTCATGGATTTGTTTTGTAACAGAAGTAGTAGATTATTTTGATCATTTAAATGGAGTTCATAGAATTGTTATTTCTGTCAAACACTGAAAAGAATAGAAGGAAATGTTTTTCCATAAAATTTTCATTGGCATAATAGAAATATTCTCTAGGTGAGTAAGAAAAGTGGGAGGTTTATCATCTATATTCAGAGAGATAATCTAACAAGGAAGTGACTTTTTCTGTCCTATGCTCTGCAAGTAAAATATGTGAGTCTGGGATAGGTTTTCTGGGTCTACAAGGTGTTTTGCTCTTTGACCGTCTTCCTGTACCAGGTTCTATAACATCTCTGTGGGTCTGGATTTTATTTGGTGACTAGTTTTATTCCCTTTCCTTACCCTTACTGGTGGGAGCATAAGAAATGTCAGTATTTGTGTCTAATCTATTGAAATGTACCTCAAATGTAATTTTTTGGCTAGTGCAGGATCTTCACAACACAGAGATGTATGTCCTAACTCACAGTAGTTGTCTGGGGTAACATGAATGAGATGTTTCCCATACCAACATATAAGTATGGTGAATGTAGGTTATAGTTCTGAACTAGTAATTACAATAAAGATTAATTTCTATGGCAAAAATATCACAGTATCACAGTATCACAATATACCTAAGGTTGGAAGAGACCCCAAGGATCGAGACCAACCAATACATTAAATATTGATTTTAAAGGTATAGCTAAATTGAAGTCTAAAAAATCTTTGTAGTTGGATGACTTGCCTGTGAAACAAGCATCATAGAAAAAAAGTGAATTTATGTAGTATAAACAAGTTAATAAAATGGGCTGTGAGAGGAAGATGAACAGCAATGTTAAGATAAATAGTCCACTCATACTAAAATAAAGCATGAGAGGTCATCTCTGATATAGAAGTTTATGGAAAATTTGCAAGACAAAATGTGTTCTAGTGTATTAAACAAAGGACCACTGGGATTTAATGTCTTGTGAGTTGTCAGTAGGCTCACCAGAAGAATGACAAATCAACTCTGAAATGTTAAAAGAACAAAAAAAACCAAAAAACAAACAGCTAGAAGGTCCAGTTCCTCTGGGCTGGGGAAAAGAAGTGGGTGCTGGATTTTTTTTTTCCTGTACACTATACTTCCATATGTTACAATACAGGAAATTACAGAGCATGTGTGGAGATTTATTGCATGTTTTGCTTCCCTATTCCTTAGAGGTTAATGCAATGCTTTGTTACATTGATTCAGCTATACTTTTGCATTCCTCTACTCCAGGAGAAATTTAACTCATGGACTACACCATTAGGTGTATTTATTTATTTATTTGTTTGTTTGTTTTCCTCAGGCTACTTCCCTGATTATGTGGTATTCTTGAGGAAGTCAAATGATAAAATGAAAATTGGCCCTTATGAGCATCATAAGTAGTTTGTTACGCTATACTGTGAGACATACGAAGATTCCTCCAATAACATAATAAAATTTCCCCTTTTCTTATTCTGGTTTTCAAAGAGAAAAGGGGTCAAAAATATATTGTGATGCATATACTTGAATGTGTGCTTATTCAGTTCTCTGCTAATAACTTTTAAGCTTGTTGGTTCCATTTAAACCAAATGCAAAATGGGAGCAATTAGAAACAAATTTAAGAAAAGAAAAAGAAAAAGAAAAAGAGGAGAGTGGGCCTATTCACACTCCACTGAGGGGGCACCTGCAGAATTTATTCAGCACTTGCAAACAGTCAAAGAATACACAGAAGGGAAACTTACTAAAAAATGTTTCACTGCAGTAAAACCTAAAGCTGAAGTTCCCATCTTATTAAATGCAAAGCAACCAAGCTGAGGGACTGGAATCACACAAATGAAAATTAATTCCACTACACATGAAACAAGTTGTTTTTCATTAATTAAGCTTGATGCCCTTAAATATGGATAGTTCAAATTGCTTTCAAGATAAATCCTACTTCTGTGTCTCCTGTTGTGTAATGTTTGCTTTTGGAAAAGCAATGGTATTCCCCTTGAACGAGTCAGGGGTTTTCCCCACCAAATAGCTTTCTAAATCTAATGTTCCAGGGTAGCCTTCAGGAAGAAAACTAGAGACCACTGAAAAAATACATTGATAGTGGATAGGAAAACAAGTCTGAAGGGTTGAAAAGAAACTGGTTTTCCTAGCACGTTTGCTTCTTTATTTTCTCTTTGTCAACAACTTTTGACTCATGACTAAATTTTTTAAAATTTTAATCCCATAGAACATATTGAAGTAACTTTTTGTAATAAAAAACATTCTCATGTAAAAATAAATAATATACTGCTTAGTTGTGCTCCCAGTTAGCATTAATAAAGCATTACATGCATAATTTTTACAACTAGAAGTAGCACTGTGGTTGTCATATTTTACTGTACACATAGCTTGATTGTTGCAGAGTAGACATCTGCCAGAAACATTTCAGTTTAGCACAATGAATTTACTGTAACCCTGTCAAAAATCACATAACAATGCCAAAGTATTGCTTTGCATAGAGGTTGAAAACCAGAAATAAATGTGTTGAGGAAGGTTTTCAAATTCTCACAGAATCCAGTCATTACTGATGGTCAGGCACGTAGGAATATCGCTACTCTGTGGGGGATTCCTAGGAAGTGAACATTACTTAATCAGAGTAGTGAAAAGCAAGATCCTGTTGGCTGTAGGTGCCCTGAGTGGGCTGTCAGCACCCCAACATGAACGCTGGCGCACAAAGGGCAGGTGACTTACACAGAAGTGTGAAGGCTTTTTGAAGCCTTTTATTAAAATTAAAGGCCACAATTTGTGTGCAATATCTTCTGCACTGACTGTAATTCTGATGCTTCATTTTTTGCTAATTTTGTATGAAGCACTGCATGCAGCACTACATAGGTTAACTTTCCTGTTGAAGCCTAATGTCTGAATTATTTGAGCCCAATTCTGAGTCCAGAAACACAACAGAAGACACAATCAGAGAAAGTATGTTCTGTCTCGAGGTAATTCTCTAGGATCCTGACATTTCAAGAAATAATGTATCTGGGAAGGTAAGTACTCCTGCATCCTTGATAAAAGATTCTTCAGTGTAGTAGTATGTGGTTTAAATAAATGCATGATGCCTCACATTTTCTCAGATTAGATCTTTTAGTGTTTTCAACAGAGGCCCAAGGTATTCTGGCATATTTCAACTAGAAGATAAGATATGATCCTGGGATGTAACCATAGTCTTCAGGTAAATCCTGGAATTAAGGGGATCATATCAATACATAATGATCTTATTGGACTTTTAAACCATAAACAAGAGAATTGTTTGTTCACATGTGGATACAATTAGTGTAAATCATTATTTCCTGACATTAATATAGTAAAAAAAAATTAAATGCATTATTCTACTATAAGTTTCTATTATTAAACTGATTTCAAACACTGTATATAGAGGTCTGATGGCAGATTAGCAGTCTGTGATATCATGGGAACTTATGTCTTTGCTGATTTGTATGAAAACAATATTACACAGAGGAACCTGCATCTTCGTCTTCCTTTCTGTTTTCAGAAATGCAACTCAGAGTGCTGGGACAGATGTTATCAGACAGTTTGAGAGAGAAAAAAAGACAACCACCACCAAAGCCAAAACCAAAAGAAAACCCTCAAAACCTTATGAGCAGTGATTGCCTGGAAAACTGGAAACCATGTTCTAAAAACAACCAAAGGGAGAGGTTTTTTGTTCCTTTGGAGAGCTTTGGTGAGGTAAGTGGAAAGCACCTGTCCTGTGCACTTTTAATATCTACAAGAACTGAATTTATCTCTATAAAATGTATTGCTATGTGACTGTAAACGTTAATCTTTGTGTATGCACATGAGTTCCTCTCTAACTAAATGCTCTTGCTTGTAGTCCTTCTGTACCCTTCTCCTGTGAATAACCCAATGTGCTGATGGACTGACAAGGCACCCTAATCTGCTACAGCTGAATTAGGGCCAATACGTGTTACACACAGTACTGCCTGACAAATTGAATCAGCTGCTCTAAGTGATTTTGCCTGTTTCAGAGTACTGGGAAACTCAAAGGGCATCAAGTCAAATTACACATTGATCGCTGTTTGCCCTGTAGCTTTTGCACACAGAAGGAATCACATATACCACTTAGAAGATTAGTGGAAGAGACTGCATCAGGGGAATATCATATGTAAGCATGCAGAACTTGGACTTCTCTAGATAGTCTAGCCATCCAGGAAAAAGCAAAATTTATGTTGATGTGCATTTCCCAAATGACACATCATCCCTTCTGCAGACCTTGTAATTCCCAACTTAGCCATACTGTAATTCATGCTTAGTTTTTGGTTCTTTTTCCTTCTTCAAATAAAATGTCAAAATATCACAAATTAGGTTGATGTCTAAATTTGTTTTGTATAGAAATGCAAATCCATATGTACTAAAGTTTATGAACTGCTATGTATTAGAATATCTTTAACCATGAAGCAAACTCACTGATCTTCTACTCTATGATCCTGAACTATGTAGCATTTGGATGACAACGGATAAGTTCCCTGAAACCACTATTTCAATTTACAGAGGCTAAATATTTCCCTAAAAAGCAGTAGCAAAAATAACTTAAATAAGAAGTCAAGAAACCAAATATTATTGGCTAAACTTTATATTCCAATAGCTAATATTTAAAAGACAATACAAGATACTGTGAGGATATGCCAGACATCAGCACAAAGGCTTATCTTTATTTCATTAGCAGTGCTTGCACTAGTGGAGGCCTCCTCCTTCTCCTTGTTATGCAAATTTTGCACCAACTCGCAGCATGCTTCTCAGAGGAGTGTCATAAGTATTACTAAAATAATTTAAATAAGCCACTGTGTACTTGTTCTCAGTTTATTGATCAGTAATTTATGTAGAGTAGGATCAGGTTCAGCACAGATGTCTGTTTCAGTCTCCCAAGTAATTTAGTCACATAAATGATCCTGAAGATTTCTAATTTCAGTCCATTGCCAGGTAGATTTATTTATTACATGTTTTCTTCCAGTTAGTGATTAAAAGAACTAATGCCATTTTTCTCAATTTCATTTCTATTTCTGTGGAACCAGCCATTTAGTTTCTATTCTTTGTGTTCTCTCCTACAGTCAGAGACCCGGTAAACATACCAAGAAAACATGTTTTATCACTCACTCTATTAACTAAGGTTGCCTGTCAACAAGAGATGACATAACATGAAACTGAGGGATTTGAATTGTTGTGTATGTACAACCTTAAGGATTGTTTTCTGCCATATTCTGTGTTTTGGACATGTTCTCTACTTCTGTCACCAAATCCTTACTTCTCAGTCATAATAAATATTTTTGGAAGAGTATTTTGCTCCAAACTCCTCCTAACAGAGTTTCTGTTTGTTTGCTTAGGCTGAAAGCTCTTTTTGAATTCCTTCCACAGAAGGAAATAATCTATGGATTTTTAGTGTCTTTGTTCACCAGACATGGAGATAGTTTGGATTCAAGAACTGATAGTTTTTTGACTGGACTTAAAAAAATCTACTACATCTGTTTAAGGTCAAATGTCTTAATAAAATCTCTCCACAGAAGCAACTTGTTAGCTTCTACTTTTATCAGGTCCCTTCTGCAATTTCCACACCTCTCCCCCACCCCCAGCTTTCTTGATTTCAAAAATGACAATGATGGTATTTGAGTTTTCTGGGAATTTCTGCACTACAGTGCATGTTGCGAACAGAGTTTTTCTCGTTCTGCTTCTGGGCTCCCTCTGATCTTTGTAATGTACAGTACAGTGCTGTCTTCCCTAGGCACTTCTCTTATCATTTTCTTAACTTGTTCTTCTATTCCTTGTGCAGGGGTAGCTTGTGGAGCTATGCAAGGGGAATCATTTACAATGCTAGCTAAACTGCAGAAAAACATTTCTAAGGATTCTGCAGAAATGAAGAATTATGAATATTTGTCTACTTCAAGAGCAAAAGGAGGAAAAATGAAGATTCCCATAAGCCTCCAAAAGCCTTCCATCTTGACCTCATAAACCAACACCTAAATACAAAACTGGTAGCCATTATAAATGCTACATTATTCTCTAGGAGCCACTTTGCTTAGGTCTGTATGAAGGTCACAATGAGGAAACAAAAAGACTGTTGGACCAAAGCCAAGCATTTGTTGATAAACACATTTGAAGAACTCAAACACCTTTCCCTTTCTCCACCTCTCTGAATGCACCAGCAACTAATCTCCCTTCATACAAAGCAAATATACAGTTCTCCCTGGAACAAAAGATACTTCATTTTAAATAAACAACTTATTGCCCTTTTTTCCCATCCTCCCTCCATTTTTCAGATATTGGTACTATACAAGCTGTTCAATTTAATATTGGTTAAGGTTGTTTGGAGTTTTGCACCATGCCACAAATCAGAATTGTGCTAGAGGTCCTGTTTGCCTGACAAGCTATCCCCTCATGGGATTTACAGCCTGCATCCTACTAGCTGACACTGAGAGACAACCTAGGGCTTATTACCTTCTTCTCCAACTTTGGCTCCCTTGGTAAAGGTGATTGTAAAAATGTACTTTTTTTGTTGCCTTGATTTCTTGTGGTAGCTACTTTGGTCTTCAGCCAGTGTTCACTAGCAAGACAAGAAAGAGATATTCAAAGAGATTATCAAAGTGATATTATTTAATCTTGAAAGGTAACCAGTGCTCATGCTGAAGTGTTTGAATCATGTGTTTGCAGACACAAAAGACTATGTGCAGAAGCAATTTATACCCCTATGTCTGTCTGCAGGTCTGTTTCCGTAAGCTTGATAATAAATTCATAAATTCATTGTTTTCTGCTTAATACCAAGTGTTTTGTACTCAGCATAAAATTTGTAGATCCTAATACTGAACCTGCAACTGCTTTGTTGTTTATGTTCTAGAGTGTTGTGTTTGTATATTACACTCTTTTAACCTGATTTTATTACACTCCTTTAACTAGCAAAATTGGCTGATACTTCTAGAAGCACTTTGAACCTGCTACCTGGTGTTGTGTTCTGTCTCAAGAGGGAGATTTAGATTATAGAAGTACTGTAAGAGGTAGCCACATTAAGAGTCTGTCCAAAAGTGGGAAGACATCCCAATTCCTGTTTGATTTTAATGGTGATTTTAACAGGAATATTGATGCTGTTCTGAAAACAAAGACATTTTAAGACCTGTGGAGCAACTGCATACACTTTCCCCCATCATATGAAAAACACATTTTGCCCACAAATGGTTTCAGAGTGGTTTTGGTTTTGCCTTTTTCCAATGTAAGTTGGTTGTGTCGCTTTATCTCATTTGTCTCTATTCTATTTATTTTTCTTCCCCTTTTATCACCCTGTGAAGTGTTTTGGCCTGTCTTTTTCATGGCTGTTGCTGACAGTCTCTTGTCTATTTGTACAGACATTCTGCCCTTATTCGTTTCATCACAGCATGGCTGGTCAGTCAGTCTTGCCAGCAGGAGTTAACTGGAACTTGGGTACTTTGCCAGGTGAAGAACAAAACTGTTCTTCCTGCAACTTGTATTTCAATGATGAGTAAAGAAATGTTTTGTAGTCAACAATAAATAAAAACGCATGGTTTCCTGCAACTGGAACCTTCATTGCATTAGGCTTCCCAAAGTCAGTTCTGCAAGTGGCAGCTTTTAAAAGCTGGTGGTACTGCATCACTTTTTTGCACTTGCTGGGCTTTTGCAGCTTCTTTCTTTTGGAATTGCTACTGGAAAATCAGTGGAGCCCACTCCTGTTACTTCATAGAAGGCTGCAGTTTCTCTACTGAAGGCAGAAAAATCACTTCAGACTTTATTTAACAGCATTGCTCTCTATTTAATTAGATCTTCCATCCCTCTGTTCTCGGATATCTTCCTTGTTGGAATTAGCCAGGTTCTCTAATAGTGGAGTTATATAACTTGTGAAAATTATGCTGCTTTTTGCTTGCCCCCCCACCCCTCTTTTTTTTTTTAACAGCCACATGTTTGGCGTTTATTTCCTATGTTGTTCTTGCAGAATGTGCCATAATCTTGAATTCTCATCTGAAAATGTTGAGCCTGTCACTTTTTTTCCTCTTGACTCACATTTCAAAGAGCTCTGCTTCTTTTTATCATCCTGTCTGCCTTCCTGTTACAATTTTACATTATGATATTGAAGCAGTCTTTGATCGTTTTGTAGTTTGCGTAGGTCCTTGTGTATTACGCTCACTTGCTTGTCTAGTAGCATGTTCACTAGCTTGTCTAGAATGCTGCATGTCAGTGAGACAGCCTGCACCAGCCCAATCTCATCTGCCTTGTTTTTCTGAATAGCTGGCATATTTTGTCTGATGTGCTATACAAATCCTCCAAGTGTTTGGCTGAGACCTTTTTGATAATTAATATCTTATTCACCAGGGATAAATACATTTCCTCCAAATTTCCCTTCTTTTTTTTTTTTTCCTGAATAATAATGATTGCATATGCACAGGTTACTGTCACTGCACCTTCCCAGTTGCTCCCCATGCCCTACCATGACATGATTTTACCATAAGGATAGAAGAATTTGTATTTATTATGCTACTGATAGTTAGCATATGGTGGTGAGAATTATTGTACTGTTGTTGACAGTATTCACTCTCTTTAAGCACTTGTGTTAAATTTCATCTTCACTGTGCAATGACCATTACAGATCTTTTGAAACAGAAAGTGTGCTTGTTATATTAACAGGGGTCAATTACAATTAAGTTCTAAATTTCACTGGAATTAAGAAGGCTAACGACTGAGGAACAAGGGTGAGTGTGAGTGGCAGACTCTGTTTCACTCTGTTTATGGATAAATATGAAGAATTGTCTCATTACACCAATTAGACTGAGCTTATGGGGTTGAAGACTGTTTAATAAAATGTATAGTTTTATATATTTTATAATTAATATTTCCTGGTGCAGGTATCTTCAAACACCACTGTAATTTATTTACACAGTATATTTACAGGTTATATTTGGTTGTGGGTATTACTTTCCACACATGAAAAGGGTTAAATGATTTAAGCACAGATCTAGAATTTCCAATACAGCAATTCAAATTGGAAATACAGGTGCTGTAATCTGTGGTTTTCCCACAAGTGGGATTCCACGGCAGGTACTCACAATTTGCTCCTCTGTCTGCTATCTTCCCAGATGCTGTGGCTATAATTTGAACAGTCCTTAGCTCAGAGAGGGCTAAGGGGTCTCTCTCTGGTGTGCTGCCTTGCTGGGCTGTAGCCTCTTTTGGGATTCAGTTCTCTTGGAGCTTTTTCCCTTTCTGCCTTGGTCCAGGTGTAAGGCCTGGGTGTAGTTGGTCTGCTAATGCAGGCCCTTCATCTGCTACTCCGGCAGTATTTGGCTCCTGTTGCTTCTTGGGTGAGAGCAAGACAAGTTGCCTAACTTCTCCGCTGGTTTAAATACTGTCCCAAGACAATTAATGCCCTTTGGTTGGTAGCACGGAACCCTGATAACTGGACCTATAGGATGGGTGTGGTGGGCTTATCCAAACATGGCCAGAGGCTCACTCACAGTTCACACCTGTGTCACAACATTAATTATACATACTTCATATTTGCCTTGGCCATCTGGACCCCAGGAAGTGACCAGCTTAACCCATTCACAGGTGCTTAGCCTGTTGTCTGGGTTAGGGCATGTTTTAGGGTTTGACCCTTCCGGACAGACTGGTGAAGTTTATTTCTGATCTCACTGATGCTTTTGAGACTTGTCTTTTTTTTAACCAGGAATATGTAAAATGAATTTACATGTATTTGCATTATTAAATTCAGAAGGAATTTAAGAATAATATGAATAATAAACAATGTTGCAAGCTTCCAGGAAAATGATATTTTATTTTGTTTTAATTTATTTTATGCCCCCCCCCCCCCCCCCCCTTTTTTTTTTTAATGGTATTGCCTAATGAAAGGAAGGATTTCTGGTTACTGTATGGTATTTGGGACTACTGGTGGGAAAGGGGGAACAGAAAACAAAGTTCCTGTAGGGAAATGAAGGGAAAGGAAGGGACCTAAACTCATTTTGGCTTCATTCTGCATAGCCTGAAAGCCTCGGGGGAACTTCCAAGTGTTACAATAGGTAGGCTACAATGCACTGATCCAGTCTGAAGATACCAAAGCACGGCTGAGGGTGGGTAGTCTTGAAACTGATTAAAAGTAATCACAGCCTTGTGGCCCGAGGCATGCAGAAAACAGCACCATTAATGCTATCCAGGAATCCATATAATGTCCTACATAGCAATTGCCAGTAAAGAGAAGAATAAATTTCTCTAGCACTTCTTGAAGCCAGGGAATTTCTTGTTTCTGCCAGTGTGGCAAATAACAGAGTTATCCTGAAGTGTCTCGAGTGTCAACCCTGATGCTGGTGGGGAGGTGAGATCTCTGATGCAGAGTGTGCTTTTTATATCCAAGGGGTGCCTTGACTTTTCATAGTTCTTAATTTACAATCCAATTTATATCCATCTTAATTCATAATCCAATAGAAGCTATACTGAGAGATACCAACGTCTTATTTTGTGCTCAGTATATTGTAATATATAGAATAACAGTGGGAAGAAATTACTGAAAAATAATTGCAATGAGATGTTTCAATAATGGCTTATGCAGAACCTGCTGGGAATCCCTCATATACTGTTGATTTCAATAAGAATATTTATTGTAATAAACACAGTAGAGTTCTGGCTTTAGTTTAATACAAAGATTTGTGTAAAAAAAAATAGAGTTGTATCTCTTAAATTATCTTAACCATATGTGGTTGCTTTTAAAATTAACCAGTTTATTATTTTCTAAAGAGCAGCTGGGGAACTGTTTAATATATAAACCTGAAAGCAATGTAATTACAAACAGAGGGGCAGAAGTAATATTATGTAGTCACAGTTTAGAAATTGAACCTTGAGCATTTCAATGTATGTCTGCATAAATGTTTGGTATTAGTTTGCTTCAGCACTTATCTCAATGGGATGTTTTTGCCATGGCACATTTCTTTCACCCGTTGGTAAACCAACAAACCACCACATCCACATTCCCTCTCATTTGTGCCAGTTTCACCTCATTTTAAGTAAGCTCCTTATTTTCACACATGCATAAAAATGGACCAAATTACAGAGGAAACTGAGAAGAATTGAATATAAGAAATGTATTCAATTTTTTAAAAAAATAGAGATGTACATGTGAAAGAAATATATGAAATTTAATTATTTAAAAAATATTACATTTCAGGAATGTCAAGAGCACATGTTATGTATGCATTTGAAATTATAAGGCTCAATTAGTCCTTGTGAAAGATGGTTCAGTACTGAACATGTGTGCCTCCTGCATACATCTATGAATTCTGTGCTCAGTACACACAAAGTACCTGTATAGATCTATGAAATCTGCGCTTAGTACACAAAATCCCAAATTATGTGTGTTCTGGGTAATGGCACAACCATTGATGTTGAGTTTAACTGACCTCTGTAGGTGCTGTGCATAGTACCTGCCCACATATTTGAAAGAGTTAAAAATTACAGAGTACAGTGTCTTTTTACCTGCTTTTTTAAAAAGAGTATTCATCGCTTGGACATGAGGGTTTATCCCCACTTCTCAGTAGACATAGTTGTGTACAAGTGTTATAAGTTGTTTCTCTTTTGCATTATTTAGGGTAGTTCAGATATGGTGAACAAGAGTTTTGGTGTTCTGGGTTTTTTTTTTTCTCATTTTAGTGAAAAACACTGAATTTTCCTTATTTTTTTCCAGTGTTGCACATTTTAGAGTGCTTCCTTATTAATGCCTTTGTTTTAAAAATGGGGCAGAGAGACTCCTGATCTCAGCAAATATCTTAGTGAGTATACTTTTGCTTTGGGGCAATCACAACTTAATATTCATAAATCTTGGAATGCAGAGGCGAAACGTGAAGAGAATCAATGTAGATTCTCAAGCATTAGGTATTGGGGCTAAATATCTGATGTGAACAACTTATCAGAGGATTGGCAACATTATTAAAGTATCATGTAAGAGCCAAGCTCTTTCTAAGTTTCAAAAAACCATGGAAAGATTCCTAGTACTAGTTGACATTTCAATAAAAAATATAGCTAAGAAGGAAATACTTCGTATAAAGAGATCTCAACAGACTAACAAAAAAATTAAACAATAAAGTAGAAACCAGTGAAATAAAATAAAAATAGGCTCTTGCAGTGACACCTGAAATCTGAAAATCAATTAAAGCTAATTTCTAAAATGACAAGAATGTCGTTCATATTATAAAGGACACAGCAAATCCTGTGTTGCACATGTTTAGAAAGTATTTGGGGTTTGATGAAAAATTCTCAATAAGTGCCCATTCCATGCACTGCTTTCTCCATAGACATATTAATGTCAACAGTAATTGTCTCAGTTTGTACCATGGGTAGAGATAATACAAAATAGTCCATCACAGGTATACACCTCTCTAATCAAAATTCAAAAGCTAACCAAAGTTTACCTTAAGATGACAGAGAACAACAGGCTTGCTATATATTCCAGACTAGGAAATCAAGGCTATGGAAGATCAATAGCAAAAGCCACTTCCTGTGCATGGCAGATAGATAGATAGATAGATAGATAGATAGATAGATAGATAGATAGATAGACAAACAGAGAGACACCTTTGGAAAAAGCATTTTCCCACCATTATCTCTTTGATAATGAAGGGAATCTGTGTTCAGCAATGCAGGATGGTATGGAAATAGTGTGGGGCTTCCTGGACAACAAAACCTGGTCTAGTATTGCTCATAAGAGATAAGATTATGTAGTTGCTTCTTCAGAGCCACTGGAATTCTGTCTGGAAAATGATGGTGGTTGCATTTAAGTGACTTTGATAGTGTGAGCTGTTTTTCAGTGTGTGATGTATTTTTCCCTTCAACTTTTTATTCAGAGGAGATATGTCTTGCTTCCAAGTCATTTATGAGGCACCTGTCCTGCAAGCCTGTATAATGCAGGTGTAGAACTCTGTTTCTTGCTTCTTTATCACTGTTCATGCCTGAGAACTTCTACATTTGATGACATTTGACAACTAAGCATTCTATTTATTGGCATTTAAAAAAATTCTGTTGAACATGAACAAGAAGGAACAGGATCCATCTTTCTCAGCTGTGCTGGTTTTGCAGGTGGAGATGCAGTAAAAAGCATGAAAATTCCTTTTTCTCTACACTGAACTCCATAGATCTTGCTCAGAATGCTCAGAAGGACAGGCACTGTGAACTAAAACTGTGTTACCATGTCTGAGTAGACATGGTGACAATTCAGGGTAGAGGTTAAAGAAAAGACTTTTGAGAAGTATAAGGCTACTCTGTTTAACTTGTGGCTTATTGATGCTAGCTAGTGTACAGTTTGTCAAATTCTTATTCTTTTTCTAGAATATTTGGCTTTAGTTAGTCTCCCCCCACCCCCAATATTTCCTTTTTAAAAAAAATTAGTTAAACGTTATAAAATAATGTTTGACTACATTGATACCATCTAATGGGATTTTGCCTGGTACTTGATTTCAGATGTTTATACTTTTAAGATCATGACTACTCTAGAGAAAGCTGCAAAACCCCCAAAATAGATAGGTGAAACATGACACCTAAAGGGTATAGAGAACCTTTTCACAATTATAAGGATCTTTTATTATTTATCTAAACACAAGGAAGGCAAAACCTAGAAAGTCAAAGTACTGGAATAAGGAAAGCTTCTGGGCTGGGGATTGCAGGAGAAAATGACCTGTCAATGAATGCCGGACTGCCACCTGGTGCTCACAGGGATAGGAGATGCCTGCCTAGCCTCTTCCTACCTCTCACCTTCCAAATTAATTAGGGTCAGCAAGAGAATTTGTCCATTTACTTAACTGTTCATAACTTTAGGACTGTAGGATTCAAATTATTACAATTCTTAGAAATGTAATGTAAAATGACACATTTTGTTAAGATCAAATTGTGTCTTTGAATTAACCATACATGAAAACCCAAACCTTCATAAAACATGTAGTTGTGTTTTTATAGAAGAAAATATGTATATTCTGACTGTGGCAACACTGCAAAGTTTAGCTAATTAACTGTTTCTGAACAATTCTTTTGAAGATGTGTGAGCATGGTTTTACTTGGTGTTAGCTGCCTCAAGTTGTTTTCTACAAAAAAGATAACCTAATATACTAAATCCCTGTGTATATTCAAGATGCTTATTGGAGTCTGTCAGAATCCCACGAGTCAGATGGTTACATCAAATCTTACTCCTTTCACATAAGCTGCATTTCATGTTGTTTAAGTTCAGCCTCTCTAGTGAGGCAGCTGAGCTCCTTCTGTGGTCTGCAGAAGCAGAGGGGCACTTTCAGAGAGCAATACATCCTACATGAGATTAGTTTCCTAAAACAGAAAAAAAGATTAAATCATCTCTAGGAATAGCCATTTCTCCCCATCGAATACTGCCCTAGAAGTCAGATTAGACAAGAAAAGTTAATGAGAGGAATTCCACTTACACTTTTGTTGGAAAATTTGACTTGTTTTTTTGCCACAAAGAGCATATCTCAGCTATGAACCATGTCTGGTTGATGCTGCATATTAATTTTCAATAGATTTCCCTCCATGCTGTGAAATAATCATTTAATAAAGCTTTCAGGGGCAGTGTGAACCTTAGTAATATAGCTTTAATAGATCTGCTGCCTGGGAACTTAAATAAAGGCTTAGGCCCAGTGCCGGTATTAAGGTAAAGACCCCCATAGGCAGCCTTGTCCCTTATGTAGGTCTTAGATGATCTGAACCAGTTTGGGTAATATTTTTCTTGATGGGAAAGTTGACAATAGCAGACTTCTACCAGAGAAAACCATAACATTTCAGTTTGGAAGGTACATAAAAAAAGCCAAATGATGTTTTCCAATGCGGAAATACATCTTGTCCATCTGCTCCTGGACCTTGAGAGAAATTATGGAAACATACTGTATTAATTACTTACAATATTTTGCAAAGAATACTTATTTCTTTTCCCCCTAAATACTCTCACCATTATATTATGTATCCAAAATTAGATCACAATAGTTCACTCTTGAAAGAAAGGTTCAGTAAGCACACAAAGGGCAGTATGAATAATTATTACACTATCTTTTGAGGAAACATTACAAGGGGATCAACAGAGTTTTGTCTGTTGCCTCTGAGTAGTCTTCCAGTGCTGCTCCTGTTCTTGTTTAGTAATTTTGAAAATGGTGTACATTTATGTAGTAAGTTCTAACTCAGGAAATATTAAAGTACTTTTTAAAATTATGCTCCTTTTATAGTCTTTAGCCAGGGAACCAACCTTTGCTACCAAGAGGGCCTGAAGAGGAGTCATTCTATTGGAACTTTGGAGAATATAATGTGAAAACAGTTGTTGCACCACACTGGGAGTTGGTATGTTTCTCTGTGATAAGTTTTCTAGTGCTAAGACCTATGTTGGAGAGAACCTTTACTACATTTCTACATTTAGAGATGAGAAATAGTTGAATCTTCTGGCTCTGTGAACACCAACAGTCCCTCTGTAATGAGATTTTGTGCAGGAGCTGTAAATAGACTAGAAAGATGCACAGAAGAATTACTATATACTTCAGACCGTTTGTGCAGTAGAAAGTTGTGACCGTTTGACACTGTGCCTTTAAGAAAGGGGCACACTGGCTAAATGTTTGTAAAATATTTTGGTATTCTAAATGAATTTCATTGGCCAAGTATAGGTGGCCAGTGAAAAAGACTTGGAGATTGGACCCAGGGGAGCTGGGAACTTTCTCTCAGTCTTCCTTCCTTCGCTGTCCCTTTCGGCTGGATCTGCTTCTGGGCTTCTTGCCAAGAGATAAGAACTAACTCACTTCCTATAACAGGCCTGTCCGCTTCTTCCCCTGTCCTGCTAACCATCCTCGTCTCTTCTTCTACCTCTTTGGGGGAGAAGGGAGGTAGGGGGTGAAGGGGAGCACAGGGGGAAGCCCCCTCTGTGGGGGGTCTGGTTTCTGGTTGAGTTCATTTGCTGTATATTCCTGTATATATTGTAAAATACCTGTATTTGTTGTGTTACATATAATCTGTTTCCTTGTAAAATATACTCTCATTTCTTCAGCTGGGTTTAGCTGTAGTCTCTTTCTCAGTGAGGGAGGGAAAGCAGAGCCTTTCCTTTCAAACCACCAAAGTGTTAGCCAAAACATTTGTCACAAGTTCTTGATGAAATAGGTTCCTTCATAGTGAGACTTTGAATCAGTGACTGTGTCCACCACTGCATAAAACACTACTTCGTACTGCAAGGTGGTAATAATCTTTAAGGTTTATAGGTAATACATATTTTAGTCAGTATATTCTGTGTAACATAAAATAAGTGGTAAAAAAAATCCATGTACTCTTTTAATTCTGATTGGATGAGACTTCATTCTTTATAAAAGCAACATAGAAATGAAAGTAGAAAAGCTTAAGAAAAAAACGCCACTTATTTTTAGTAGTATATTTAACAATATTTGAAAAAAACCCAACCATCTCCAAGTAATATGCAACCTGTATGAAAATGAAAGCTTATTACTGTGTCTAGAATGCATAGCTTGAGACTAATATATAATTAACATAATTAGTCTTTCATTGTTCTTGTAGCAATTCAATAGCAGTGATTGAAGAAAGTGTAAAACTTGGAAGGAATTTCCAGTAGGACAAATTTAAGATCTGATGATGACATCTTGGAAGTCTGTACATTTAGAGGATCAGAAGTGTAGGACTGTCTCATAGTTGTCAACCCATCAATTAGAAAATACTTGCATCAGTGACAAATACATAGTAAAATTACCCATGACCTTACTGTTCTTTCAAAGCTTGGGGGAAAAAAATAATAAATTGCTAATCTCAATCCTTAATTTCCCTTTTGACTTCTTCTGCAAGTGAGCCAGAAAGCGTCTGTTAAAAAGGAATAGCTCAACTGAAACAGATTCCTCTTGCTTTTGTCTTCAAGTGAACTAACTGCACTGTGAAAGGACAAGAAATGTGAATGCACCACAAAAGAGTTTTATAGTAAAGATAAGGTACAGTCTGAGGGTAATTATCAACATCTCCATTGTGCAATACATACTCACAATGGTTACAGGTAGTTGGTCAAGAAACAAGTGGAACAAATCTTTAGTATTTTTTAAAGGTGCTCTGCAGATACCTAGATTTTTCATGTAAGTTATGCTCATACTTTTGTTAAGAGCTGTTATTAGAGCTGCATGAAGAAATTGGTAGTTATTGCAGTACATGAAATTAAATGCAACAAAAGTATGTGAGAAAACAGCGAAACACTCATATTAACTAGTGATGTTATTAATATACTCTGATCCTAAGAATGATGTTTTATCTGGAGAATTTTTCCTCTAACCATTTACACTGATTTATGTTCATTTATGTATCAAACTTCCAAATAAATGAGCTTTAACAAGTTAAATTTCTACAAAATACACATGGAGGGCTGGGTAGGGGCTTACTCCAAAGATAATTGCCAACTGGAAATTAAACATACAAACAATATGTAACTAGCATTAAAATTGCCTCTATATGTAGAGAGGGGCTTCTGGACTAGAGTTGTGAAAATATTCAAAATGGGACCTTTCTGAATACCTTCATGTTGTGGTAGGCAAAAGGAAAACAATATCGTATATCCTAGCTAGTCTTGTAAGTGCTTTTCTTGTAAGAAAAGAATGCAAAGTTCAAAAGTGGGTTTCTGCAGCAATGGAGTCCTTGTACTGGGAGGATTTAGGGGTCACAGAGTAGATTTTGTTGTCACTTACTCTGGATTGAATCCGTTGACTTCTAAGGAGTCAATGTAAATTTAAATTGTTGTACTTGAGATGTCAATACAGACCACAGACTGACGTTTCTTAAAACTCACATATGATACTGGTTAAATTAACTGAATTGCAGAAACATATCAAAATTTTATTATTTAATTCACAGTGCTGAACATGAAAATTGAACTAAAACTCTTGCTCAGAGCAAGACCCTTGTGTTGTTTTCTTTTGCAAAATGTATGTGTAGCTTTTCTGAAATTTTGTGAGAGCTATATGAAGGTACAAAGAAGAAATAGGACTGAAAATTTCTGTTTCTTCACTATTCAGAAAATGGTGTGAAGGCCTTCTGAAAGAGATCCAGCAGTCACTCTGTGATATAGCATCAAGGTGTGGACACAAAGAATTCAAAAGAAGGAGAAAAAAGTTACTTCCTAACTCAAGGGAAAGCTTTCTTTTTTTTCTCCCTGCACTAGAACAGTGTGTAACTGATGACCAGAATTGGGATTGATCTTCCCTAGTATCAGAGATCTATATCTGAATGAGTTACCCCAACATTTCTGGGAGCCCACAAATAGAAAGGGGTGCTTTTGGGTACAATTTATCTGACCTATTCTAAAGCAATTGTGGCATGGAAGTGACTACTGCTTTTACTAATTATGAAGACATTCTTTGCTCGGAGAGTAGTGTTTCAGTATTTGGAGATTATTAAAATGGCCAACATTTTTCTGACCTAAAATAATTTATTTATTAATGGAAGAGATGTGATCTTTACATTAAAACCCAGTGTAAGGACAATGTTCTAGAAAGCTGCAGTGCGCCACTCTGGTTCTTTTACTGTGGAGTTTAGAAGAGTAGTAGGCCATCTTTCCTGACTCTGTATTATTAAATGAGAAGCTGCATTGGCCACCTCCACTACATATTCTGAAGATTTTCTTGAGCCAGATCAGCTAGGAAAGGCTACTATTGTATGTATAATATGTTCATCATGAACTACACTCAGTGAAAAAGACTTGGAGCACAGCTCTTGGCAAGAGTATGGCAAGATTTCCAAATAAAAATATTTCACTTTCTTACATTTTGCTTCCAATTAAAAGTTTTCCATGGGTGAAATTTTCTGACTCATTCTAACCACAAATATATTCCAATAAAGTTGTTATGGTATTCTATCTTGTAACCCAAAACCAAGGGGAAAAGTGATTTGTGTTGTTATCCATTCCTTAATAACCATAATGAATGAAACTTTAAGCCAAATTCATAACATAAAAGATGCTAATTTCAGCCAAAGTAAATGATTGATCGTTTTGTACAACTCTTTTATTCAAGAAAAACAACCCATATGATTAATACAGAATAGACTTAAAACTGTGGATGGGAAAAGCAAGACATTGTTTAAATAAATTTGTTTTCTCCTTGCTAGGAAAAGATTTGACTCTTCATTAGGAAACCAGTATATTTTAACGGAAATTGTTCTCCCCAGGTATGTCACTGAATAGAATAGAATAGAATAGAATAGAATAGAATAGAATAGAATAGACCAGACCAGACCAGACCAGACCAGACCAGGTTGGAAGAGACCTTCATGATCATCGCATCCAACCCATCATCCAACACCATCTAATCAACAAAATTAAGCACCCCATCAAGTCTCCTCCTAAACACCTCCAGTGATGGCAACTCCACCACCTCCCCAGGCAGCCCACTCCAATGGCAATCACTCTCTCTATGAAGAATTTCTTCCTAACACCCAGTCTAAACCTCCCCTGGTGCAGCCTGAGACTGTGTCCTCCCTCTTGTTTGTGAATTTCTATTTTCTAAATAAAAAAGAGCAGCCATTGTGCAGCTTATAAGAAGTGTGAAACAGTTTCTAACATGCTGCAGGTATCACTACTACTGGTAAATTAAGTATTTTATTAGATTAAGTTAATTTACATTAATCATACTATTTTACAGTTGAACAGTAAAATACATCACAGATCTTAGTTACCTTTCCTGATTATCACAGGATTGTAACAAATTTACAGTTATTATTTCTTTCTCAGTCAGTTGTCATCTGTATTATCACCTTGAAACTACAGGAGGCTCTGAATGTTACATACACATGACTTTGAGTGGTACTTCTGGTTCTTGCTGCCTCCCTGTTAATGCCTGCTCTTGTCTACATTCTTCCAGGCACATCAGGCTGTGTTTTGCCATAAATCCATTGCAGGGTGGAGGTCTCTAGAGGCCCTGTACTATTTAATTCAGTGGGTCTCTTCAGCACAAACACTGCACTTTATGTTCATAAAAAAAGTGCCTGTTATACTTTGGCACTGAACAAGTGGGTGATGATAAAACCACAGATTTTGTTGGTCTCAATGAAGAAAGAAAAAGGTGAGTCTATAGTACATGAGTGAAGGATACACTGGAAATTTTGAAGATGTATTCCAAGAAAGTACAAAGAGCCATGCTTAGGCAGATAACATAACATAAATGCTAAGTATTTCATGTTTTATTGTGATAAACATGTACTTTAATATAGAGAACATGAATGTAAAAATATATGTAATTGCTTGACTTACAATTTTTTGTTGTTGGTGGGTTTGGGGTAACTGCACTATTGCCCTCTTTTAAAGCTAAGAAGGCTTATAATCATTAATACATTTATATTTTTAAACAGAACTGAAGTACCTATGAAATCTAGTTATACATAGAATCCAAAAAAGTCCATGTAGTATTTTGACCATAAGGGTAGGTTTTGTGGGAACTTACTATTGTCAAAGAAGTGTGCAAGCAAACAATTGTTAAAAAAACCCTCTGAATAAAAATGCTATAGATAATGCTTTAAATTTTTAAAGAGTTTGGTGGTTTTTTTTACTGGGATAGATCTATTCTTTTTGATGTTAGTGATAACATACATTCCATCGATCTGTCTCCCCAGTGACCCACTGAAGTTTGGTGGTATATCTATTGAAATGTTGCTTAAGTTCATCCACCTTGGGTTTCTACACCAAGTTATCCCTTCACAAATTATTCCTTGTTGAGATGCATGAGAAAAAAACCCAAACCACTGTGTGTGTGAGGAATATTTTCTACTGGTCCTGAAAAGCAGTTAAGGAATGTTCCATTTATTCTTCCAAAGACAGTGTTTACTTTTTTGAATGCTTTTGATTATCCTTCACTCTGAACTGGTAGTATTTTTCAAGTTTTGCTACTTTTATTTATGTATTTATTTATTTATTTATTTTAAAGTGCTTCTATGCCTGCTTGTGTTAGATATTTATTACTTCCAGTGAATGTGAGATTATACATGCGACTGAGACAAATCACTGGAAAATAGAGAGGACAAATCAGAGTATTTTCTCATTTTCACACTGTGCCACCTATTTAAAGAATACTTATGGGGACAATACACCTATAATATCTTATTAATGTTTTAAAAGTTGAAATACTTGGAACCAGTTTTTTACTGAAATAAATGATATAGTCCTGAATAAATTTGTATAATCATCAAAGGAAAATTAGTACAATAATTTTTATATATTTACTATACATTTGATAGTGCTGCAGCAGGACATAAACCTCCAGATACTGCAGAATAAAAGTGTTCTAAAATTTAAAAAGAATACAAATTACTTAATTTTGTATTGGTTACCCTGAATGCACAGTAACTTACTTTCACGGTGTAATATTCAGACACACTGTTGCGTGCTGTAGTTAGATTTATACAAAGAGAATATTTATCATATTGAAAAAGAAAAATCCCATTTCAGGTTAATCAACACTGGAAATATTTTAAAGACTCATTGCATGAAAAATGGATTTCCACTATAATTTAGGCAATGGACATTTGCATCTTAAATAACATTTATATAGGTGTGAATAACTGTTCTGTAAAATCTTTTCATAGAGCTGTATTGCAACAGAAAAATATTACAAAGCTTTAGTGACAGACTGTATACAGTAGATAATTCTTAGAAATTATGATTATTAACACAAAAAAAAAAAAAGAAAAAAACCACAAACATAAAGTGCATACATAAGAAATCTTTAGTGTTACAAGCATTGTAATAACTAAATTCTGGAAATTCAAAGTCTCCAACAGTTCTATAACTCATCCTACTCAAACCTAATACAGCACAATGCAATTTTTACAGTGCCCTTTGTGCTAGTATCCTGGAGCACTTTAAAATGAATAAAGTTAAAATTAGCAGTGTAGCACTCAATTTCCTAAAGGAGTTACTTTAGAAAAACTAAGTAAAATCAGTGCCTTAAATGTTTGGATTTAAAACCCTGCCAATTGAAGCTCTTTTTATTTCAAGTGGCAAAGTATTCCAAGTCTCCTGAACAAAATGTCTAAAGGCTCTATAGGTTTAGGATATCAAAAAAGTATTTAAGAATTATAAAACCATCATCTATCAATCTCTGAGTGCATGCTGATAGGCATGGAAAGTAAATGTAATGTCTAGGTAGAGCTATACAGCAGCCTCTGTATCAAATAATAACCTAGTAGTTTATTTGCATTTCTGTAATACCTTCACCTGAAGATCTCAAAGCAGTCCCTGTGTTAATTCTGGTAGAACAATATAAAACACTCACAAAACAGAACAGTGAACTGTAGTAGTATGCAAAAAAAAGAAAAAAATAAGACAGAGTTTAGTATGGGCAGCTGGAGAGGTGCAATCTTTCAACAGACCACAGGGTCAATTGCATATCAGGTGGCATCACTTGTATAATGGAGATATTCATAGGTGATTTTATTGAACTGAGGTTCTGAAATTGATTACTGCCAGTCCCGTATTTATATATGTGCAACCATCATTTGCAAGAAACAGAGGTTTGTAGATCCACAGCTGAAGGTGTAGCAGCAAGAAGTAAATGTAAATGAACATAAATGTATAACAGGATTCCTATATGGGAAAAAAAAAATAAAGGAAATCCACAGTATTATGAGACGATGATAAGCAAGCAGAACTCTTGTTATTTCTGCTAACTAGATTAATAGAAAAAAACAAGAAAACTTGTTCTTAAACTCTGGATAAAACTGGAGAGTCAGCTTTTGAATTACAGAAAAATACCTATAATTAATTATGATAGTGTTTGGGTGACATGAAATGAATGCCCATGGTGTCCAGGATGAAGAATCTGGTCATGAGTGTGGTCTGGAAGCAAGTCTGCGTGTATTCTTAACCAACAATGCATGAGCAGGCAGGTGCAGATCTGTAGTGGTGTCCATTAGAATTATTTACACAGTTACCTATGTTGTAAGGCAACATGGGACCAAGATGCAATTTTATTTGTAGCAATAGTCTGCCTCTTTTTTTACAGCCACTTTAAAGTTTCTTTTCCCTTTTCTTCCCTATTGCTACAATTCACTCTATAACAAACTACTAACATCCATCCTTGTCTATCTCCAATTTCCATTGTGCCCTAGTAAGCTAATCATTCAATAGTATGGCAACTTGAGCCAACAGACCTGCTTTGAGCAGAAGATCAAACTAGATGACTTCTGGAGCACCCTTCCAACCTGCATCGTTTCTCTTTCTATAATTAATGATGAGTTGGATCACCTTTTCCTTTACGTGATTTCTGGTTAATTTAGTGTTGCAATTGAGGCCAAGGTGCTACTTACTTATCATTTAAAAGTCTTGCTATCATTGCCCTTTATTTCTTTAAGTAATCTGTTTCTGAACTCAGTGAGTAAATGAATGCTACTTGTATAGGCTTGCAGTTTTATGAGTGTTTCCACATCCTTCTCTCTCTCTCCCTCTAGTGATACCTGCACTGATTTTGTCCATGATAATATGAACCTCTAGAAAGACATTTATTCTATCTCTGTACCCAGCTGTGGCTTAGAATGATGCAGCTATATCAAACAGCACTGTTTTCTGAAACCACTGAGATCAGGATTGGTTTGGAAATCTCTATAATCTACAAAATTTTTCTGTTTCCTTTGAAGGAATGCTGCTTCCAGTGAAAGATTTTGCTTTGAGTGGCAATCTTCCCTAAGAGGGTCCCCTCCCCTCTCCCCACCCCCTTTCCTTGAGTCTCCCCTCCCCTCCCCTCCCCTCCCCTCCCCTCCCCTCCCCTCCCCTCCCCTCCCCTCCCCTCGCCTCTCCTCTCTCCTTGTCTCCATTTTTTCCCTTCCCTTCCCTTCCCTTCCCTTCCCTTCCCTTCCCTTCCCTTCCCTTCCCTTCCCTTCCCTTCCCTTCCCTTCCCTTCCCTTCCCTTCCCTTCCCTTCCCTTCCCTTCCCTTCCCTTCCCTTCCCTTCCCTTCCCTTCCCTTCCCTTCCCTTCCCTTCCCTTCCCTTCCCTTCCCTTCCCTTCCCTTCCCTTCCCTTCCCTTCCTCCACTTTTATGGACTGACAAAGGTTGTCTATCAGCATAACAGGACAGATTGTGTGTAGCAGGAAACACTGATTACACAATCTGTAACATGAATGTGATTTAAATATGCATTTCTGCTTTCATAAAAAGCCTTTCTTCATTTGTTGAATGATGAAAGACCACTAAAATCTCATCAGTCTGAAAGGGAGATGTGAAACCCTTTACTGATGGAACTCTTCTGGGGAGATGGCAATGGTATGAGAGGGGAAATAAGTGACACAAAGATGTTCCAGATGTGGACTTGTTTTTGTGTTGGAAAGAAATAGTGTATTGGAACATGTCAAGTGTTGTGTAGAATGACAAAATACATTGGTGCTGGGAAACTTACAGATTCAGAAATTACTGTCTACAGGCATTTAGTATAACAAGAGAGTGCTGATGAACTCCTGGGTTGTTGAAGTTCATAGCAGTCTTGACACTTGCTGCTCTACCTCAAGATTTCTATACATCCTTCTATCATATTCTGAGTGACCAGAAGAGAACCCAATTAAACAACTAGCAGAAAAACAAGTGCCTCCATGTAAAGAAGGGGATTTTAAAGTGAGGCATTTATGGGGTGGCACAACCAGAAAGAAGCAGAGGAAACTATAATACATTTCTTCCTTACCTTCCTCTGGCAGTTGGGCTCTGTAGGATGGTGGCTTGGAGAAAGACACAGCAAACATAGTCAAAGCTCTATTACAAATGGAATCTCTAATGAATATCTAGTTCCTCATTGCCAGCCTTCCCTCTCCAAGGGTGTTTTGGTGGGTTTGGTATTTTAACATTTCTATACTAAAGTAATACAAAAGTTATCTTTGAAGTTTCTGCTACGTCTAGCAGAAGCAAACATATTAAGTTAACAAGAAAATATACATGGGCACTTTAAAACATTCATTCCAACTAGGGATTCCAAATCTTGTTTTAACTTTTTTAGTCTTTTTCCTATTCTGTATATCCATAGTGTGACATCTTTACAATACAACCCCTCTGTCACCTGCTTTCTATGATTAGTGTTCTAGATGATTTTTACTGTCAGGCAGTGCAGATTTTGGATCACCAGAAGAGGTTATTTAAACTTCTCCGTATTCAATGGTGCAGACTACTCATAGAATAAAAGTAAGAAGTAAAATAATTGAGAGATGGAAAAAGTTATTAATATTTTCAGACAGGAAGAATTTTTTTGAAATTGTCATAAGGTCTTTTTTTCATGATTCTATTTTCATTTATTTGTTTTAATTTGTTTAATTAATTTAATTAATTTGTTTTTTATTGTAACCCTTTTGGATAGTTCACCCTTTTCCTGAATAATTCATAAAACAGCTATCATGTTTACGTGGTATGGTTGCCTACCGTGCTCCTATCTTTGGAAGTGATACCCATACTCTTTGCACTTGCCATGGATGTACAGGTAGTGCATTTTCATTCTGAAAATGAAGCCCCTATTTAAAGGGGAAACTCAGTTGTTATCCCTGTTGTCTCAGTTGTTATCCTTGTTGTCTTTCATAGGATTTAAGACAGGCTTAACACTGAGGGTAAATGATGGTTTTTAGAGTGGAGAAGTCAAGGGAGAAAAATGGAAAAAAACCACCTAATATTCAAATTCTAAATGCCATAAACTGTTAAACAACTGTTTACAAGAAACAAGGGCTGGAAAATTAATTATTTGTCAAGCTTTTATATACCCAGAATGAAGAAACTGAAAAACAATAGTAGAAAATTAGGAAGTACTTGACAGATGCTTTTTAAGTGACAATAATAGCTGCAGTAAGTGTAAGATGATATATTGCTCAGAGATGTTTACTGAAGTACCAGGTACTCATTTGGCTATAGGCAAACACAGATCAATGGCAACTGACTAAAAAAGAGCAGGGGTAATGCTTTCATTCTCACCAGTTCTTCTAAAATAAATGTCTTTAAATTTGTGACACAGTCGGTCATGGGCATCATGCTACGGCAGGTTACATCACGATTTCATGTAGCCTACTGGTAACATCACTTTGTATTATGCATTTAAAGAAATATCACTTCTTTGCATATGAAGTAGAAGACAGCAATCAACTGACAAGTATTCTCGTTCTACCCATGAGAAGAAGCCAAGTATCAGATCTAATACTTTCCACCCCCAACAAATAATTTTCTATAAATGCTTGTGCATGACAGAATGATAGCAGATAGTGAATATTTCACAGCTGGTGACTCTCTTATTGTTTAACTGTGATGTCTGCATCTTATCACTCTGTGCAAATTATTTAGCAACTGCCATATTATTTATAGTATGAATTGCACAAGTTAATCTCATAAATAATTCATTTTTTGCTGTGAATTAACATTCTGCCACACGATAAAAATCTATTTTTGTGAAAGAGCATCAATTGTAATGGGCAGGTTGTGCTTGATTTTTCAAGGTAATGGGTTTTGAAAAACATAGATTTCAGTGAAAAGAATAAGAAGAATCTTTTTCTTGAACTTTACACGCACTCGGCAGAAGCTTTCAGGTTGTGAAAAGTGCTGCCAGGGTCTTTAATAAGAATTATGTCATGTTCAGGCATTTACATGAAGAGGAAAAACACTGGATCTCAGCCTAAAAGTATGGCAGTCTGTCACGATGTGACACTAGTTTGTAAACAAAAAACTAACTTACATGAATAATGATCCATTTTTTTTTTTTATAACTGAAACCAGAAAATAATAACATTCTTTTTCTTTCCACAGTAAGACATAAAAATGTCATTGTGGACCTAACAGAAAGACAGTCGCGAGTTTGTTTGCTAGTAGACTCCTAGGGAGCTGAACACAAAAATCCAATAAATAATTAGCTCTCCTGTGACAGGCTTCTGAATTACTGTGATACATTAATTGGACAAAATTAGCATGAATTAAGGCAAATAAGTATAACATGTAATTTATTACTTACTAAGCATGGTGCTGCAGTGGAAGCCTCAGATTTCCCTTAAGATTGCTTTAACAGCTATAATGCATTCCTTAATTTACTCTGTGGAAAATCAATTTTTTCAGAGTTCATTAAGCACCAATATGTTACAATGCAACTCCCTAGAGCATAGAACCACAATACGTTATGCAAATTCATACCAGCATGTTACCAATATGTAAATAGCAATAATACTATTGTTAGCTTCCTATTGATAGCTGTGCTGGAAAGGATAATACTTAAAACTTCTTTAACTCTTTTGTCTTGTTTCTGATATTAATCACTACTCCTTTTTGAATGTCATTTCTTAGGAGACTTATTTTAAAAAATCTTTTTCCTTTACAGTTCATTAATGAGAGTGTTCTGAAGTCTCTGTTTGCAAAGAAGTGGCACATAACAAGGAAAGCTCAGTGTTTCCAGTAGATGCATAAATGGACAATGATGACTGAGAGTGAGGGATGTACTGTACAATAAATGAATGAGAAGGCATCACCAAACTTCAAGCCTGATGGATAAATTTATTTAAGCATTTTTCTTCACTTTCTTAACACACACACAAAAATTAAAATAAAATGATACATTGCATTAATTCCAGCCAATCAAATGTGAGTCATAGGAACTAGCATTAAGGAAATGAAGTCCCAGACTGTTCGATATTCACCTAATCATATGACAGACTCCAAAGCTATGACAATAACTGCCTCCAGAGCTCTTTGGGGAGACAGATGTCATCAGTGGAAGGATGATTTCCATGTCTTGGCACTCTGCAGTTGTCAAACTGAAGGAGAAGGAGAGGAGGATTCTGCTAGGGAGGATGAATCCTTTGCAGAAGAGGAGGAGCTACATCTTACTCCTGTCATTTTCTCTTTTATCAGATTTGTTTTGAATAAAACCATTTCTGGCTAAATAGCAATCTGAGAAGCAAGGAATGATATTGCCCTAAACAATAAATGTCTTCACTTAACTCCACAGTTTGACCCTGATCTGTAACTATCATTAAAAGCAGCAGGTCAGAAGAGTTGGCTTGGAAGGTTTGAACCTGTGAATTCAGGGTTTGTTTTTTTATTTAATATATTTAACTGGTTTATCCTTCCTTTGAGCTATGATGAGACTGGTGAAAGAGCTCAAGGCATTTGGTCATTGTCTTTTCAGCCTCAGATAAAACAGCAATTGATAAACCTATTTGGCCTTTAACTATTGCAGAATTTAGCCCATAGAAGTACATTTGTTTGAAGATTTTGTTCAGGTTTGAAGAAGCACAAAAGATACAGCTTATTAGGGCATCTTTTGTGTATTCAAATATCAAAGATCATGTCAAGTAAGGCTTGTATGCCATTTATTTTACCACCATGTGTTTCTTACTATAAATACAGGAAATACCATGCTAAAAGTAAGTAGTTTCATGTAATAAATGCCCACTAATCCCTTTCCTAATCTGTGTTTATGGCACTCCAGGCCTTGCAATAATAATCAAAATGGTGGCAGATTATTTCCAAACTCCTCTCTGTTAGAGAGCTCTAACAAAGTCATCCAAAGACAGCTAAAGCAAAACCAATGCATCCTAAAAGTTTTAGTGTATAAGTATGCTGGAACCACTTTCACAATGTCTTTGAATGTACATTAGAGGTGAACTGAATCTGCAAGTTCAGATTCACTGCAGACTTAATTTTACCCCTTGACATCCTCAATCAGTGTCTGTATTTGGTGATATAGTTGTGTGATAAAAGAGATCAGAACCTTCTGGAAATGAACCAGGTGCTTGTGGATTCTGGCTCTCTGAAGATAGAAGGGTTATGGAATAATCTGAAAATATTTATCTTTTCTTTATGTTAATGGAAACATTAAATATGGATCAGGGAGCAATATCTGGCTCCATCTATGCAGAATTTGTATACAACAGATGTTTTGAATTTTGTGTCTTAAAACTCCCTGTGATCATTTGCAATTGGTATCATATATATTTTGGTTTAAAGCACTTTTCAGATAACTTTGTGTACCAAAGTGAGTAGCATTTTAAAAGTAAAATTAGTGAATTTGTGTTTTCAATGAGCCATTACATAGTAGCTTAAATCTGGTTTCTCAGAGATATTTTAAGAACCTGTAATGGGTATGGAAGGAGGAAAAGCTGTGGAAATACTATTGTCCTTATTACCCATGTAAACTGAGTAGCAGAGAACACAAGATAGAGAAATTTTGAGTCCATAGATATGCCACAAGTATATATCAATTTCTTTTTGACTGAGATGATGTACAATACTGCAAGACAGTGAATAAAAGAACCCATGGCTAAAAAGCAATAAAAGAAATGGATTTTTCTAATATGAAAAAAATGTGTGTGTGGGTTGTTGTTTTGGGGGTTTTTTGGTGTTTAGTTGTGCCATGGGTTGAGTCTGCTGCTGATATTCAATAGCATGCTGCTGTCATGCCAGCTCAAAATGAAAATGCTGGCTGGGCAAAGTATTATGGGGCTTGAAGTTCTGACTGTAGCATGAGAGGTTTCCTGTTCCAGTTGCTGCTTTTGGGTGTGGGGTGTTGGTCTTTTCCCCTGGGTTGGCTGAGGGTTGGGGGGAGGTCGGGGGGAAGTGGGTGGGTGTGGGGAGTAATTTGCTGGCTTATGCTGCTTCTGCTTCTGCATTTTGCTGTGCTTTTCTGCAAATAGGATAATTGTGCATTGCATTATCTCATTTCCACTAAAACACTCCATCTCAACTCTTTATCTTAACCCAGAGTTGGTTGGGGGTTTTTTTGGTGTTATTTTCCCTCCCTTCCATCCTGGGGAGCAGGGGTGTGAGAGTAGGCTGTGTTAACCTGGCACAGGTTGCTTTTTTCTTTTCTTTTAACAAGAACCTGCTAATCACACAGGGTACATTTGTTTACAGATAGTATGAGGAAAAGCAGCAGCTGCAGTGTTTGCTGGATCTGAGTCAGACCAAATTGCAGAGACAAGTACGAGAGTTTAAGCTTCTGAAGGCTTCTCTTGCCTTGGTGCTGAACTCCACCATGCATTTAAAGTCTCCTGGAGGCTTGCCCTGACTCACTACTGTGTGTTGTGGAGCAGAGCAGTAGAGTTTGTGACATCTTCTCATTGGATTTGGAAGTTCAATGTCTTAACACATTGCATAGGGGCAGCAGTGGCTCAAAAATAATACGTGTCAAAGATTATGACTGCTACACTGGCTATGAATCTGTGCAAAATCTCCCCCATTTTACTTGCAAGGCCAGTATTCATGCTGGAAATCTTTTTTGTCACAAATGGCTCTCAGGCGTTATGATGTTTTCCTGTTCTATTCATTTTTCTTGACTACCTTCTCATTCTTGTCTGGAGTTCAGAGTGAAGGCATTTTTATTGCCTTCCCATTGTTTATCTATTGAAAATAATAAAGACAAAAGAATTTACTGATAATATACTGCAATTTTCTTTTAAAACTTTTAGTTACAGAATACCATGAATTTGTAATGAAATGAAATTAATTTTTTGGAATAATGTGTTCAAAACTCTGGGCATTGACAGAGTGGTGGCTTCTGTCATCACTTATGCCACAAAATATATTTTTTAAAGTCACCTTGGCTTATTTTCTAGTCATATATGCTTCATTCTGTCATCTTCATCTTGCAGAGTATGCAAAGATAGAAGAATGGTTTTTAATTGGGTAAAAGAAGGCTTCCAAGATGTTTCAGTCTTTATCCACATGTTCCATAAATAATTTTTTTTAACATGACTGTTTATTTCCATCTACCCACAGGTTTCAGACTTAGAATCCCAATTCTCTATTGCATTTTGACTCCAAGATTTTTTCCCCTTTTCAATGCACAGTGGCCCAATCTGGAGAGAAATGTTACAGAGTATCTTCTCACTACCCTCTTTTACTCCTGCAGTTAGCTCTAGTTTGATGGTAGGGCACTCTTGCCGAGTATAGCATTTTGGGAATCAAATCTCATTAAGCTTTGGAGAAGATGGCATGCAGGTATCTCTGAGTGGACTGGTCACTAGGATATTTGGCAAAAAAGCCCATTCTTACTTATGCATCAGACCTTAGGAGACAGATCTGGGGTCGGAGCCTGAAGGCAGAGCCATACCTGAAGTTTTACGAGGGGCCAGAGTTCAGATAGTCTCATTCCTGGCCATCTGTAGCCAACCTTAGGCTTTTCTGATCTCTTTTCATAGTACCTGTCTGTTCGCTGTGGAGTATGTTGGTGCCAGGGCAACACATTCTGGATCACCTGACTGAGGTCAGATACTTATTTTTTCTAGCACTCAAAGTGGTATAGCATTGCCCATAGGTCATTGCCATCTGGATGAACACAGCTCTTATTGGTTGCATAGCAGCTGTGTCAAGAAACTATCAAAACACAAACATGCTTGTTTTTCACCTAATAGTCATTTATCACCTCTCTTGTCAAACCTAGATATTTAATAACTGGTTGCAGTGATAGGTAATTTGACAGAACTGTGCCAGGAATTTATTCAGTGTATGGTTTCATGTGGAAATCAAAAGCAAAGTATGGGGTGAAACACCCCTATTGTCTGTAGAAGGTCTGATTCTTTGCTCCCTGTTGGAATTACAGGTCATTATTTTCCTGCTTTCTTTTAGCATTGAGAGAATAGTGACACATACCTGATTTTATCCTTTAACTTTCAATCACATTCTCTCCAAATGTAAGAATTCTCTTCAGGTCTTTGTTGTTACCAAAATTGCTATAATGTATCTGCCCAAACGTGTGCCTTATGGTCCCTCAACCTGCATCTCTAAAAATGGCTTACTAATATATGTTTGTGTTAAGAGAGAAATGTCACATCTATTCTTCTCAACAAAGTCAAAAACAGTGAGTGATAAGGCCAGCAATTCAAATGCTACTGAACAGTGGGGAAAGATGACTACCTGTGGGTATGGCAGGGTAATTATCTATCTGCCCACAATCTGTCCACAGCTGGAAATTGAGTTAATTTTATTTACTCTTCCAAAGAAAAATTGAAACTCTAAGAAGAGTAGAATCTCATAAACCTCTCCAAATAATTAAACTTAAGACCCTGCTTTGGACTCATCTGCCTTTATTATGCAGGATACTGTTCTGCGTCTAACTCACTAGGTCATGACTATTTACATTTGCAAGAGAAATAACCCATGTCCAAAGTCATCAGTTCAGAGGCCTTCACTTCTCCGTGAAACCTGACTTTTTCTTTAAGAACTCCATCTAAAGATATTTCAGTAGCATTAAAGAAAGATAAAAAGTCTAAAGAAATCTTGTGTTGGTGGTTGCATTTAGGGGAGAGTTTTCTTGTATTTTTGGAGAGAAAAGAATTTTTTTTTGACGGAGAATATTTCAAGTGTCTCATTGTAAGTGTCAAGTGCCATTTGGTACACTCCAAGGTATTCTGCCTGACTTCACAATGTTGTGAGTCTTCTGTGGGTCTTGTGCTATACCTGTGCCACCCGTGTGTAGTGAAGTCACTCTTAGTGTTATGTTTTGATTATCTGTTTTCTACCTTTGCATGCTGAAAATGTGTCACATGAGTCAAGCAAAATGAAAGATCTTCCTTATATTCCTGTGTCATTCTTGTACATGTACCAACCATGATGTCATATTTTTAAGCTCTTTTCGACTCTGTCCTGCAGTATTTTCTCATTTCCCTTATGCCTATGTAATTCTGCTTCTAATCAGCTATTGTCATGTATTTGACCATTTCATCTGACCACCTTTATGGAATACTTTTGGCTTGGCAAAGCACTACCATCTCTGCATTTAAAGTGAAATACCTACCAGGAGTCTTGATGTGGAGAGGCAGCTGGAAGCTGTTTCTGCACTAGCCTAACATTTGAACTTCATGTATTTCTGTCTCTGCAAAAATAGGTACTGTTTAGATTTACAGATGAGTTCTAAGTTTAAGGAAAAAAAACAAGATGCAAAACATTGCATAATCAGATCCAAACTTTTATTAAATCTGTAAAACACACACCTGTATTTCTATTCTGTTGTTAAACTTTTAATCATTGCAAGAACTTTGTTTCTGACACTTGTTCCTGCCTTTGGCCAGCCTCATCTTGGCATCTTTCTTTGTAACCAATATTCCCCTTTGCCTGCCTGCCCTGCGTGAAGGTTGATAGGTAGATGGCGACAAACTCTGAGGAGGTAGGGAGAATGTTATCTGTTCAACACTATCAATTCATATTCTTTTTTGTCTTTCAGATATTGTTCCTATTGTTTCTAATCATTGCTTTTGGGTCTTTCTTTCTGATGACTGCTTGTTCTCATGTTCAGCCTCTCAGATCATAAACATTTTTGAGCAAGGATTTTGGGGTTTGGTTTTCTGTGCTCCATTTTTCCTTCATAGGTAAAACTTGTAACAGAAAATACTTGTAAGGCTGCCAACAAAGTTTGCAAGTTCTGAATATCACCTGCATTTCTGTACCAGAAAGAGCATTGTTAGAGAAGTCACTGTAATGCTTCATAAAATATAAATCTTTTCCTTTGCCTTCCCTGCATGCTATCAAAAAAAACCCCAAAAAAACCAACACCTGAAAAACCAACCCCCAAAAAACTCTACAAACTCACACTTCTTTTCTTGTATTTTTGTCCCCAAAAGGTCTTTAAGAATGAGACCTGTCTGGATCCCACATGAATTTCCTTTTTCAACACTCAGAGTTGGTTAATAATCTGGTCAGGTCTACCTTTTGTCAGTACTGTTTATTTTCTCCCACATATTCTATATATTGATGGGACCCTCAATATAATTCAGGCCGTGCAGTGTCTGATTGTAACGGATTGGTTTTCACTCCCCAAAAGCATCACATCAAAGCAGATACAAATCAATAATGCTTTCCTGTTATGGGTAGTATTGCAAGTTTCTGTTCAACAGTCATGAGAAAATGCCTACAAAAATCCAGATAGAGATCACTAAGTAACACATACAGAATTAAACCACCTGGCATATAAGTATCACTCGAAGTGTAAGTTGCTGGTTCTTAGTAAAAGAAACTTGAAGTGTGTGTTCTTTGAGCTCTTTTCTTTTTTTATTTTTTTCCCCCTTCTGATTTCTTGCCTTTAACTTGGGCTCTTTCACATGGTGCTATTCTCCCTTTTTATACTGTAGCTCTGATTGTGAATGCTTCCAGTCCCAGCTAGTCATCACAGGATGCAAATGTTAAATTGAAACTTTTTCAATTAAATTTTAGGTTGGTTATTCATCCAGAAGTGGGAAATATTTAGGTGAAAGGGAGTAGTGGGTATTTGGATGGCAATTAGTGTCTAATTCCAGTACCCTGAGATGGGGACTCAAACATTTCACCTGTGGAGTAGGGGGTCATGGCTTTTTTGTCCATTCTTTAATTTTCCTTTTAATTCCCTAACTCCCATAATCTAGCAATGTATTATGCTGTACAGACCAGGAAGGTGGGCTGCAGTAAATGCTGCTTTGTGGATCAAGCAGTAGGAAGTACTATACTCTTCTCCCCAGAGACTGAAAGCTTTACATCAATCAGCATACTGACAATGACTGCTTTTGAACTTACCTGTAGTATAGCAGTATGGCAAATCATTATCCAGCATTCAATTTTTAAAAAGAACACACATAATTTGAACACTGGAGCACTCTATGGCTATTTCGTCTGAACATGAGCACCTTTTTAATGGATCTCTTCTCTCTGTGCCACAAGGAGGAGACAGGATATATTCTTTGCCTTTTGAATATGATGCCTAAACAACATCAAATACTATGATGAAGTGCATGAAATTTGTGCCATCAACAGTTACATGAATTTAAATACTGCATGAAATGTTTCAGTTCTTCTTAGGCATGGAACAGTGAAATATTCTGTATTGCACAAACTCAATGAGTGGCAAACATAAACATGTAGTGTTGTGGTACGAATTCAGATACTAATTTTATTTTGCTATGGGATGAGATATGGCCATGGGAATGATGCAAGGGAACAGATATGGAAACCACTGATTATTTATCAAAAACTTTCATACCAGCTACTTAGCTGTAGACCCAAGAATGTGCTCTGTGCCTGAATTGATTTCACTGTAAAACCAAGACTGTCATAGAGAACTGTTTAGTTTCAGTTTCTTCACGTGAAATAACTACTGCATGGACTGAAAACAATGGCAAGAATCCAAAAGCAATTTTACACTGTTCTGATTATTGAAATTACTCCCTTTACAGCTGTCTGTCAGCATTGCTCCTTATTTCAGCCAGAAAGGATCATCTCTGAGTAGATATTGTCTATTTGAAGTCTTCTTCAGCTGTCCTCTTTAAAGCCAGTGGTAGGATTGTGAGATTTTGCATTCTCAAAGTCTGCGAAGACTACTGGCTTTAACTGTCTTTATCACAATAAATCAAACATCTGATCAAATGTAAAGTGCCAGAAAATATCAGATATTCTTTCTATGCAGAATTGAAGACTATTGGTTGACATGGAAAAGCTAGGTCTTGCCTCTCTTCTCATGTTAGTGCTTTCTACCCCAGAGTTAAAGTGTGTACATAGCTGACATAAGTACTGATTCTCCTCTGTCTTTGCATAGCAGAACACTAACAATGGTTTCATTTAGTGCTTTTCACTTTGTACATAGTGATATTGAGAAACCAAAATGACAGAAATTTGTTATCAAATCAATTTCTGTAAAGTAAGAGGTACTACTCTTCCCATTTTGCCAGGCAGAAATAACTTTTGCAAGGCAGGTGTTCTGTGTGTGTTGATCTGTGGCTTCATCTGTGTGAGCACTGAAGCTACAAAAAATGGAAGAAAGGCTATTCAGCCCTCGACCTTCTTTCTTTTTAGTATAGATAGTAGGACATCTAATTGTTACTTGAATGACCTCCAAGGTCTTTGTGAAATGAGATTGTTGTCTTCTGCGTGGAGAAGAGCATTCACATTTTATTCAGTCATTGTAACTTAATTATAGAAGCATGTAATAATTTGGAGACAGTCAATGAATTTGCTTCTGATACAAGTCATCATGAGACTCTGGGAAATAGATGCACATGTTCATTTATTGTAAAATACTCAGATTAATTATTTCACCTGATATCTGTACTTGTAAGTTGCCAGCTGCAGCTGAGGATGACAGAGAATGAGGCACAGATGACATGTATTAGGTACATTGCCTAACACCCTACTGAAGGCATTAGAATGCTATGTGAATGGAAGCTGTGTATAACAGTTAGAATTAAATTTATGACTGCTGGTGATTCTGTTCCTCTTCTCTGTGAAACATCAAACTTTGTAAAAGATGCTTCTAGTCACAAGTGACAACATACACTATACAGTATTTCTGTTGTCATAGGTTGAGTTGAATCTGATGCTGATTTTCCTATCATGCTGTGCCATGCCAGCTTCAAAATGAAAGTGCTGGATGGAGCAAAGTGTTATGGGGTTTGAAGTTCTGATTGTAACATGAGAGGCTTTCTGTTCTGGTTGGTGCTTTTGGCTTCCATGTTTGGTGTGTTGGCTTTTTCTGCTGGGTTGGTGTGGGATGGGAGTGGTGGATAGGTTGCTGGCTTCTGCGTTTTTCTGCACATAGGCTAAGGTAATTGTGCATTATATTATCTCAAATATATGTTAATCTCTTTTAATTTCAACTCTTTACCTCAACATGGAATTTTTTGTGCATCTTACGTTCCTTCACTTCCATGAAGAAAAAGGGATTGGGAAAGGAGGCTTTTAACCCATTACACTGTATTGTTCCTCCCTATAATTACAGTTTGGCGAGATACAAGAGACGTGTTGGTGTCTTTTCAACAGTTGGGTTTAATTTCAGAAGTATGTAATGTGTCACTTGTTATTTTCTGTAAAGAGCATGATTGTCTCCACGTTTTTACAAGCTATTAGTAATGCAACCCCACTCCACTAGAAACAGTCAGGATTGTGTCACTGCTTTCAACAGGTTCTGTTCTGCCTTTGTGTAAAATGATTACTTGTTAGGGAGGAGTGCACAGCCTGTTCAAGAATCCTTTAGCTTCTGAGTATTTGCAGCACTTGAAATTACTGAAGGCTGGGCTTTTCGTTAGTTTTTAACAATTGTTTTATTTGTGAATTTTCTGAGAGTTGTACATGGTTTATATATTATTTAGTTTGCAAAGAATATTAAATTTAAGTATCTCTTTAGTGTCTCTTTAAATGCAATTCAATTACTTTTGAAACTCAGAGTAATATTTAATAACTGTTAGTTTTCTTTTAGAGAGTTCTTACCAAGAAACAGGAGTTCTTACAGCTACATGGATAATTAACTTGGAGCTTGTCTGTCTCTTGGGGGACATCAGATATGTAAATGAGGAACTTAAGTCTGAACAAGACATGCCAGGGAATCACTAAAAGTTTTATTACACTAAAGCACTGGTATTAAAATCCTAAATGTTATAATATGTTATGATAAACCAGTACATTTTAAAGAGCAAATATATTAGCTTTTTTAAAAATTGCAATATAAAATCATAAAAATGCATAGCTTTCATTTTTTGAAGAGGCATGATGAAATTTTGAAGCCTTCAGTAGAAAGCATGAACCGTTATGGGGAACAAAAATATAGATCATAATAATGTTCCACTTTCTTTCACTATCAAAATTTTAAAGAAATAAATGTGTATAATGAGAAGTGTTCCCCCTCCCAAACTCCGGAACCGAGGATGACTGTATTTCAAGCTATCCCAGAGTGAGAAATGGCTTTCTGAGAGCTATCTCTGCTAAGCAAACAATCCACACTATTGTACTGCTATGAAAGAAAAGAAGAAGAAAAAGTAATAATAATAAAAAAGAGGGTTAGTGTTAATTTAAAAAGTTGCTTGATGACTTTTCAAAAATTGGCTGTTTATTACCCAACCAATTCAGCAGCCATCCAACACAAACATAAAGATGTGTGAATTGTGATGGTGAAATTGAAGAATGAATACCTATTTGTTGCGTGATAATCTGCATATTAAACATTTGTATATGGTTGAAATGCAAGATGCAAGAGTTGTTATTGGTACTGTTCATTTAGTCTGGTATTCAGTTAATTTACATCAACTTTCTCCAAATAAGTAAAAGAGCCTAACAAATAAAATAGAAATAAGCTCAAGCAACTGATTTGGTTTTGATGCATCTTTTATATAAAGCTGTCAGTGGAAAACTGATAATTGTATAATGTTAATAATATTGCAAATAGTATTAAAAGTAGACTATGGAAAAAGTGTCTAGTGCTACTTAACTCTAAGTATGTTCTTTAAATTTGGTTTTAAAGCTTGTTTTTTTTTTTTTTTTTTTGAGAACACACACTCTTTGATTTAATTTTTTCTGACACTATGCCCATTGCACTGTAGGAAAAGGGAAAAAAAAAAAGTGTAATTGTAGTTTTGTCCTTTACAGCACAGGACAAATAAATGTCAAAATCAAATGGTGGTGTCCCCCAAGGGAAAACATACTTCAGTTATGAAATATTCTTCCCCAACTCCCATTGCTATTCCTGTGAACACCTAGGTGAAGCTGCCTCAGGACCTAATCAGATACTTCTCATTTGCATACAATAAAAAAATCGTGCAATGAGGTTTTAGCCCATTCTGAGGAAAAGTGCATAATGTCTCTTAGAATGTTCTGGTGTAAAACTGATGCAGCTGTGGCTCTTGATGAATGTTCTGAATGGCATGGACCCAGAGAGAAATGAACATCTGCTTACATTTTTTGTGTATTGTCAGCTTACTGCTGCTTTCAACAAATATGTTTGGAGGTGCAGTGGTTTTATTTCTTGATATGTTTCTTGAAAGGCATTGATATCAATAAACTCTCAGGCTCTGTCTCAGGAATGATAGTAACAATCCACTGTAAAAAATAATCATTAAGAAAGCTTGACGATGACATGTTTTCAGGGAAAAGACTCTCCTTGGGTGTTATTAGCACTCTTAATTGCATTAGTACTCAGAGGAAGTGGAACTCATCACTGTTGCTTTATAAATATGTTCTACTCCTCTGTAATACAAAAACTTGAACAGTTGAGAGTGAATTGTCCTCAACTGCTTTTATATTCAAGGAATTGGATAATCCCTGGAGTTGGGCTAAACTTTTTTAGTTTACCTTAAACCTCTGGTGTATGTACAGCCAGTTTGGATTTCAGTTCACACTTAATGTTATTGAGAGAGTAAATGATGGGAAAGCTTATGAGGCAAATGAAAAGTAGGTGGATAGATAGGTAGACAGACAGATGAATGCTTTCATATTATCATGACAATTTTTGCATAATTTTGTTATGAGAAGGGAGTCTGACAAGGGAGGGAAAAGAAAACATTTTGAAATAGTAAAGCTTCTCTTTTTCCTTTTTTACAACTAATGAACTATTTTCTTTCCAGCAATTTAAATTTGAAAATTGATTTGGTTTTCTGTAAAAATAGATACAAATTATAATAAGATATTTCTTTTCTTTTCTTTTCTTTTTCCAAAATATTGCAATATATTCTTTTTAATGATACTTAGAAGAAAGCTGATAGCTCTTGTTTTTGCCTTGTACGTTGGTTTGGTTGTGGATTTTTGTTTGGTTTTTCTGGGTAATACTTCAAATGTCATATTTTTTTTAGGACATGATATATGTTCTCCAGCCAGCTCTCTTAAATAAAGTTATTCTTGAAAGTGCATCTACGTGCGTATTTTCCCCTTAAGAATTCCGTGTGTCACAAGTTTGAGTAAACAAAGTCTGAGTAAATGGACAGGAGAAGCTGATTCTCTTACTGCAAAACCATAGGCCATATACAGTGGAGCTTCTGAAGGGTGTTTGTAGCCAGGAGGGGGTTGGTCTCCTCTCCCAGGCAAACAGCACCAGAACAAGAGGACACAGTCTCAAACTGCACCAGGGCAAGTTTAGACTCGAGGTGAGGAGAAAGTTCTTCACAGAGAGAGTCATTAGCCATTGGAATGGGCTGCCCAGGGAGGTGGTGGAGTCACCGTCCCTGGAGGTGTTCTGGAGGGGATTGGGCATGGCACTTGGTCTTGGGTGACAGGTTGGACTTGATGATCTTTGAGGTCTTTTCCAGCCTTGTTGATTCTATGATTCTGGAGAGGTAGGGATGAGAACATGCTGTACTGATATGAGAACCTAGACTATAATCTTTCAGCTCTTTTGGGAATATAAGTACACTCTCTCTCCCTTTTTAGACTAGCTCTTCTAATTGTAGTCCATGTGCTGTCCTTGAGTGCAGATCATGGACCTTTACATAGGAAGCTGTAGAGGAAGTCTTCAGAAATGCAGATAACCCTGGTAGTCAAAATCTTACATCCTTGTCAAGCATTTTCTATTGTGCTTATATATCTACCCCTCTACTCCAAAATGTTATCTATCTGTAATATAGATACAGAAACATATGGCACTTGTACCTCATAATGTTTCACTATGGTTTTTCCTACCTACCAGGAACCACTTTCTGTGCTGACCAGGAAGCTCTGTCTCCTTCCCTTGACACTCAGTATACTGACTTGCAGTGAGGATGGTACGTCCAGAAAAAGACAAAGTTGTGGTAAGAAAAGAGGTGGGAGGAGGTCCAGTATCAGCAACTCTAGTTCTTTGCTCCCAAGTGGCTCTGTGGAAGTGCAAAGACTACCACAGGCATAGTGTAGGAAAAGAGTGAAGGCAAATATTGAAGCAGGAATAGAAACCTAGCATGTTAAGTGAAAGAAGAGGGCACACAGAATAACCCTGTGCCTTTGGCATTTAGGAGTACATGGCTGTGGTAGGTTGAGAGAGGGCTTAGCTCTCCCTCCTCCACAGAGTAAGAAACCACAACTAGCCCAGTTGAAGAGCAAGCTATATATTTACAAGCATATATGGAAAGCAGGTTATATATAACACAATATATACAGGTATTTACAATATATACACAGAATACACAGCAAAGAGAAATAACACGACAAAAATCCCTCCCTGAGGGAGGGATCCCCTCCTTGGAACCCCCTCTCTCCCCCCCTACCTCCCTTTTTCCCCAAAAAGGGGTTAGAGAGAGAGAAAGGCAAGTTACTAAGGAAAAGAGTTTTTGGTAAGCTTCAAAAGCCCATGCAGGATTAGTTTTTGCTTATCTGAAGGCCAACTCCAGCAGTTCGCAGAAGAAGCAGGTAGGGAGAACAGGCTGAAACACCAACTCCCCCAACTCCCAAACCGAACTGAACTGAGGAAAAAAAAATTTCCAACTGCTTCACAATCTAAAGCTGAATTTTTGTTTATCCACCAATGAAATTCGTTTAGAATATCAGAATGTTTTGGTTCTAGTACCGAAAACATTAGCCAGTGTGTCTCAGCACTGCTTGTCCTTAAAGGCACAGCCTCAAACTATCACAATGGCTAAGTCCAGCCAAGTTGCAGCAAGGCAGTGAATGTACGCATGCAGCTGCACACTCCAGTTTTGCCCCAGGAAGATCTGAACCAAATGGTTAGGCACTATTCTTAGGCTTCTTCAGTAGTTTCACATCAGCATATGGGAAAAGGCTGACTGGTAGCAACACAACTCCTTCCCACCCAGCTTATGGTAAAGATATGCAATGTATTAAGCATTCAAATCAAAGATTCATCTACTTTGTTGTCTTGGTTGAGTTTAAGAACAAATTTCCTGATACTGCTCTCATTGAACTTTTACTCACTTTTTGTAGTGTCTTAGGGATCACAGTTTCTGCTCCTTTGAGACAAGAGATTTTGGAACTGGTGCTCTCCACCTGCCAGTGGACATCCAGGCTCTGGGCCCCCACTGCAATAGCTAAAGAAAGTGAAACTACATACAATTTGGTGTTAATTCTTCAGCCTCAGTGGTATCACTGCAGAAATCCACTTTTGTCAAGCTGTGCAATGACTTCTATAGACATATCTGAAGTTATCTTTCAAAATTATTAGAAATTTATGGGTGAGTTTATTCATTCTACTCTTTCAGATGCTCATTCACTGAAGATGTTTGTCAGAAATAGCCGACTTCAACAAACAGCATTTAAAAAAAGATAGTTTAGATATTGAAACAATATTCATAAAATCAGATAGAATTAAAATTGAATGTTTTAAAATTATGTGCATATGCAAGCCATTCTAAGTTTCATGTTATGAAATGAGAATTTGTGGTTACAATTTTCTCTCATTGTATCATCATAGTATTTCCTAATCCTGTTATTTTTTTAAACTTTTTGTTTGTTTTTGTTTTTAATTACACCTAATTCATTTCTTATTTGTGTCTCATGCATTTCATATACAATTGTGTTTCTGGAATATCAATTTTGTGCTGTTTTTCCAGTCTGTAACTCTTCTGCTTCCCATCATGATTTACAAGGGCTTAATTCCCTCTGTCTTCCTTGCTTATTTATTTCACCAAAAAATATAGTGTTAAGTTCCAGAGAGACATCATTATGTTTTAATATTAACATCAAGTCAGCTTAAGAAAAGTAGTAGAGTTGTCACCTCCCTGAGTCCAGTTTTCCATCTGTTTCTAGCCTTAGGTGTTGCATCCATTTACAGTCTGTTAGCAATTGCAAGCTTTCTTCACAACTCTGAAAGCAAGAAACAATATTTTTATTTTCATTAAAAGGTTTTATATGAAAGTTTAGAATATGGAGAATCTTAGTGTAACATATGGATTATGTAAGTATATGAAACAGGTCAGTTTGGCCTATAGCCTTAAAGCACAACCAGGTGCTGGACACCACCTCACCACATTCAGTGGTGTAAAGCAGAAAATCTGCACACAGTTGAGTCACAGTCTGTAATGTATATTAAATAAGAAATGTTAGAATTGATTATGTAGCTTTAAGATCACCAGATATTTATTAGTTGCAGAAGGTATGGTAGAGGGGCACCTGAAAAGGAACACATTCTGAATATGCATGCCCCAGAACACAGCCTAAAGAGTGATGGAAAATCATTCAAGGGCTAACAAACCACAGAAAACTAGTAGAATCAGCATGACATAAGTGACTCTATTGCACCTGACTCTTTCTCCAACTTATCCTTATTACCAAAAGTTGTTCTTTTAAGTATTTTCCTCTTGTTGGTTTGTCTGAAGGAAGATTACATTTGCTATTGCTGCTAACAAGATACATGACTGTGATTGATTGGAGGACACACCATGTATTACCACGTTTACAGGTTTTTATCTACATCTCAGGTAAGTGCCCCACAGATAGAGTGGCTGATCCTGTCTTTCAGCCTTGTTTCAGATGAAGCATGTTTCTGCTCCTGAAACACGAGGAGAAAGGTAAATCCTTTTGTGCCGATTTTACAATGCAGACAGAAAGGCTGTGAAATCAGAGGTATCCCTCTGTGTTAGTACTGGTAGGCACAAGTGACTAAGTGAGGGGTTTTTTGCCAGAAAGATCTAATACTGAAGTGAATTTACTCAAATCTGAGGTTAATTCAGTTCTGTGGGTGACTTTCCTGAAGGGTTTTTGTCTGACACATAATTATTTCCTTTAATTTCATTTTTAAGGAGGGGAACATTGGAGGGATAGATTTTCAGATATTGCAGATGGTCTTTTTCCTTTTGCCTCTGTGGACCAGTAACAGTGAAAACTTGCTGAAAACCTGTCCCTGATTAATGAGCGCTTAGTCTTGGTTATGGTGATGCCAACTGTCAATGCTTTTGCACTGTAGAATTTATTTCAGAGCTGGTCCCTGCACCTGTTTGGGCCAGCAGCTTCACAAGCTCATTCGTTCCAGCGTGGGCAGGGCTGCCCCAGCTGTGAAGGGAGGTCAGGACTTTCCCTTGCAAGCTTAGTGCTGTTTTCTTGCAGTGAATCATCACTAAGAACTTCAGTCTCTTCTGTTGTGCTTGGCAGTAATTATCCTTTCTCCTATCTCCTCATATTTAAAAGGCAAATAAAAAACATGCCTTTGTTTTATTTCATAGTGTTTAGGAAATGTTTCCATAAACAACAGTGTATTGGAAAAGCAAGTGCATAGTGTCTCACTTTGTCATGCACAGGCTCATTTCTCAAAGATATTTCTGTAATGGTGAGGAGCTCACAATGGTAAATGTATTGACAGTTATACATGGAAATTCTAGGTCAGTTCTTCTCACAAGTAAAGACTGTGTGGTCCTCTTCATCCTCAAAAATCCTTTTTTTCTGAAAGCTTCCATTGTATTAGATTCAGTAGAGGTTAAAAGCACAAGCTACTTTATTCAAAACACATTTGCCTTAAATTACAACAGGTTGCTTTGCAGCCAGGCATCTGAAAGCCATGTGCTAAATAAACTGTACATAATGTAGAGAAGAGTGTTAAGAAGTTGTAGAAATATGAGAGGCAAAGAAGAAGAACAATATGATTTTGGCAATTGTATTCAATACATGGAGGCCAAATTGAGCTTTGTTTCTGTGGTTCTTCTAGCAAGGAAGATATAGGTCTTGAATGTGGTTCAAATATATTGCAAACACAAGCTGCTTAAAGAAATCATTGCTGATGGAAGACAGTGCTGCAGAACTAGGCCTAAGTTCCAGACAGGGAGTTGGAGTCTGCATGCTATGTATGCACATGTATTCTTGTACATTAAAAAATTGTTTCAGTGCTGGCTACTCCACAAAAATGCATTGTAAATATCAAATGACCATCACCATACCCATTTTGCTCCAGTGGAGTCTGTTTAAAGCATTTCGTAACCACCTGCACAGCTATCGGGTGAGGTGGCATCATCAAATTGAAACTCGCTTCTTTTGTTAACTTGCTGGCTTGTTTAATATTTATATTAACTAATATGCCTGATGATTGTAACTGTATTATTTATGTAGGAAAGAGAGGGCTACACTGTCAGTCTGAGTGAAATGATGTATCACACAAAATAATGCTGCAAGCTGGTGCACATGTTTAGAGGAACAGTACGGCACGGACTCTTCTGCAAAGAGTACTCTAATTTCTAAAAAGTGTCTTGATTTTCAAGCACTTTACCTGAACAAGAAGATTTAATATATTTGTTATTTTATGAAGCATTTTTATGTGTAGAAAAAGTGCTACTTGTTTGCACATGCTGGTTATGTGGCATTCTTACATGATTTCATGCTTTGCTGATGGAAAATTAGACCCTTGTGTATTATAAAAGAATAGAAGATAGCTATAGAATCAGGATGCGATTGCCTCAGGACATTCTGTTGACAGCTAGAAATATATACAGACAAAGCAATGTCACTGGATGCTAATGTGAACTATACAAGTTGATGAGTACTGTAAATCCCTGTAAAAGGAGAAATAGATACCCTTTTATTTTGCAGGGTTTTGCCTTTAAAATTTCCACTAACAACACTTTTGTAGTTTTGTTATATATAATCATTATCAAAATTTCATAATTAGGAAAATGCTAAAGCAGATATATATGTTTTCTAATATACCTGTGATCAGAAAACACAATTTTCCCTTGTTTACTAAACGTTTGCTTCATGTTTAGGTGAATCTGTTATTAATTTAAGGGGGAATTTTGACTGTAAAGGGAATGAATGTCAGTCCAAACTAGTATTGAGTTAGCAAGATAGGGTGCAGCTTTTGAAACTAAAGCAAGATATATCAAATTGGTCCTAACATTACAATATTTTTCACTGGCTCTTTATATTTTCCACCTCAACCCCCCATAATCAGCCTAGATATTCTGAATAGACCAGATCTTGGTAAAAAAAAGTAGGAATTTGTTTCTGCTGAGCCTAATTCCATCATTACTGATAAATTGTTGTGCACCATTCCCAAGGTGTGAGTTTGCTTTACTGCTTCCGTTTTCTCAAATGTTCTCTTATCAATTCAGCTCAAGTAAAGCTGTTTTGTTACTGCATCTTTCTTGTTTGTTTATATAGCAGAAGTATAAGAAGACTGCAACAACAATACACTATGTAAAAATCTCACCTGCATTAGTACTTTGGCCATCAACTATTTATCATAAATATAATTCTGCTCCAATCTGAATATATTTTCTATGTCATCAAAACTGTGTCTGAGAGAAGTAAAAGAAATTTGGTCACAGACCCATTTCTGCTGTGGCAGAGTGGGCTCTGCCTAGGAGCAATAGAGGGGACGCATAGGCCCTAAACATACAGTTTTATTCAAACTAGGCAAACTAGTTTATTTATAGGTTTATTATTTAACTGTCTTATTTCGTCCAGTATAAAGCAAGGAAACAAACTTTGAAAAAAATTAGTAAAGCTTGTGAGGAATTTCAAGAGGATGTGTATAAAGCAGGTGGTGTGAAACAGCATGGCAGACAAAACTCAATAAACATTATCATTTCAGAATCTTTGAGAACTTTAGGGACAGCTCAGTGAAAATATCTGCTCAGTGTATGATTGTGTCAAAAAGGGAAGCAAATATTGATAAATTAAAAACATGCCGATTTTCTAATGTTGTGACACAAAATTAAGGTATGACTTCATCCAAAATACTGTTTAGATTCATTGACCTTTAAGAGGTGTGGGAAAATGCACTGAGAAACAAGAGGAGCACCATTAAACTATGCAATGAGAATTTTCATGGTATTACGTTAGAGAAGAGAATAAGCAATTTAGAATCAGATAAAGCAACAGAAGTAGATGGAATTGATTTGCTCATCTTGCAAAGCAGAAGGAAGTTCAAAACTGATGATCAGTGAATTAAAATCTGTTAAACAGACCTATGTCTTCACACACAGGTTGAGCTGAGGAATACCCTTCATGTCAGGGTGGCCCAAAATTTAACAGAATTCCAGTAGAGGATGGAAATAACATGTGTATCCAGAATTATTCCAGTTAAGCCTGAAAGAAGAAAAAAACCCCAAACCTCCACTCATCAGAAAAAAAAAAAAATCAGTCTTGGAAAGTATACAACCCCTCAGATTCAGACTTTGTACCTATTTTTTAATTCCTAGGAACAGAAAGGTCACCTTCCTAGAAACAAATGCTCTGCTTTCTGACTAAAGTGGAGTTTCTTGCCCCACTGTCAGAGGCAGTTGACCAGTGTCAGGTAGCAATTGCTGCAGTAAATGAAGGGAATTATTCATCAAAGTATTATGTAATAAGACATTTCCCATGTTCCTGCGAAATTCTTTCTAGCTGATAAGCCTTCCTTACACTCCTTGGAATAAGACAGTCCTGCCTGGCCATTACTAGCCACTTCTAAGCCTGCTTACTGCTGCTGTTCTGGGCTCCAACTGCAGAGGAGGGAAGAAAATCTGGGCCAATGTAGTCATGGTTACCAGTCCAGGAAATTAACAGATTTTAAATATGCTAATAGCCACTGATGCTTTTATGCAGAAAGTGTCAGAAATCTGTCTAGCAAATGTATCCTAATGCCCAGTTTTTCCAAGTCAATGGTCTTCTATCCACTGGGAGTTTCTTGCATGTACCTCCACTTATGCTATGTAATACCAGTATTTTCAACCCTCTATGGAAGGTCCTTACCACAGATCATAGCATGAACAAATTGAATATGTTGAAGTGCATTAATAAATATATTTAATTTGTGCTGCATTTATGTAGCACTTCATCAACACCAACCGTATTACTTCCCATATTCCCACTCCCTGATTTTCCTCCTCCTTTCCATTCCTTTTGTTCTGTAGTCCAGCAAGCACTTCACGATACTGTTATGACTGTGGTGTGCTACCAATGTATTTCATCAATAACTCTGTGTTAGAGGAATAATAAGCCACAGGTAAAACACAAATTAAACAGTGGCAGAATTAAAGCTGATTCTGTATGCACAAGCATCATATCCCCTTTTCTATAGTTTCAAATGAACTGAAAAACATTGAACAGTATTGCTCCAAACTGGTCTGATTCAGGTTGGTATTCCTGCATACGCAGGCTCTCCTTTAATTAATGAAGAATATATCTGAATGGTAGCACAACTGTTTGGGAGCAAAGTTTTATTTTCTGAACACAGACATATTAACAGAGGCCTATATCTGTATGTTATGTCTAGAGTTATAAAATATGAGTGCTTTGAAGAAACCATCAGACAAATTTCACCAGCTGCAACTTTTAAAATGAAACCTTCAAGAAAAAAAAAGAAGATAATATCTTCTTCTTCTTTACTGTATTGGTGTCTGCTGTTTCAATTTAATTGTAAGGGAGTAACAACTATGATTTGTAATTAATTTCTTCTAGGTAAAGAATCAATTTCAAAAGTTATTTTTGAATCACTTGAAATAACATCATCCAAAAAAAGTGGTAAAATTGGCAAAAATATTAACTTAATATTCTTTTGTCACATTCTTTTTTGCTATTTCTCATTTGCTTTCTGTTATAATTATTAAATTAACTTGCAATTGGTATCATTGCTATCAGATACTCCAGCTTATTTTTTGTCAGAAATCTATAGAGTTCTAAGAAAATATATCATAAACATATCTTTTGATATAATTTCCCTCTTGGGGGGGAATAATTTTAACAGAATGCATGTCACACACATATAAACATAAAATATTTTATACATATTATGAATAATACTTTAAACATAATATTCTGTATTAAGAATTTTTTTCCAGTTTAAAGAACAACTGGCAACATTTGATAGAAAAATAATGAAGTAAGTATATAAAATTTTTGTACCCCTATGTGATTAAAATATAATGACAAAATGCAGAGTTCAAATTGTTGTTGAAAGAAGCAAAATCTTACGCATATTTGTATAGTGAGAGCACCATGTCAAACCAAATATTAGAAGGTAGAAGGACAGTGGAATTTTTTCCTTTTCATCCAGGATACTGACAGTGTTCCTAACCCTTGCCTCTTAAATCTGGAATATATGGTGACAAGGACCTATTTAAATTAAACAGCTGAATTTGTGACTTGTTCATGTTAGGCAAAAATTGTTACCTATATTCATAAATGGCCCAGGGCCAAATTCAGCCCATACATATGCCCCTTTCCAGACCATTGAATGCCTCTGAAATCAGAACATGGCCATCACACTTGATAAATTGTAAATGGATGCAAACTTTCATATCCTGTGTGCAGTTATGCATTCCTAAAGCACAAAATGAGCTGAATACCGGACAGAGCATACACCCCTGGAGCCACTAAGAAGACATATGGCATAATCCAGGGCAGGTGTTTGTAAATCCAAAAGATCACATTAGACCCCTTAGGCTACAATCTGAATGACAGCAGTGGGATTTTGTAGTTTATCTAGGACCCTAAATTAAGTTGTCACCCTTAATTTGTGGGAGAACATCTACCAGGGGCAAAAGCAAGTTAGAAACTTTTCGTGTTTTGCAGGTTGAATTCTTTTTCAGTAACCAAAGTCTACTTTTTACTCAAAATATGTGTGTTTAAAACATTGCTTAACTTCTAGTTAAACAACTTTGTTGTCTTATCTTTTTGATATTTTGTTTTAATTTTCACAAAAAATAATAGGTATCCAGTAGTCAGTGGCTATGGGATTGTCTGGGACATGCACATGTTCTTTTTCAGTTAGATCATTCAAACACATGGTGAATTATGGAAACTACCTTTGATGAGTTCGGATCAGCTTTGGTAGATACACATTCTAAAGGAGTAGATTAATACATATAAACCATCAAGCTTAGCAGAAAGTACTGCTCAACATTGTAAACTGCCAACTTTATAATCTTTAAGTAAAAAATACAGTTTTTCTACTCAACAAAGACTTCTTATAAAAGCAATAAGGTAACTGCATGAAGTGTGCTTATCATGATATAATCACACCCCAGGGGGAATGAGAGGTGCTCGGCTGCACCTCGTGCTTTGTAATGACCCAGGGGTGTGATTATCTTATGATAACCACACTCCCTGTCATGCCTTATTGCTTATATATTCCACATGTCATAATGAATCCTGAAGCACTTTCTAGGTCTCGTAGAAAAGGCAATGACTTTGAAGTATAGGAAGTAGTCAGATTTTCTAGGTACATACAGATTAATATTGTATACATTAGGAGGAATTATGAATGACTACTTATCTGTACTAGCCAGGCCATAGTTTTCAAGCTGTTTCTAGAGTCTGTAGATTTCATGTGTTATTTTATGGGAATGTGCTTAAATGGTCCTCTGCAAGTGGAGCACTAGTGCTGTGAAAGCATGACACCATACTCCAGGACTGTGGGAAAGATAACAGCTGTGACATAGCCACCTTGCACTTTCCTGTTGGGATAATTCTGTAAAATCATACAGAACTATACCAATCTGTTTTTACTACAGACATTTTTTCATGCTTTACATGCTCTTTAATTGAATATTAAAGCAACACTGGGTAAAAAATTCTGAAATATGGAATGGCCAAATTTTGCCAGAGGATGAAAGAGGATCTTGAGAGACATGTATTTACAATGCTAACTGAATATCCCATCAATCTCCTTTTTACTGAAGTCGTGGAAAGGAATTATGGGTTATTTTAAAATATTATTTTTTAAAGTTCTGCACTTTAATAATAAAAATAGTAATAAATCCTAATTAGAATCAACGGGGTTAATAACAGGTCCATAAGGAACTGGAAGATCAAGAGGCTTCTGAATTCACAATTAAGGGCTGACATAAAAGACAACAGGATAATAAACTAAGCAATTATCTTTGATATACCTTATGGTATAATAGCACCACAGGGTGTATCTGCACCTCCGGGAATGGGATTCTCAGCAACTTTGCAACCTTGTTAATCTGATGTATGTAGCAGTCAACATTTAAATACTACTCCACTTGGCAGGAAAATCTACAGTACTGTTTCTGCCTGTCATCATAAACTGGTTGATGAAGATGATGGCCTATCATTATGACCATTGATGGGTTGATGCATTGTAAGCGACAGTTCTGAGATCAACTAAGTTAACTGCAGGTCACCAATAAGAGTTCTGTGTGTCTAAAATAAAGCTTATTTAGCGATCTAGTGCACAAGTGGAGTACTACTGATTACCATAAAGGTCAGACATGCACATTTTAACTTGTGGTAATGAGTAGTTTTAAAGACATTTGAGTCTTTTCTTAATCTCGCCATGTCACAAGGCTTCTATTGTTATGCACCAAAGAATATGCCTTTAATTGTAGCATTTGCCCTATTGTATCTTGATCATAGAGTGGGTTGTGTGATGTTACTGGTGATAAACGCCTACCACATGTCCTAATAATTACTAGCCTTCAGTAAATTGCATAGTGAAGTAACACAGAAGTCTGATAAAACAAAAGGCTCCAAAAAGTTGAAAGCAATATTTAAATGGTTTCGTGTACTGTACCAAATTGCACTAAATGTGAGCTGTCTGAAAGCAGAGTATAAAAAAATAAATAGCTTAAGATTCTGATTAATAAAAAATTCTCTGACAGTAGAAAGCATTTTTTAAAATCTTGCAATGTTGTCCAAATAACTTAACTGCAGATGTTCAAGTGGATTTGAAGTGGACTACTGAAACTTTTAATCAATGAAATTAATGTTTATGGCAAATTATGGTTAGAATTACGGATATTAATTTGGAGTTTCATGAAGAATGCAATTTTTAAGCAGAGACATGCTTACCAAACATGCTTTGTAGAAGTTGTGCTATCTCACAGTTTCACATGTAGCTGTTCAGAGCAACTACTTCCTGTAATATTTCATAAGAGCCATCTAGCTAAAAAATACTAAGGTCATATAGTTCAGAATGCTGGTAACCACAATATTAAAACAGTTGCATAAAATACTATTTTCATGCATGTATTTTGAAGAAAATGAGGTGAGATCTACTAGTCTCACCTAGTGAGATCTTACTAGTCTCAAAGTCTGAGTATGACCAAGCCAATCCTACTGTGAACTTCTTAAAACGGGAAAAACATGCAGTGATTTCCATCAAATGTTCATTATTTAATATGTTGTAGTTGATTTTTTTTCCTCTACATGTTCACAGAGTTGATTGAAAGATTTCAAGGTTTAATTTCTGGACCTGGAAAACTTGATTATGAGGGTAGAAGTACTGAAATTTTTTTTCAAGTTGACTGGCAGTGATAATGTTTAGCAAAACTAACAAACAAAGAATCTTATATTATAGAATGATAAATAAAGTTAATGAAGTAGTGAAATACACTTCAGAATTTCACACTTTTACTAAACTTCCCAAAAATATAAGATTCTGGCAATTTAGAAGAGACGTGGCTACCTAGAACTTAAAATCAACAGTGAGTCATTACATATTTTCCAGAGCTGGGTGTGTTCTTCATTGAGGATGATCAATTAGTGGGAAAGAAGGTAAGCTTGCTTGTCTTATCTGTAAAACAGAGTAGTAATATCTGCTGTTAAAATTACCTCTCTGACATACTAACAAACATTTAGCTGTCCTGCAGGTGTCTGAGGTTACTGAAGGACAACAATTACATTGGGAGGATCTCATTCGCGCTCAGCACTTAAAGTGAAAACTGCTCTTAATTTTCACTGAATTGGACTTTGTCCAGTAACTGACTTAATTGCCATGTATGATATAACTGTTCTTCAAAAGGCAATTCACTGAAAAAAAAAATACTGTGAAACTATTTCTTTCAGAGATTCTGCAAAGTGTTGGTAATATTATTTGCTTTCATAACCAAGGCCAGTTTCTTACCTATTTAAACATATGCGTTTTAATATAAGTATAAACACTGGTCACATTCTAAAATCAAGCACAAAGCCAACAGATCTGCTATTACCAAATGGTCACTAACTTGTTTGTTTGTTTGTTTTTAATTATTACTATTCTTTGTTGTTCTTGGTTCGTGGGGTGTTTTTTGTTTTCATTAAAAGTGATTTGTAGCTGCATCTCTCATTCTAGGGTGGAGTTCCCAGGACAGTGGCATTAGTGTCAGAGCAACATAAGATCTCCATACCAGCAGTTACTTTAATCATTTGGGAGTATTTTAGGACCAAAGAACACAGATTAACTGACAGATTTCTTGTGTTTATTGCAATCTAAAAAATCCCTTATCTACAAAAATTAAAATCTACTGGGTTCCTAAAAAGAAAAAAAAAAAGCCTGCAAAATTTCATCATTCAAGGATGTGGTTCTTTGATGTAGAGTTATTTATAATCTCCTGAAATAATACATTCCAAATTTCCCTTCGCCTCTTAACAGATGAAAGCCGAACAATGTCATCAGTGGCTTCACAGAGGTGAGAAATCTTACAAGCTAATGTGTTTGATCGGTGTGCTGTGTTGCAACATCATTTTTGAATCGTTCAGTTTCAAATACCAAAGAAGAGCTCCCGTACAAAGTAGAGAGCTCCCTTGTCTTTGCATTTTCTATTTTAAAAGTGTTCCAAAATATTGATGTTGCTACCACAGGGGTTATCTAAATTTTTTTTTGTTACCATTATTCACAGAACATTCTTTTGTTCTTTTTTCCCCCTCTTTCCCCTTTCTTTTTCTTTTTTTCCCAGGGAGAAGTCTTCTATTTGCCAAATTTAACTTTTCTTTAACTCCTCATAAGTCTTTTGTAGCATTCCAGTCAAACAATAGGCAAAAATGCAAACCTAAGTGGAACAAATGAAACTTTTCTGAATTCTCTCACAAGCAAAAATTCTCTTAGATAAAACCATCTGGGTTCGTATACCTCTGGCTGATATATAAATGTCCTGAAACCAAATAAGAAAAAAGGAAAAACGAGTTGACTTGTTTTCTGTTGGATTGCGGTTTTCATACATATCAAAGTCCAATGAATAGCAAATTGAGAAGAATTCACTTATGGTTAGAAATGCAGTGATACTCATAACTACATAATTGTGTAAATCTGTCCTTATTTATGTGAACTTCTTGTAAGATTTACTTCAGGGTATAACCTGTGAAGTGTTAATGATCTTACACTTGCAGTCCTGACTGTCATATCAAATTACAGTACTGTTGGCTTTATTTTTCAAGTAGTTGCAACATGGATTAAACTTCTGTTAGATCTCCTACTAAGCAATTCGTTAAAAGAGTTAAAATCATTGCTGATTATTAAAATCAGTAACCTGTGATCAATTGCTCAAGTTTATGATGCTGCTGTCAATAAGTAATTAGACGCTTTTTAATATTACTTTGTATAAAGATTTTTTTTCCCATTTAAGTTATATTGTGATTCAAGGAATTTTAACTTGTGCCTTAAGTTAACAAGGAATCTGTAATAAGTTTAATAGTCTTTCAACTACTTATCTTTGTCAGGAATGAACCAATATGTTAGTTTTTTCAGATTATTTTGTTTGTAAAAATGTGGTATGCTTTAATATCACTACATAGAATCATGTGAAAATGCAAATAATGACAGATTTTTAGTCACAATTATTAAAGTTTATGATTCTGAATCTCTTCTCATAGAATATTTCCATTCAATGACTATGTTATAGCCAGTCCTAATCCACTCAAGTGAGAGAAGAACCTTGTTTAATGACATACTTATTTTTACAGCTGGAAAATTACTAAACGGGCATATATTGCTGTGCTGAGAAGTCAAAATTTCCTGATTTTTGTTTATTTTATGCTTTACATTGGTTGTGCAGCACAAAATGTTTCCACTGACAATGTCCTTCAGAACAGGAATGACAAGCTTACCAAGTGAAACCTCCTATTTATTTATTTATTTATTTATTTATTTATTTATTAATTACCCCCCAGGGAGTAGATGTTTTCTTAGTTTCATTGTAAACAGTTTCCTGCAGAAATCATTCAGGGCATGATGAAGGTGTAAGATCCATTGTATTGACAGACATAGCTGTTCTACAACTTTATGGAAAGCTTTTTCTTTTCTTTACCAAGAGCAGATGTCCCTCTTCCCAGCAAGAGCTCGCTGACTTTCAAGAGGCCTGCTAGAAGAGGAAGAGAGCAGAACAATCATCATCTTTTGCATTATTCAGACTTCTCCCTGGAAAAATTTGTGCAACTAGAAAGAGCCTTTACCACTTTGTAGTTTCTTTGAGGAAGTGGAACAGCTTCTGGTTTGTAATTAGAAATAATTTGTAAAATTACCAATGAACTTATAATTTTCTAATAGAAGAATTTTTTAAGAGAAATCATCCTAAATAATGGACTGAGATCCCATGCAGATACACTTCTCTGGTTTCTTCTGTCTTTGTGCTGTTAATAGTTGCTCATCTTAGTGTTTTCATTCTCCTAAAATGATGCATCTTCTCCTTATAAAACCAAAGGAGTTCCAGTTTAGAGAGTGAATGTCGCTAAACTGTATACAGGTGAACCTTGTGGAATAGGTTTATCAGTTAGACCTGGTGATCCTGAGGGTCTTTTCCAACCTGAATATTTTTGTGATTCTGTCTGTATTGTATTTTGTATTTTTCTTTTTGGACAAGGTGCAAAAGCTGAAGTTTGCATAACTCTTACCTCAGCTAAACAAAATTTTCTATACATTATTTCATAACGATGAAGAGATTGCTGGTGATGTTCAAGTAAAATTGATTTACATATCTTTGAGGTTATACCTCAAAGCCTTTCTAAGCTATTCCAAGGTATGAAGGTCAAAGTATAACAGAGGTTGGTGGGTGCTATACAGTTGAGTTTGAATGACTTTTAGATATTATAATGAAAATGTATCTCTGTCTTTCGTATGTCACTATTTGTGGTTGGGCCATACAGCAGCTCAGGATGTATAGACATCCCATTTTCTAGGAAGGACAAAAGAACAAATAAAGAAGATTTATTCTTCTTTACCTCAAGTAGTAGTATCTATATGCTCTTGTAGCCAACTAACTTGGAATTTATTCCCACCAAGGACCCATGTGTGTGTATATGTACATACCAATTGGCAGATGACCTTTGGATAAGAACTTTTGTGAAACTTAGATGCCAGTGGGAAGGTAGTTTCTGGTTCTCTGTGTGTGCACTTGTATTGCCCCAAGTGACTGAGTGTCCACAGAGAAGAAAAGTGATTATTAATAATGTCTCTTCCTTATTCCTAATGATATATATTGTTTGCCTTTTTATTTTCTGCTCAAATAGTAGTGAAAATAGTATCAGCCTTTCAGCAGCAGCATATGCTGTTTTTCAAATCCTGATATTGTATGCCCATTACATGGCTGATGATCAAATGCCTCCATGCGTGCTGCTCAGATTGCTTTTTCAGGACACTTTTAATTACTATGAAATTACTATGAAAGTATGTGTCAGAGGTGTCCAACCCCTTTGTTGTCACAGCAGGGTAGGAGGTACCATAAAGCTGTGACATTTCATTAAGGAGACCAGAAAGTATCCTATTGAATACATAGGATTTGTTTAGATGTTTGATGATGAGGGTCTAGAAGTTAGATTTAATAGAAATGTGTGCCTAGACATGAATATCTATAAAGTAGAATGCCTATGTATTTTACTAATTTCTGGACACACCTAGAAGAGAAACAATTATACTGTTACAGTCACATACTTATTCAGATTTTGCAGTGCAACTCTTTGCTATCCTTTGGGCTGAGGGATCCATAGTATAGAGAATGAGCCCCAAACTGTCTGCCTCCCACACAGAGTGTACAAGGGACTAAGGAAGCCGCAGGTGGAGTGGTGACACTAATTCACACAATTTTCATTTTGACAATTCAACTACTACTGTAATTCCTATATGGTAACCCTGGAATAAATTCATATTTTTTTCCAGCATCCTTCTGCTTCCAATTTGTGAGTGCTCAACACAGGTAGTGAATGCTCACAGAACCTGACAAGTTTCATTGCACAGCATTTTTAATTCTTTTGAGGTCTTTTGATGGTGCAATGACAATTATTACTGGTTAAAAGTAAATGTATTCTTTAGTGTTCACTCATAACCATGGTATAAATCATCATTTTAATACATTTTGTTAAATGTGGTGAGATCTATGTCTACGGTGTTAAAAATATTTTACTACTCTTTGTGCTTGAGGCGTTTCTAGCAAGCTAAGAGATCTTTACAGGCACTGACAAGCTGTACTGTGTCTGTGGAGAAATGATTCAGAATAAAGAAAATATATATTTAATATGCCATAATAAACAAAGATTTTTTTACTGTGGATTAATAGAATTAAAAATTAATAAAATCCCTGCCTTATTTTGTTTATACATCTTCCATCTCTGTCAGTTTTGTCCATTGCTCAGTGATATTGCCAGTCAGAGAGCATAAAAGTGATTTTTTTTTCCTAAGAAACTGAACAATTGATCAAAGTGCACATCTTTTACAAACCTCTCAAAATTCATAATACTGGTGGTAAGATGTGGCGCATGGGTTTTTTTAAAGCCAATTTTCATTTTAATGTTTTATCAGTCCTTTTGTGGCACTGTACAAAATGATACAGAGTGTCTGACATCAAAATCAGCAATATGAATTGCCTTTAAAAAAAAGAATGTGTTGCCTCTGTCTGGGAGCTAGTTATGTCTCACATTTAACGGAAGGCACCTTTTGTTCTTTAGTTAATTAGCTCATTATACTGTAGGTACATAATTCTTTCTAAAGAAGCAAACTCATTTGATCAGGAATCACAAAAAAGTTATGGATGATAAATTCAGGCAGTGCAAAAATGTTAAAGATGTTGACTTTCCATGAAAAATGCATGTGGTAGCATGAAAGAATTTAAGCTTGTGGAACCAATGCTTCTGTAATGTTTTAATTCCTATCAGCAAAAGGACTTTCTATTGTTTGTAAATAAAAAGGAAATATTTCACTGTGGCACTTCCATCTGTTACCTTAACAATAAGTGAAGTCATGCAGTTAATCACAGCATTTTCTAAAAAAGGATTTAAACTCGAAGCTCTGCTCTTATATCCCTGTGCAGTTATAAAACACTTACCCACCAAGAACAACTGCTTCTGACTGTTAGTGTTGTGTTTCAATTCTAGTATGGGCTAGTTCAGGACTCAAAGACATGGGTTTCCTACTGAGTGCTGAGATCTGCTGCCAGGAATGGCTGTCATCCAAGGAAATGTGCTACCTTTTAAAGATAAAGATTCTCTGGTGAGAGAACTGCTTGACTACAGAATCTGTTTGCTCACAATGTTTTTAGTTAAATGTAATCTTCCAAGTATTTAATTTAAGTGTGCTATTAAACATAAAAATAATGGGGAAAGGAAAGCCTTGAAGCTAGCTTGATGGCTCAGAACTCTAATCCATTTTAGCTCTTGTGGTTTGCTCTTCTGAGGACTACGATTCATATCAGTGTACAGCTCCAGGTTTAGCTTTGGCTAACAGAGCCAGCACTGTGTGGTAAATTTCATCTTAAACTGCTAAATGAAGACTGCTTTTACAGATTTCAACTTAGGCTTTTTTTTTTTTTTTTAATTGTTTTTTCCTAGGGAAGGAATTCTGGGGTAATAGAAGAACATACCAGGAAATCTAAGGTCATTGTATTTATCTGTGCAGCTCACCACAGACTAGAAAACTGGGTTTTTGGAAACTTAATGAGAATTTTTTACTGGTGGGTTTACTCAGTCATGTGGCCCAGGCATCCCTAGTGGCAAAACAGAGCAAGTAGAACATTGCATTCATTGCAGAGAATTCCTAAGGAAATCTAAAAAAAAATAAATAAATTTAAAGACAAGGAGCAGTTTAAAGAATATCAGTGACACTTCATACTGCTTTGAAGGGTGGGTGCTGCTGCAGTGAAAACATTGCTTGGATGAAGACTACCAGGAATTAAGTGAGTGGAACTGTTTCCTTTAAAAAAGAAAAACAGTTGCATGCAAACTGTATAATCTTTACCTTATGACCAACAAACACCAATTTGGGAAAGGGAATGTGTTTCAAAATACTACTCTGAAGCTGCCTTGTGTTTTGAACCCCTCACTTGTCATAAAGAAATGCAGCCTACCTGAAGCAGGAGCAAATACTTTAACAAATGAAAGCTGCACAAAAGCTTTTTTCTCTCCTGTGCCCGATTCCCTCCTATTCCAACCCTAAAATGGAAGCACCCTCTGCTGGCTCCTGCTGTAATGACTTTACGCCTTTAAACTGTGGTACCTACAAGCTGCTGGTTAGGTTACTCTGATTTAGGCTCCTGCTGCTCATTTCTGATCTGCAGGGATCAGTTTACTACACTGAGTAGTGCCGCAGCAGCTGAGTGGACAGAATTTTCTTCTCTTTCTTACTTTTTAAGGTAATGTTGCTACTGCTAAGGCAGAATCAAAAGGCTGATAAATCATATTTAAATTAGTCTTGGGGTTCAATGGAAGAAGATGGAGCAATTTATACTCACAGCCCTTACTGAAGGCTTCTCTTCTTTTCTTTTTTCCTTTCACTTTTCTTTTCCTTTCTTTTCTTTTCCTTTATTTTCTTTTCCTTTATTTTCCTTTCTTTTTTTCTTTTCTTTTACTTTTCTTTTCCCTTTTCTCTTTTTTCTCTTTTCTTTTCTTTTTTCTTTTCTTTTCTTTTCTTTTCTTTTCTTTTCTTTTCTTTTCTTTTCTTTTCTTTTCTTTTCTTTTTTTTAAAAATTGTTGATTTGTACAACATGTAACTTTGAAAGGAAATACAGGAAGGTTTTGGACTCTTCTCTAGAAAACACTAAGGTACAGCAAATGGGTAACAAGCCTACACCTTCACCAGGCTCCACGTGAATTATTTCACTGGCTTCTGAGAGTGAATGAGTTAATTTTCACATTTACTTGCTTCTGTACTGTTACTGAAAATACAGCATTACTGCCCCATATGTTTTTACCAGCTTCTGCTAGCATATTATTCTTTTCACACTTTCTTTTAAAATAAAATAAAATAAAATAAAATAAAATAAAATAAAATAAAATAAAATAAAATAATAAATACAAATCAAGTGATTTTCATATGTCTTCCATGTGAACAGCTGCATCGGATTGTACCAGTCATATCAAAGGAGACCATGGGAATATGCTGGAACATGTCATAGAAGCAAGTATATTTCAGTCTAAATTAGAAAATGGACAGGACAGGATAATACAAAGGCTGTTCTATTCCTTTCTAGTTGCTTTTTACTGACAATGACCTTCTCTTGGCTTATCCTTCTCAAATAGAGCTGAATTATATAACACCGCATGGTGGCATATATTTTCAAATTGTGTCCTAAATGAGGAATAAAAGGGCTTGATCCAGGATGGCACTGGAACACATGCCTAAGAACTAAATGTGAGTGCATGCCTGTGTGCGCTGATGGACTGAGCTCTTGAGCATTACAATTTGCTCAACCCTGTTTCCAAAGAGATTTCATCTGTTCAAGGTACCTTTGCTGAATATTATAAAGTACATTTTTAAATAATGGTAGCAGTAATTTTTTAGTTCATCCTGTCATTGAGAAAATCAATCAAATAGATTTGCTGTGGCAGACAGGGAATCTAAGCTTTTCTTTTTTTTTTTTTTTTTTTTTTTCTTTTTTTTTTAGATTAATTTGGAGTACAAAGTAAAAGAGGGAGCTCTCCCAGGCTGTCATCTCTATGACAGTCTGAGAAGTTCTGCTGCCATCAATGTCTGGGCTGAGAGGTGAGCTGGAATGAGTGCACCAGAGCCGCCTTATCCACAGCCCTCACTTCTCCTGATGGAAATCACTTCCAGGAGGGAGGGAAACCGCCTGCATCTGCATCTCATCCTGAAATGTGGTCAGAATGCCCATCTGGACCATGGAGCTTGAATGTATCAGCATGTAACCTTTTCTGCCTGCCAGGTGGACTGCTTAGTGGTAAACTCTACTCTTAAAGCACCAGAAGATGTTATACTGAAACAACATTAAAGGATGAGTGGGCTAGAATATTTAACATCAATTCAAATGTTACTGTAGTAACAAGAAAGTGGAATATGCTCAAACATATTTAATGCAGTAGCTGTGAATGCAAAGGAGGGAAAACTCAGAAAGTTTATAAAAGGACTTTGCATTTCACAATACCAGTTAATACTGGAATATAGCTTCATCTGAAAAAAGTGGAATAAACATGTTAATGCAAGACTTGATAGTATATAATTTACATAAACATTCCAAAATTGAATTTAATGTAGAGAAGTTTGACATTGAGATGGGTGGGAAAATATAGCAGCACATTAATATTGTCTTAAGCTTTTTGTTACAAGCGTCATTTCAAGACAAGCTTTACTTTTTTAATGCAAGTTAGAATATTTAGAATCACTGTCCTTTGATTACATGATGAGTTCACATTCCTAAACCCATTTTAAAAAAGCAATGTGATTTATATGAAGATAAGCATAGGAAGAGCAACATTTAGAGGGAAGAGAGACAATGAGCAAGGCAGAGAGACAAAGGACTGCTGAAAAGAGGATTCTTTCCTCAAACATGACAGAAATTGCTTAGAGCACAGGTGCATTTAAGAATTACAACTGTTTGTTTACTGAAGGACACTTAAATCTCTTTTCTTGCTCCTGCAATCCACTTCACCTTACAAGGTCCTCTACTATAACTCCAGGAGACTGTGTTAACACCTCAATTTGCAGCATCTGAATGTTGGAGAGTTATTGCTTTTAATTACATCTGACAGCTTGGCACTTCTCTGAGATGATCTCACTGAACTGACCAGTATGCCTAACAGGGAAAATTTCAGCAATAAACCCAGCACCTTGATTTTTGTGTGTCAGGAACATTAGCTGCCTTTCTAGTCTTCCATTACAGTTAAGACCTATTTTAGTCATCTAGACCAGTTGAGGAACAGGTCTTTCTGATTCATTGGGGAATGATGCATAAATATATCAAATCTGGGAATTAAAGAGCATACATATTTAGACTTTTTATATTATTTCTTCAGTTCATTTCTCCTGGCTTATGTATGGCAGTGGCTCTTTGTTACTATGGCTTGTGTGAAAATAGACCTGTTTGGGGCAAAATTGCAAATGGAGGCTTAGGGAGACACTGATTGTTTTACTGCATTTATCATGATGTGAGTGGTTACTTCATGACATTTTTCCCAATGAACCATGGTAGAGCACTCTGAGAATACGGAAATTCTTTACTTAGAAATATTTCCTTATCATTCATAAGACTGTGACTCCTGCTTCTCTTCTCATTAAGGGGTAGAGGTGGGAGACTAATCAAAAAGGAAGTCATGTTGAGTGAATGAGTAGCCATACAGATGGTACTGCTGCAACAACTCTTTTCTTTCTGCAAAATGATCAAGTTCAACGGAGGGAGGATTCAAGTGAAACAGTGGGACATCTTGTTTCTGCACAGCAAATACAGGCTGTAAGAAATGTGTGTGAAGACTAACAGAGCCAGGGGCAATGCTACCTGATGATGCTCAGTCTGGGACTCTGCTCTGTCAAGCCCTGCAAGAGCAGAGCTTATTACTCAAAACAGTGTGCCCTACACCATAGATCTCATGTCCAGGGCTTTGCAATACTTCTGAAAACAATTATTATTCTCCTGACACAGTTGGTGAAGTTGAGGCAGAGATTTCAGTGGTTCGGTGAGGTTCAAACAGGATTTTAGGAGTAAGAAATAACACTCCTAATCCCCTCTTTCCATTGTTTTGGTCATCCCACTAGATTTTGCTGGTTTATAGCACTACATAAAGGGAAAAATAACTAATTTCTGGTATTTTTTCCTTCTTACAATGGTATTACTGAAAAATAATTGCAATTGTTTTTCTCTATAAATTAGATTTTTTTAAAGTGTGAATATATTGAGTAGGAAAGGACTGCAAAATATTTGTATGGATTTTATTCATTTACACCATTGGGAAAATGGCATTTTTTTGGTAGAATTACTGAAATACCTTACCACGTTCTTTGTATTACTGTAATACTGAGGTTTTTTTACAATCCACCCTATAACTCACAGGATCTCTGTTTTATCTTGTCACTGCCGTGGATGTATTATGAACTCCATGTTCTTATCTTGAAACCTAAACAACAAATGCTGCTGCAGCTTCTTTATCTGTTGTACAAAGGAAATAAACATCCTTTTGTTACCTTTGTTACTGCAAGTTGAAAGTCCAGTGAAATGGAATTGCAGAGTCTGGTTTCTTGGATTCCTGTTTCAATGAACATGCTTACAGCTAGTTTGCATGGTTCAGGTAGCTTTACAGTTGTTTTTCCCCACTAAAATCCTAACCTAGTATTAATATTAAGCCTTCATCAGTGTCCAGCTGTAAAGAAAGTGTGTTTCTGTCTTACTGTGCAAGCTTTTAAAAAACACATCTCTGTCTACCCTAAATACTGTGGAGACCATGTGGAACAGTAAAACAGTTGATAGACTCTGACATTGTAGGGGAGAATTTCTGTATTTTATTTTATTTTAACCTTACTCTTCTTAAAGAAAGCTAGCATCTCCTGCAGATATCATGATTTGAAAACATTGTACCCAGGGTATGGCCTTTTCCTAGCTCAAACAAGAAAAGATTTCAGTTTAGCAGTGTGGATTTCAGGACATTTTATTCTCCAGCTGCACCTTCTGATGCCAAAGAGTGTCCCAATGCCCTGTGCAAATTTGACAAGTGGAAGCCACAAGAAAGAATGAAAATGCATTCAAAAGAGCTTAAAATCTTCATAGGAGGATCTTGTTAACACCACCTCTACATCTTAAGATCTGAAATCATGTGTTTTGATGGAATATAAACTTATGGAAATCATTTGTAGAGACGTAAGTGTGTAGCCTTACTTAAAAAGAGGAACGGTGCTTTGCAAAATCCCTCAAGAGAGCCTGAGCTTCTTCATAGTAATGAAGAAATGTCAGTGGAAGTTGATGGTGCGTGTGTGCATGTGTATGCATGTTGCAGGGAAGGGGAGAAAGGAAGGAGGCAGCCTCCAGAATTTTTACATTTCAAATGTCTTTTGGAAATCACTTGTGTACTCTGACACATGGTCCCAAACTCTTTCTGTGCTATTAAAAGTGGTCTGCATACAAATCAGTCTGCTGTAAAAAATTGCTTTGACAATAACAGTTTTAAGTAATTGATGGCTTCAAGTATGTGGTATGTCCCTTGGCTCTTGATCCAGTGTGGAAGGGAGGATGTTTATGTGCTATACATGCACTTGTGTGATAGTAAAATAGAGCACATTGTACGTTATTTCTCTTCCAGTTTAGTCTGTGTTTCTTAGACTTTTTGAGGATGACAAAAGTAGTGTTTGGTTCATACAGGATCACTATTCACCAGAAATTTAGATAAACTTGTGAATTGTCTCTACTGAAAAAAAATAATAATTGAAGCATTTTGAGTGGGCTTTGAAACTGGATTGGAGTCTGAACTTCATCCACATGCCTTTCCTTGGTTTGCTCATTAGTACATTTCTACCCCAAAATACAATCATGTATATCTCATTGTGCAGGCACCTTGTCTTTTTAAGAGCCCTGTTCATGTCCTCAATATCCCAGCTGGCAAACCTAAGGCAAAGAGTTTTAAGCAGCTCAGCTATGGTCCTAGTTGAAAGCAGCACTTTGCCTGGACTTCAGCCCTTCTGTCTGTCTGTCCTTTGACAATAAGCTAGATCTGTTTTCTCAGATTTACCACATCTCCACAAACACAACTGTGAATATGATCATTGCACTGAAGTATACAGGCATTTAATATTTGGCAAACAAAGTCCTACAGTTTGTATACAGTAAGCTATATTTTCTACAGAGAAACTGATTTGTTTTGTAGACACATTTAGAAAAAATAAAAAATAAATACAAACCCTTTTAGGGTTTTTTATCCAATGTTTTTAATATGGAAAGAGTCTGTGAAAATAACAGTAAACAAATAGAATTTAATTTAGAGATGTGGATCCTCTAAACCCCTAAAATATTGGACTGATTTTTCCAGAGCTTTATTCTGAATTTTCTTGTTGTTCCGCAGAGTGCTGTTTACCTCATGGTGTGAAGCATGCTACCATGCCGTGTTGTTTCACCAGACACTGAGCAGTTACTTGCACTAGACAGCTGCCGAGAGTCACATATGAGTGATGCTGGCTAAAAGTGCAGCATAATGTGGCTGCTTCCCTGCTTTCCCTCCCTTACTATTCTCTAGCTGCCTGTTCTCCAAAAGGAAGGTAAATGTATCATTACAGCTTTTGCTGTTGTTGCTTTAGTTCTTAGAAAGTTAACTGAAACTTTAAGAACTGAGTGCCTGTAGTACTTTATGTTGCTTAAACTCTAGGTTTTGCCTTTTTGTACTGCCTATTACAAATCAAAAATTTTGAAGAGAATTTTCACCAGGGACTTTTAATGCATAATTTTACCTCTCTTTATTACATCATACAAGCATCTCAAGAATTATAACAGCAGGGTTGGTAAAAAGAGGTGCTATAAAGTTGAAACTAGTACTATATTAGTAGCCATTGTGACAGAGTTTTAGGAGAATGGAGAAAATCATGAGTCTTAAATTCTTAATCTTGTGTTGTGGTTGCTCACATAGCTCCTGCTACACCACAATTATTAATTTTATACAAGAAATAGGCTCTTTTATTCAGAAATTTATTAGCGCTCATCCTCCTATTTTCACATTTAGAGATGGCTTAACTTAAGGCAACATGAAAAGATTGCTGGATGTGGAAAGAACTTTGTAGTGTGCTGCAACGTGATTGTTCAGACTTCAAAGCAACTCTCAGAAAAACTGTAAATAAGGACTAAGGCATAAAAATATACCAGCACCTGGGAATACTCAACACACTGCACACTAGAACAGAATCCAAGCCCTGGCGAAGAGCCAGCCACCAGGGATAAATCTGAAAGGGCTTAATACATGCTGATGAACTGATCCATTTGGAAACAAACTAGGTGGGTGCACTTATCTCCTTGCTACATGATAGTAATTTTGCTACTTTTAATATAAAATAAGTCCTGTCATCATGTAATAGACCACAATCTAGCCTTCTGGGTACACAAATCTGAATCTCAGACATTCAATCCTAAGAACATAGGTTAGAGTAGTTTCAGAAAGCAGAGATACTGCACTGGAGGCTGAGAGAGTGAACATTAGGGTGAATATTAGGGTGAACATTATACAATTATATAATAGGATGAACATTAATAAGTCTGAGTCATAACAGAACAGTCTTGGATGAGTAATTTGTAAAAGTTACCCCAGTTATACAAGAAAACAAGAATTTTCTGCTTATGTATGGACAAATTAGCCGTTTCTTGTTAACTGTAACAGTAGTGAATTTTACAGGTTGTCTTAAAATAGTTTTTATCTGTTGAAGCTTATGGAAAGAATTGGCAGATAAACTGTTGCTATTTGAAACTGATGCAAGTCCTGGCTCATGTCAGAAAATAGACCACATGTATATTTCAGAATCTGAGGGAAGGAAAAAAAGCAAGACATTTTCAGCAACATAGCTGAGCAGTAAAACTTCGAGATATAAAAGCTTTTCTAGTCAAAAGGATCTGTAAAAAGTAATTATTAAGTACAAAATGAAACGTTAGATTTCTGTTAGGCTTGCTCAATATCTCAGTTTCTCTTCCCTCTCAGTATATATTTCTCTATTGTTACAGGTTTCACCAGGGAAAAGCCAGATTCAAATTTATCCCTAAGTTAAACCTATAAAGTGTTTCACAAAATATTATGTATCTTGAAAACTGGGTTGAATATAAACTCTCTTGTTATCGGTGTATATTCTCTAAGCATTGTATGTGCAATTACTGTTCAGATACAATAAGAAGATAGCATTACCCAAATATATATCTTTTAAAGCTCAGAGCCTTTTGAAGAACTGCCCAGACAATGCCTATGTGTACATGCAGACTTCTGCAGATTTTTCCTTGGATCTGTGGGGTTTTGTCTCTCAAACAGCCCTTGTCAACCTCTCTACATTTCCTCTTTTCTTTATCCCTTCTTCCTCTATTCATACACCCCTATTCCACTATTTCAATTTTTGGCCTATGTAGTTATTGATAACAGTGCAAATAAAATGATCAGTAAAATCCTTTCACTTCTGCAAACTGTGATAATCATAGAATCAAAGATGACCTTTAAAGGTCATCTAGTCCAATACCCCTGCAGTAAGCAGAGCCCCATCAAGCTTGGCTTTGAATGTCTCCAGGGATGGGGCCCTCCACCACCTCTCTGGGCAATCTGCTCCAGTGCTCCACCACCCTTTGTAGTAAACAAGTTCTTCCTAATGTCCAATCTAAATCTACCCTTCTCTAGTTTAAAACCATTGTCACTTGTCCTACATGCCTTTGGGAATAGTTCCTTTCTAGCTTTCTTGTAGGCCCCCTTCAGGTACTGTAAGTTTGCTATAACATCTCCCTAGAGCCTTCTCTTTGCCAAGCAAAACAAGCCCAACTGTCTCAACCTGTCTTCAAAGGAGAAGTGCTCCAACCCCCTGGTCATTTTTGTGGCCAGCCTCTGGACCTGCTTCAGCAAGTCCATGTCCTTCGTATGTTGAGTACACCAGAGCTGGATGCAGTACTCCAGGTAAGGTCTCATCAGGGCAGGGTAGAGGAGCAGAATCATCTCCCTGGATCAGCTAGCCATGTTTCTTTTGATACATCCCAGGAAGCAATTGGCCTTCTGGGCTGCAAGTGAACAATTCTGGCTAATATCAGAGGCTCTTGTATTAATAAAATAGCACTAGTGGTATTTGTATATGATTGCTACCTTGTAAAATCTTTCACAAGAGAAAGAAGGTGATCATTTATTACAGACAGATCTTTGAATCATACTGATTTTTGCTTGTTAACCCTTTCTGTTACAAGAGCTGTTCAAAGTCAAGAGATGACCTTCCAGTATGTGCTTTCTGAGACAGGCTAATAATTTCTTATGCAGAATGGTGGTTTCCTTCTGAGTGATCAGCAGATACATTAATATCTATTGAACAATGCATTAAAATGACATAGACCTGACAATTAATTGATGACTAGGATCTTGAAAATCAGGCAACCCTCTTCAGCATATATGTTGGACATAATGATAGGTTTGGAGGAGAATGGATAGTATATCACAGTGTAGTGGTGAGATATGAACCTGATTTTTCACCTGTAATGCAGATTTCAGTTGTCAGCATATGTTGTAAACGTAGGGTTTTATAAACAGCTCCAGAATGAAACACTGTAGTCATGTGTTAACATTTGATGCATATGCCTACATTTACCTGTTGACTCTGGGACAGGCATGAATACTGTAAATTGGTTTTCTTTAAGTCTAATGACAACATTAGAATAAAATAGAATTAAACAGGCTGGAATGGACCCTGGAGATCATTGAGTCCAACCTATCAACCAACTCCATCTAATCAAATAAACCATGGCACCAAGTGCCTCATCCAGTCTCTTCTTAAACACCACCAGTGATGGGGACTCCACCACCTCCCTGGGCAGCCCATTCCAATGGCCAATCACTCTCTCTGTGAAGAATTTATTCCAAACATCCAGCCTAAACCTCCCCTGGTGCAGCTTGAGACTGTGTCCTCTTGTTCTGGTGCTGGTTGCCTGGGAGAAGAGACCAGCTCCCCCCTGTCTACAACCTCCCTTCAGGTAGTTGAAGAGAGCAAGAAGGTCTCCCCTGAGCTTCCTCTTCTCCAGGATAAGCAACCCCGGCTCCCTCAGCCCCTCCTCATAGGACTTGTGCTCCAAACCCCTCAGCACCTTTGTTGCCCTTCTCTGCACATGTTCCAGCAAGTCAACATTCTTCCTAAACTGAGGGGCCCAGAACTGGACACAGTACTCAAGGTGTGGTGTAACCAATGCTGAGCACAGGGGCAGAATGACTTCCCTGCTCCTGCTGGCCACACTATTCCTGATACAGGCCAGGATGCCATTGGCCTTCTTGGCCACCTGGGCACACTGCAGGCTCATGTTGAGCCTACTATCGATGAGTACCCCCAGGTCCCTTTATGCCTGGCCACTCTCCAGCTGCTCTGACCCCAGCCTGTAACACTGCATGGGGTTGTTCTGGTCAATGTGTAGAACCTGACACTTAGATGTGTTAAATCTCATGCCATTGGACTCTGCCCATCTGTCCACCTGTCAAGGTCATTCTGCAGAGACAGAATGCAGGGGACACCACTCGTGACTGGCTGCCAGCAGCATGTGCCACCATTCACCATCTCTCTCTGGGCTCAGCCCTTCAGCCCGTTCCTAACGCAGCATAGACTGCTGCTGTCCAAGCCATGGGCTGACAGCTTGGCCAGGAGTTTGCTGTGAGGGACAGCATCAAAGGCCTTGCTGAAGTCCAGGTATTTTGAGAATGCCTTATTTCATATAAGCCATCAAAATATCTTTTCCCTTCTACCTTCAGTGGGATGAATACTTCAGACCATAGGTCTCATTGCCAAGTCCTTTAACCCCCTCAGATTGCTTTTGCATTGTTCAATATGTTTTATTGTAAAGCTCTCATAGTTAAAGTGTTTCTGTAAGGCACCACTCTTCTTCCTAGTCACTTAATTTCATTAGAATAGCAAATACACTGAGGCATTTGGAGTTAGTGTCCTCTCTCACTTCTCAGAAAACAATACAAATGAACTTACGGCTTCTTGCCAGTAGTGGAAAAATGATGCTTTTCTGGAACCATCTATGCTCCAAAGAGGGATTTGTGCTGCTCACCACATCTGTGCTGGCCCCAGTTAGTTTCCAAAAGGATGCACATTTTGGCAAGAAAATTCTTTTTTTTGCTCACTGAAATCTTCCCTCAGCATGATAGGTACAGGCAAATGCATAAAAGATTCCATTCTTGTGGTGGAATAACAGATGTGCAGCAGCCTCCTTCAGATTTGGAACAATTAGATACGAATGGTCTTACAGTTTCTACCCACATAATCTCTATTGAAAAGATAGAAGCCACCATATTGTCTTCCCCTTCAAGTGATATTAAGGGACTTTGGAACATTTCCCAGCTCATTCCCCAGATCTATCAAACTTTCACCTCACCTTTAGACATATCCTTGCAATCTCATATACTATACATATGGCATTATCAGCATGGAAGTGTAAAATTCTCACTCTTAAAATAAACCATCTTTGACCTGCCTTGGTTCACTGATCACTCCCCGTGAGTAAGTGAAAGGAAACTGCACTTCTAACTCTGGAAAAGTAGTGTTAATGTTTCAAAAGTGAAGAGGCAGAAATACACATAGGAGTAGTGGGGTGCCATACATCAGCCCCTTTGACTTGAGGCAAGCAAAAGTGGGCTGGGTTGTGAATCAGGCAAAGATCTCTTGGTGAACAATAAATTCACTGAGCAATGCAGTTTGGGGTTATTTAGCTATCTGTGGATCTCAGTAGTGCTGTCTGGATTCAAATTGGGTTCCAAAGTGGGCAAAAAGAGAGATGCAGCAGTGGGAGCCTTAGGTTCAGTTCCTTGCTCTGCCTAAGGGTACCTGAAATCACAGCTCCCATGTCCCAGGAGAACACCTTAACTGCTAGTCAGGCTTAAAAAGTCATTCACACTCTCTTGCTCAATTAATATTTAAATACTCAATGGCAAGTGCCACTGCTCCCACAGGGGGGATTTCAGAAGCTCCACACTTGAACACCTAATAGCACAGTGGTTAGGCTGCTCTCCTGAGTGGCACAAGAGACCTTGGTCCATGCCTATTTTCTGTCTGATTCAGGGAGATGCTGGAACCAACACGTCTGTGGGGAAAGCGGTTCCAGTTTGCCTGGGGTACCTAAATATTCATGGAGCAAAGCAGCCAAAGAAGGGCTTTCTAGCTTTGTGGATGCGATGCACTGCAGAAGCAGACTGCTGGGTTCCAGCCTCTGCTGCAGTGAATGCAAAGAGGATCAGCAGTTGAAAGCTGTTTTGGCCCTGGTGCCTTGGCTTGGCATGCTGGACAGTGAACTCCTCTGCGAGGTGAGAGCTTGGGACTGCATCTCAGGCAGTAGAGAGGTCTAGTACAGCTTGGGTGTATTTCCCACCAGATGTGCTATTAATTCAAGTAGCTGCCCTCTGGAACAGTTGTGAATTTATCTCTTTCCTTGATTTGGCTTTTGTGGATGTGCCCAAACTACTGGGTTATGAACTGAATATTTTGTACTGCTTGAAATGACAATGTTCCCTTCACCCTCCTCTTGCATTTCTTTGGGTCTGAGCAATTTAACGTTTTTATTTGATTCTTGGATACTAATAAATTGTGAAACATCTGTTTGGGTGTAGGCAGTACTGCAGTGAACGCATGCCTTTTAAACCATTGATCCTTGTGTGAGCATTGATTTTACTGCAGTACTCACCATAGGGATGAAATTAGTGCCTCTGTGGTGAACCAAACAGAACTGCAATGGAAGTGACTGTCAATAGCGATAGGTCTGTATACTGCTGACAGGTACGTTAATGAAGTGAAAGGCACTTCACCAGTTCCCTTTCTTCTTCACTCTTTCTCATCCTCTAAGAAATAGCATGCCAAAAGCAGCAGTGAGGTGGTCCAGACAGAGAGCAAATGAGTGACTTCTTATTTCATTTTATAGGCAACATTTTTTTGTGCTTCTAAATAGAAAGGCCAGACCCAGGGTTAGGAAGATAGATGTTATAATAAATTCTCTTTGCTCTGCATCAAAATCCTCAGACAAGACTTACTACTATTATGTCATGTTGTGTAACTATTTATTTTGAAATCCAAGAATTGTTTATAGAATATTTTACATAATCCAGTACACAAAATTGAATATAAGGACAAAACTTTCCAGTCTCTATAAAACTGAAATCCAGAGATACAATTGTACTGTTGTTACAGCATGTTTCATGAGACCACAGTCAGAGTAAGATGCTCACAGTAAGGGTGATAGATCTGGCCCAGAATCACATCATTTATGAATAATATGTGTAGTCTCTAAACTGTTACCTGGGTCATGCTATAGCATTGATTTTTAAACAGAACTTCCATTGAAATCAATGTGCTGCTGTGCTTAAAAAATGAATAGAATATAAAAAAGCTAAGTGCGTGTCTTGCACTGTATAACATCCCTCATTTTCTGCTGTAAGATGTATGCTTAAATCTTCTTTGTTTAAATTTAGAAGGCCATGAAGTAAAGTCCTCATTTTCTCTCCTCAATTTTTAGTTCATTCAGTGTAGTAGGAATAAATAGCTTTGTGCAGCATCTCAAAGTAGAATTCTTTTCATATTTTTCTGTGCCTCTACACTTATTGCACATTCACAGTTGCATGACAGTTCCTACCAACATAATGAGACCCATGGCTGGACTGAGACATTATTAGAGGTCTCTCTGAACTGGTCAGACAGCATATTATTATAAAATGAGAAAAAAGTGTGCCATTTTTAACATGGTCAGTAAATAAAAGACAGTACTCTCTGGATGCTTGCTGATGTGAAAGACTAGAAATATTTCAGTCCATTGTGATTTCTAATCGGCAAATATGTATGAATAACACAGATGAGATGAGCTCCCTAAGCAGTTCAAGTGCTTTCAAACACATTGACTCTCACCTGATGACCTTTAGTTTAAAGGTGAACTGCAAAGGATTTGCTAAAAAAAAATTAGACTTGTGCCTTCTTTTGCTTCATACTGGTATATAAAACAAGTGTAATGGCTTGTATTTTTGATGGCTCTACTACTTCTTATTTTTTTTTCCTTGGTCTAGAGAGATAAAAATTGTAGTCTTATCTCTACTACAATTTCCTTGGAAACTCTTGGAGCTCATGGGGTGTTTTTGTTTAAATCATTGAAATAATAATTTAAATTAAATGTTAGAAGGGAAGAAAATCAAAATGAACAAATACTGTAGGCAGCCAAAAGTCTGGACTGTTCTCATTATTAATTATCTCTGAATAATCGTAGGTAGTAGACTATTTTTGCTGTGTGTTTGTCTAAGGTCGTGCGCTGGGGTTGGAGTAGTGTTGTGTTCTCATACTATGGGATAAACAAAAGGAATAATTAAAAAAAATCTAGAAGAAGGAGGAAAGTATTTCACGAATGAGATTGAGCATAGAAGTGGAAGACAGACCCAAAAGAAAAAAAAAATATTAAACTGGCAATTTCAAAAGTTCAAAAAGGAAAGGAAATATTCATTGTTATTGTGGAGGTGACTACAAGGGGAGGTGAGGCAGCATGGTGTCTCCTCATTCTCATATCAAGAGGGGTGATGGTCTTAATTATCTATGAATGAGTCTCTGATTATTTGGCTATAATCTGCTTTGGTTATTTTTCTTTTCAAATGATAAGGAAACAGTGTCTGTTTTTTTCAACAGCACTAAACCTCATTTATTTTACCCATGATTTTAATTTTAGAGCAAAAACTGTGTGAGATTAAACCTGCCCAATACAGATGTTATTTATCAGAACCAACTTAAAAGCAGAGAACATGTATTTGTAAAAGCAAGACATTACTCTTCCCCTAAAGATTAGATTTGCCTTCCCATGTCTTTCTGTATTTGATCAGGTGTTAATAATAATTAGTCTTTTTTCTTAACATATATGGAATAGAGTTGACAATGATTTCACTGATTCTTTGCTTGGCATTTTAGTCAGTTTTCTCCTAGGCACAAAAGTCAGGACTGTTAAATGCTGATATGGTGTCGTGGGATTCATGATCAAAATTTTTGCTGCAGTGTAGCTCTTCATCCAGAACTGACATTATGCCCCACTCAGCAGTGTCAGGATGAGCTGCAGTATCATTATCTGTAATAGCAACAGCACTGTCTTCTGGACATAAAAGTTTTTCCATTTTCTTCTATGGATGTTTCTGATTCTGATGCTTGCATAATTGTTCGCTCCTTGTAATCACTTCCCTGTATGCACTGGAAATACTAATATTAAGTGGGAAAGATCTATTTTTAAATTATTTTATGGAGACTCTGAGTTTAATTTTCCATTATTCATCAGGTTGCTCAGGTGTCCTTGGACATGTCACTTAATACCTTTCTGTTCTATTTCTAGTGCCACCCCCCTCCCCGAAATTTCCCCACCAGACAGCAGTGGATCAAGGGCAAGTTCTAAACTGATTGTGAATTGCTCAGACACTCATAGGGGACATTTTTTAAAAAATACCTATGTTACTGTGTCCATTTTGATTGCTAATGAGTTGTATAGCTACAATAGTGACCATGTCTGTATGTTACAGTGACTTATTTATGCCTAATGGTGATTACATCATTTGTATGTAGTCTAGTATGAGAAAAGCCTGGTGGTGACAGTGTAAACAGGCTAAAGTATATCAGATCATTAGGGCATGGCTGCTTTTTCAAAACCAGTGGGAAAGTATCCGTTTGGATAGATCTTCTCAACACAAAAGGAGGGATAACTCACTCTTGAAAGTGGTTCAGTGTGTTGGAACATAAAAATGTTCAAATTGAGCACATTTGACCTCTTTTGGATTCACATGCAGATGTTGGCAGATGGCACATGTGGACATAACACTTCTTCTACAGAAATATTTCTTTTTTCTTTGCCAGTCTTTGAGATAGGAAGTGTGTTGTTAAGACAGCTAATGCTGCTTTTTCTGTCTGTTTCACATGTGGCTTCCTTGAGAAGCATATGTATTTTGTATTTCATCACTCTGAGGTTGGTGGTGAACATCTTGGTGTGTGATATGGTGTTCCTCCATGCTGAACACTCTGTCCTGAGAAACCTCTCTGCAAACAAGGAGATGTCCCCAGCTGTTCGTAACCTTTTTTTTTTTCAGTTGATATAACAAGTTATTCTTTCCATGCAGCTGTCTTAATTTCCCGCCTGTTTGTTATACAGTATCTAAAACGTCTGGGGTTTTAAGTGCAACAATCAACATGTTGTGAATATTCCTTATACTGTGGAAAAAATCCAGCAATTTCCAGGTTGAGTGTGGGTGAAACACACTGTGAGAAGAGATCCAGCATCCTGGACCGTGCTCAATTCCACTGTTCAAAACAGTGAATCTTGGCAAAAGTGCCACTGATTTAGTTTTAGCCTTTACATTTCTCAGAGGAATTGGAAGCTCCTCGGCAGGATGACTTTTCTTTCTCAATGCCAATTATAAATATAAAGGCAATCACAGTACTAACTCTGCAAAGGAGTGATAAAATGAGGAGGAAAATTATTTTCTGTAATTTTAAAATGTTTTTAGTCCTTAGGTCTAGGTTGTTGTGGTTTGTTGTTGTTGTTGTTGTTTTCAATGGGCCTTATGCCATATGATTTGATACCCTGTGGTTCAGCTTAGGTCTATAGATACATCTGCTCCAATAGCTACCTACAGTACTCTGGTGGATACACAAAAGAATGAAAATGTCAGCTTTAGTAATAAACAGGACTGTGTTTTCAATCACTACCCAAATTGTTATATTCCTTGTTGAAAGTGAGTCCAGAATGAAAAATATATTGTAAGCAGAATTGTCTTTCCAAATGATCTTGTGTAGGTTTTACTGAACGAATTCCAAGAGTGGGATGCAAAGTGTGTCCACTGATGCTAGACAGGGTGCTTATTTACAGTAGTGAGATTACTCTTCTAGTACAGGTCATATTTTGCATGGCAATTTTTACAGTATCTTCTTAGTTATATATAAAGTTTTATTTTTGTTCCAGAAACAGTGTACTTCCTTTTCCTGTTTGTCAACAGAACACAGAGCAGATGATAAAGACAGAAGTAGAGCTCATGTTTTAGGGGATGGTGTGTCATTAAAGAATGGGATAATATAACTTGTACCCAATATATGTTTATAATCATTCATGATGAAAATACACACAAATTATTGTTTTGAGTTCATAATATTTATATTAAGGATTAATTTTACATATATGTCACCAGTTTGTAACCAAGTCACAGCTATTTTCATCTGATTTTAAATGAACAAACTAAGTCTTTTACCTGACACATTCAGATGGCCTAATAGAGAAACATTAGTTGTGGATGAGTCAAGGCAAATTTTATGTGAAGAATTATTGTTTAGTAACACTTGATAATGAATGTACACTCAGCAACAGTTTGCTTACAGTGGGGGAATTCTCTTGGGATTATGAACTTAGTGTTGAAGTTTGCAACTAAAACAAAATCAAAATAGCCAAAGTAGCATGTGTGTGTTTTTCATGAGTTTTAGATTACACAGAATCATAACAAAAGATCAGAAGAAGAATTTTTGACCATTGGTGACAAGTTTCATAGCCATCTTCAGTGTTGGTTTAAAAATATTTTTGTCTCCCTTCCCTTCCCTTCCCTTCCCTTCCCTTCCCTTCCCTTCCCTTCCCTTCCCTTCCCTTCCCTTCCCTTCCCTTCCCTTCCCTTCCCTTCCCTTCCCTTCCCTTCCCTTCCCTTCCCTTCCCTTCCCTTCCCTTCCCTTCCCTTCCCTTCCCTTCCCTTCCCTTCCCTTCCCTTCCCTTCCCTTCCCTTCCCTTCCCTTCCCTTCCCTTCCCTTCCGCTGATCTGTTAGAGGGTAGGAGGGCTCTGCAGAGGGACCTTGACAGGTGGACAGATGGGCAGAGTCCAACGGCATGAGATTTAACACATCTAAGTGTCAGGTTCTACACATTGACCAAAACAACCCCATGCAGTGTTACAGGCTGGGGTCAGAGTAGCTGGAGAGCCGCCAGGCAGAAAGGGACCTGGGGGTACTCATCGATAGTAGGCTCAACATGAGCCTGCAGTGTGCCCAGGTGGCCAAGAAGGCCAATGGCATCCTGGCCTGTATCAGGAATAGTGTGGCCAGCAGGAGCAGGGAAGTCATTCTGCCCCTGTACTCAGCATTGGTTACACCACACCTTGAGTACTGTGTCCAGTTCTGGGCCCCTCAGTTTAGGAAGAATGTTGACTTGCTGGAACATGTGCAGAGAAGGGCAACAAAGGTGCTGAGGGGTTTGGAGCACAAGTCCTATGAGGAGGGGCTGAGGGAGCCGGGGTTGCTTATCCTGGAGAAGAGGAAGCTCAGGGGAGACCTTCTTGTTCTCTACAACTACCTGAAGGGAGGTTGTAGACAGGGGGGAGCTGGTCTCTTCTCCCAGGCAACCAGCACCAGAACAAGAGGACACAGTCTCAAGCTGCACCAGGGGAGGTTTAGGCTGGATGTTTGGAAGAAATTCTTCACAGAGAGAGTGATTTGCCATTGGAATGGGCTGCCCAGGATGGTGGTGGAGTCCCCATCACTGGTGGTGTTTAAGAAGAGAATGGATGAGGCACTTGGTGCCATGGTTTATTTGATTAGATGGTGTTGGTTGATAGGTTGGACTCAATGATCTCCAAGGTCCGTTCCAGCCTGTTTAATTCTATTCTATTCTATTCTAGTCTATTCTAGTCTAGTCTAGTCTAGTCTAGTCTAGTCTAGTCTTCTCTTTTTTTCTTCTTTATTCTTTTCCTTTTCTCTTCTCTTCTCTTCTCTTCTCTTCTCTTCTCTTCTCTTCTCTTCTCTTCTCTTCTCTTCTCTTCTCTTCTCTTCTCTTCTCTTCTCTTCTCTTCTCTTCTCTTCTCTTCTCTTCTCTTCTCTTCCTTTCTCTTCTCTCTTGTCTTATTTTTGTCTTACTTTTCTTTTTATTCTTTTGTATGCAAGTCAGTGGTTTTATTTGGCAATGCATGTTCAAAATAAATCACCTACCATCAAATCATTGTGGAATATTTTTTATTACTCCATTCACACATACACACAAACAGTGCAGGATATCTTGCATTTCTTATCCAAAACCAAATGTAAAAAAAAAAAAAAAAAAAAAAAAAATCTGCTTTACTTAGATGAAGCATAGAAAATTAATGTTCCTATGGAAGACATAAGTATTCCATAGTAAAAAAAAAAAAAAAAAAGAGAAAGACCAGAGATCACTTTTGAAAGAATTTTGAAACACTTTTTCTTTCTTTTCATCTTATGGAATGTTTCTTTTTCCATTTTGAACATATTGTATAATCTCCAGATAAACAATTAAGAGTGCTTGTATATCTGAAGATACATTTGAACAAATAAGATGTATATTTTTATCATTGGTGTCTTTCCTGGTTAATTAATGGCCTATTTTTTTTTTCAGAAGAAAGATTATTTGAAACATCAACGTCTTTTGGTTTGTGTGGATATTACTGCCATAACTCTAAATATTGTAAGGGCTATATTATGTAAATCATACGGAATCTGAATGGTTTTGTTTCTATTTTGTTTATAAAACTGTCTATATTTTTACTTCTGCCTGGATTTGAGATATTTAACTACTTGGCACAATGACCTGGCTTTTCCTAACTAGTTTCTGGATGTGACAGGGGCTTATGGCTGTTGAACTGTGTTGTCAGCTCCTTTGGTTAGACAGTTTGGTCATCAGCGTGCTCTGGAAAAAAAACCCAAACAAACCACACAACAAACCAAACTTTTAGAGAACTGGAGACATAGCTTTTCTTCAAAGATTTCAGCTGCATCTTTAATCCATGAAAGCTGTGCAATCTGTGGTTTGTTACAATTTCTTTTTTCTCTCATAGTGTTATAGGCCATCCACTTGGTCCTTAGACTTTTCAAGCTGTGCTATACCAATCCACAAAAGATTTACGAATATTTCAATCCTTACAGGTTTGGAAACAAGTTTAAACACAGTTACCTTCATCACCCATAGACTTTTGTATGTGTATCTGTCATCAGCTTGACACATTCCCATCAATTGCTTGGTGTTATAAATTGCATTATAGACAGGAAGGTATACAGTTAAACAAGCGGCATTTCCACATCCTTGGCTGGAATTCCCAGAAATTATATTAACTGTTTTATATCCACTTGTCAAAGTGCTCAGTGTGTGAAGGCTATTTCAGTGATGAGGTTTGAACCTCTGCTGAGGTTTGTTGTGCTGAGAGAGTTCTGAAGCTTGAGAAGAAGTCCTCTCTCTATTGAACAGCCTAGTAGTGTATCAAAAATGTACTGCACTGACAGGGTAGGCACAGCTTCTCCAGAGGCAGATGCACAAGCACAAGAGCATTTGAGGATGGGAACCTGTGGAAAAGAACCCTGAAAACCCAAGGGAGTTTTGGTATTTTTTTAGTTTTGCTCCTTCTCATTTCTTTTCTGCATGTCTGCAGAAAAAGAAGCTGGGGTGGTTTTCACTGTTCATCTTGTATTGGATCGTGTAGTACAAAGTCCGTTTTCAGAAGAAGTCCCTGCTGTGATTATAGGACTGTTGCCTAACTCAGCAAAACAGTGAAGGAAGCTGGGTAGAGAACTACTTGAGCAGAGAAGCAATGTCTGATATATTTTGATGCCTGTTCCTGTTTTATAAATGAGTTAATCAGAAAATTTCCCAATCTCCCCCCCCCCCCCAAAAAAAAGGGGTGGGGTGGGGGGAGTGAAAGTGAGAGAAATCCAAAATAAATAGAACACAGGCAGGAGAAAAGCTTGCTGCATTGTGTCAGTGATGCTCTCAGTCCTCAGGAAAACAGCTATACATATGTGCATCCTCTATATTTATTTTAAAAAATTATATACATGGTATATTTATTATATTTATGAACACGTGTATACACTATCCACACGCACACACATATACACTATCTACACACACACATACATTTGTTAGCAATTCTTGGCAGTAATTAGCTTCATAACTCTGAGATTTGATTCCTTACTAATGTGCAATGATACAATCAAACTTTTGAATAAATTATAGACAAAACCCTTCTGTTGTCTAACATTTGACCTAGAGTTTCTGTAACCTGCTGTTTATTAAGACATACGGTACAATTAGAAGCTCTAAACACTTACAAGGATCTGTTGCCTGGGGGAGTATGTACACAGCATCTCCATTAAGCAATTTAAGTATTAGTGTCAGTTTTAGCTTCCATTTTTTTCACTTTCATTTCCTGTTCTAAGTACATACTGTACATCCCTCTGTGTATTACATGATAGCGAATAAAGGAAAATTGCCAGTAGAAGCATAGTTTATTTGAAACTACATTTTGTCACCAGCGATTTCCCTTCCCCTGTTGTATAACTGCATTCCTTCTGGCCATGGACAAAGGTCAGATGTTCAGAGTAATTTTATTAGATCTATCAACAGCCTTTGATACCTCACAAATGAGAGATTGCTGACCTGCCTGCTGCTGGTGCTTTGTGCTTTCTCTCGTGGATAGTTTAGTTTAATGTGTTGCTTACTTCTTTTCATTGTGGACTCAGATGTTAGGATGACTGGGTGTATAAAGCTCATTAAAGGCAAAATATTTTTATCAGGGCAGCACCCTATTTCTGTGTACAGAAACTTGTCTCTGTTGTGTAAAGTATGGGAAATCAGAGTTCTACAATGTAAAACTCATGGTAGAAGAGAGTCTTTGAATGTTTTTTCTTTGATAGCAGAATGCCTCATTTGGGTTCCTCTGACAGGAAAGACAAATATAAAGGTAACTTCTGTAGCAACTTCACAGAAGCTAAACTCTAATACCAGTAGTGCCATCTAGTTATCTTATGGCGGTGTTTGGTGTCACAGTTATACTTTTCTTTATTTCCACATGAGATTTTTGTAGAGGCTCTGGAGCAGCTGTTATCCTGCTTTTGAATTTTACTTGCAGTCATTTTATTTTTGCTGTGGTTTACTAATTGAGCAGTTCTTAACTGTCAATTGCTAGAGAAATTTCTTTACATTAGGGCCCAACTGTGCAACAATGATTTCTCTCTATCTGCTGTATTTCTCATTTCTAATTAAATCTGAGCACAGGCTTAAATACATCTTGAAATTCCTCATATTGAATACAATTCATATTAGGAGTAGGATATTAAATTAATGTTGACAGCTCTGAAGAAGCCACAACTACAAGGCAAGGGGTGTATTGTGTTTTAAGTAAACCAGCACAGTCTGTAATCTGTATTCTGCCTCAGCCACCTTATTCCCAGATTTCTTGCTCTGTGTTACTCAACACAATTGTTCTTTGTAAGGCATTCTCTAATTCCAGCTTTGGTGTCTAAATTGTGTCTACTATGGTTGTATTATGATCTATAAGGGCTCAGAGACTTTCACTGGAAGACTCTAATTTATTTAGGTATTTGATCCTACAATAAACGATAGTCTATTCCAAAGCTTTCTTCTTTGGGATTTACTTTGGTCTAACATTGTATATACCGGAAGTATTTCAGGTGGTGTACAGTACTCTTGGGGCAGATATAGTTCCCTGCCAGTCCACATTCTTGGATTTATTTGATATGGAACACAAGACCTGAGGATGGAAAGGTGGCAAGGAAGTTCATCTGCTTATGTTTTATTGCAACATCTGCTGAGGATAGAGCTGGAATGAATGTGTGAGACCCAAAAGCATCTCTGGGCCAGTGCTAGAGCCTTTAAATGGACTTAGATATCCCTTACCGATGTAAAAAACGCATAAAAGCACACTCAGAACCTGTCTGTATGTGCATATAAATGCCTAGTACAACCTAACCTCACTCTCCATTTGTACACATGTTAAGCCCTCAGTAAATATAAAATGTGAAAATAGTGAAAGTGCTCGAGTAAGCATTTAGTTTAGGTACAAAAAGCTTAAACAGTCAAGAATGAGCTAATGATCTGGTCTGCTACAGTTTTAACCTCGCCGTTGCAGAGATTGGAAAGTGTTAGGCATATTGGCTTCCTTGGATCTATATACTGAAGAAATGGAAAAACAATAGTAGGGGTAAAACATCCTTGTTTTTTGTGGGTGGATTTTTTTTTTTCCTAATTCATCTCAAGCCACTTAAATGAATAAAAACCACTGGAGGCTCTATAATAGTAATATCTTCAAGCCTGCTAAAATTGGCAACTACGTCTCAGCATCTGCTGACTGAGTTGACACACCCAAGGCATTAGATTACCTCACAACAATCATATGCTCTGTTGTGTTTTGGTTTACGCTTAACGCAGTCACTTGGTGACATTTAAACACAAAATAATCATAAACATTTTTCATACACAACTGCTCAAAAATCTAATTCCTATGCATATTCATGTTGAATGTGGTTTGCATAGAGAGTCATCACTGGATTCGTGATTAAAAACTGTAGCACAGTTATACTGATTAGGCATCCATTAGACACACATCCATTATACAGTACTTCCTGATCCTTCATAAATATTTTTTCTTCTGCATTTGTATTTATTTTTCAGCATGTTATTTGATTAAACTTACACAAAACCCAGATCTGAGAACTTCTAGTATAGGGATTTATTTCATTTATGTTCCCTATATACAATGTATGTTTTAACTGTTGCCTCTTTCTGGTTTTCAAGTCGGTAAAAAAAAAATAATAATCAGCTATTAAAGTTTGAAAAAGTAGAGCACTGTGTTTTTTTCTAAGCTAGAGCATGCCACATTTTCAAATTGTTTTTACCTTTGAGCAAAATCACTGCGTAGTGAATGAAAAACACTTTTTCTTTGCAAGAGATTTCTTTGCAATTGATGCCAAAAAATAAATCAGCCAAATGCTTATCTTTTGTCTTAAAACGTACATAAATCATGAGGCTTGGATGCATAGTTTAATAACACGATGCTGCAACTTTAACAAGGACTACATTTGTCTTTAAGTCCACATGACAGTGAAAGCTTAATATGAAAAACTTTTGTCTAGCACAAGTGATTTGAAGATGTTTTGCTCCATGCATGTGAACTCAGCAGGTGATTCTTGCCTATCTTTGATGTCAAACAGCACAAAACTTCAGTGAGTAGTAGCTTCAGAAATGCAATAGACATAGCTGAGTCTTCATATGAAGCTCATGCTTGAACTACATCAGAAGAACTGACATCTATTATGGTGAGCAAAGACAAGTGTTTGAAAAGAGATTCAAACAGAAGTGTCAGAATTTACAGTGCATAGTTTTATATAAGTTGATTTTAACCAAGCATATCTCTATGAACTCTGCAGGATAGAAAAGAAATTTCAAAAGGCAGAGAAATTGTTGTCATCTGAGGGCATGGAATGTTTTAATAGCTTAAGGAAGAACATTTCTGAAAGGTTATATGGTGATCCATTTACTTTGACTGAGTAATAAGGCTCGTCATTGTCACAGTGAAGTTTTTAACCCTTAGAACAATGGAAATGTTCCAAATGTATTGCTAGAATTAAAAAGCTGAGAGTAATTGGCTGTTGCAAAAAAGTCTTACAGAGATTTTTTAGTCTCTTCAAATGCACATTTCACATTAAGATATATGAATAAATCAAATGCATTTTTTTCCAGTCACCTCCTGTCTGACCTAGAGTTTCCTGAATCAGTTTAGACTAAGACATACTTTAGGATAAGAACTTACACTTGCAAAGTAGAAGGGAAGAGCACGAAGAGAAGAGTTCCATTAAACACTATTATATTTGTTTATTGTTTTTCATTCATTTATTACTTTTCTTTCCCTGTCCTAAATACATACCTCCCTGTGTGCAAGGAAAAAGAAAAACCTTTTGTAGGAATGTAGTTTGTTTGAAACTCTGTCCTACAGGCTTACTTACAGCAGTGCTCTGAAACTCTCCCCAAGGAGCTCCGTGTCAAAAACCAACCTAATTGTTCTTCTTGAAATGCTGCTTCTTTCATTAACAACTGCAGGAGGGGGGGGGGAATGAGAACTAAAAAAAAAAAAAAAAAAGAGGACAGAACTCCTTGGGTGAAGCATACAAAGCTAGAAAGCTCTGAATTTTCTAGGTGGCAGTCAATATATAGGACTGTGATTTTGTTTTTAGGCTTTTTTTAATTTGCAAGTAAGACACACAGGGAGACGCTTAATTTTCGCACTCTAAAGTTTAATGACCTTTTTTATTAATTTACTGAATTTCATTAGCCATATAAGATCTGGTAGCTTTTAGGGGAAAAAAAATTAAAAATCAATCAAATTAACTTTGTCTTAACTTTGGACTAAAGGTCTTTCTAGGCTAATTTGTTTAAGGCACTGAACTACATTTTGCTCAGATGCCGAACTCCTCTCCATGAGAGAGATAATGATTTAATTATACTATGGATAGGTTAGTCCATACTGCATTCATTAAAACATTTTTAAAAACTATGAACACATAGTTGGACAGCCATAGAATATATAGAAATTATTATTTTGTCTCATTTCCTTGGAAAGGCATTTATAGGTATCTCGCGCTCTATTGAGAGACAATTAGAGCATCTGCCTGGCAAGCACACAGGCTGAAATGTTGTATTATTGTTCATGCATATCTTCCCTGTTGTCTTTCCTTTTATTTAGGTGTACATGTAGCATAAGGTACACCAAACAGTTGTGAAGCCCTTCTATACCTGAGCAATTTACTTTTTTATCTAGCATGTGAAATTATGGGCATTAGTTAAAACCTTTGTTTTAGAATAAGCTATTTAAAACAATTTAAAATCAAATTTTTATGTAGATGTTAGTATCTTTCCTATTTTCATATGTTGCTAAAGAATCCTCCCATTGTTTTCTTAATTATTTTAGAGTATGGAAAATGCAGTAAGGAATTCTGAAATGGTTTGAGCCGATTTTCCTGTTGCCACATGAGATTACATTTTATTTCAAGATTTCTCCTAGGTAGAACTAGCATGATCCTGAGACAGGGAAGTGGACAGCAGCTTCAAATGGTGAGAAGATCCTTAAAAAATGAGCTTGACCTCAGATCAGGTTGTTTGATAGGGGCTTAAGATAAAGCTCATCACTGAATTCTCACTCTTTCTCTTCTCTGAAGAAGGCAAACAGAAAAATAACTCTAAATTACTCCATAGGGATATTTTGCAAAACAACACCTAGAAAGACCTCAAATTCAACTCAGGTAACATGCAAGTCTCAGTTCTGGCTTAAGTCATGCAGCATTGAGGAGTAATAAATTGTTTCTACACTTAGGTAATTAATGTCTTTAGGCAAAAAAGATTTTCTATTTATATTTCTTATTAAAAAAAAACACAGAGAGGGAAGTATCATCATAGCATTTGATTGTCTTTAAGTTACATTTGCCTAGAACAGCACAATTTGACAAATTCTCTCTGAGAAATATAAGTTTGGATGATTTGATTTGTCAGCTTAAAATTTTGGCTAGGAATTCTGTTTTGGGGCTACTGGGAGAATATTGTCCCCGATATCATACAGTGTTTGGCTGAGCTGGAGCTAGTTCTATAACACACCACTGTTTTGTCTGCTGCTGAGCAGTACTTGGACAGCACCAAGGCTGTGTTTTTCCAACATTCTTCTTCCCCAACAGCAGGGTGAGAGATGGGCAAGATCTTTGGAAGGGACACAGCCAGGCCTGCTGAAACAAGAAGTGACCAAAGGAGTATTCCATACCATATGATGTCAGCTCAGATATAAAAGCTGAGTTAAAGAAGGAATTTGGGGGGCATTTGTCCTCTGAAGAAACCATTACATGTATTAAAGCCCTGCCTCCCAGGGAGCAGCTGGACATTGTCTGTTGATGGGAAGTACAGAACAATATTTTCATTTGCTCTTGCTTCTGTTCATGACCTTTGCTTTTACTTTTTCTTCCCATCCTATTCCCTCCTCCACATCCATCTAAGAGGGTGAGTGGTAGGGCAGCTTTCGTGGTCATCTGTCCCCCAGCCAGGAGCAAACCACCACACTTCATATTCAGTCCCCCAGCTGGACAGTTTTTGAGTATGTCCAGGAAGACTTGTCCCTTCCTTTTCCCCAAGCTGGAAGATGTTTCCTGTCTTCTGGGGAGCATTTCTAACCACCATCCTGTAGGATACTCTCAGAAAGGTTATTCTTCACCTTTCTTATCACAAACATTTCTCATTAAATGGAAGAGTTATGAGATTTATTTAGTTCTTGTATACATATTCATAAACTGTGTGCTTAGAGAAAGAGGGACTACTCTAGCACTGGTTGTTTCTTCTTTGCCTTTGTATACATCTGGAACAGATACCAGTTGGAGTTTTTTAGTCCTTATAAACCAGAACAACACAGCAAAACAGTTGTGTGGTGTAGTTGATAGCCTTACTGACTCCACTGAAGAGATGTACTTTATTGCTAATAAGATTTGAGAACTTGCTAGACTACCTAAAATTTGTTAGATTATGGCTAATCTCCAAGTCTATCATTGTGGGCATCATGTCTTTGCTTTCTGGAGATAACCTCATACCCATAAACTCTGCCATAAAAGCCTCCAGGGAGAAATTTCCCCACTTGGGCTTGAAATACTAGTTTTCTAGAGTTTTATAGAGTCATGAGGGTATTATCTGACCTACTTATTGCTGTCTTGTCAATTCCTGGATGACCAAATGTCTTGCAAGGGGACAATGTAAGTCTGTTTAGGAGGTACATAACTACATAGTACATCATTAACTGAAACCAGGTCAGTGTCCTGGATTCAGGCAAACAAAGAAATTCAAAACCCTCCACTTACAGAAACTTCAAGGGCAAAACCTATGTATTTTAAGATGAAATGTTCCCATTTCACTATTAGGCCTTTTCAGTTTTAGTAGACCATGTCTTCAAGTTTTATTAAAAATGGCAACATGCTTTAAATGTCTACTAATGCATGCCTAATTATAATGGAAGGCCTATAAAAATCCTTCTGACAGCCACATGAATAGTAAAACAGTTTTACTCGGTATAATTGCAATGAATGTTAAGTGAATTAATAATGAAGCAAATCTTAGAAACAAAATTGCAAACAGGACTGTTCAGCTTAATCTGCACTGGGCCAAATCATTAAAAAAATCTTGAACAATTCTTCATAAAATCAATGGCAATGTTGCCCATTGATAAAAGTACTAATACTTTCAATCAATGAGGATAGATTAATCTGGAAACCGAATGTAAACTTTCATTTTTACAGGGAAGGAAGTTAGAAAGTGATGGTGATGAATGTAGAAGTGAGTTTTGTTTTGTCTCCCTGCATATCCAGCAAGAGTCCTCTCCAAGACTGCATAGAGCAGAGAAACATTTAAAATATGTATGGGAAAATATACTGCATGAAAGATCAAGCAAATTTTGCTCTACATGAAAAAGATACTTGTAACAAAATTTGTTGAAATAAAACACAAATGAGTTTATGAATATGCAATGGAACTCAGTGGGGTGGAATTTTTGTTGTTTTGTTTTTAAATTAGAATCACCCATCTAACATCAGAGGTCCTTAATATAGATATCTGTATCTACAGGGATAGTTTTTATTCCCCCTGTGATCTTTAGAAAGAAATAGCAATTCTAGTGTCTGACTAATAATCTTCTCTCAAGACAAATGTAAAAAATAAGTCAAGTAGGTAATCCTCTAGAAATGTCCATTTCTCTCACAGAATCTCAGAATATATCCAGTTGGAAGAGACCTCAAAGTTCATCCAGTCTGACCCCTGGCCCAGCACTAAAGGGTCTACACTAAGCCATGTTCCTGAGCACCATATCCACATGCTGCTTAAACACCTCCAGGGATGGTGACTCCACCACTGCCTTGGGCAGGTGATTCCAGTGTTTGATAACCCTCTGTGTGAAGAAATATTTCCTGACACCCAGTCTGAATCTCCTTTGGTGCAGCTTGATACCATTTCCTCTAGTCTTGTTTCTTGACACAAAGGAGAAGCAGCTGCCCCCTCATCACTCCAACCTCCCTTCAGGACCAATGAGGTCTCCTCCTCTCCAAACTGAACAACCCCAGCTCTCTCAGATGCTCCTCACTGGTCATGTTCTCCAGGCCCTGAGTATACAAGAAGTCTAGTTAATCGATTAAGTCCTTTGGAGAGCTCACAAAGCAAGTGAGATGACTCCCACTGCTTGCATGACAAAAGTGTGCCACACTTTTGGAATACTCATGTTAATCCTCATGTCTGAATAATTTCTGGGAGATCAGTGAGTCCATCAGATGAACATGGAATGGAAAGACCAGGGGAAAGGAGCCCATTCATTGGAGGAAGACTGAAATATATGATCATGTCCTTCAGGAGACAATCTCTGTAAGCATTCTAAGTCAGGAAGCACTTAGTTCATTAATTTACTAAAATCAAACTATTTGAACCAAGCATATGAGGAATGTAGTGGAAAAATAGTTGCAATTTTAGTCTACCCATTTCAGCCTGTTTTGGTGAATTTTTTGTTACACAGAAATTTTGTCTAATTGCAGTTGGGTTATTTGTGTTGGAATAGCTACTGAAATGTTACTATATTAATCTGCTGTCATTTTACACCCCAAAACAATAAGGTAAGCCTGTTTAACCTAAGGAGTGAGCCAAACAAAAGACAGAAAAACTAACTTTGCTTGTATCTTTACCCACGTTACTGGCTTTGTGACTATGACTTTGCAGCAATTTGGGGGTTTGGGGTTAATTATCACACCAAAGCATTTATTAAGATAAAATAAATACAATACAAATAAAATGGGAAGCTTCTTTGGATTCACAAATGCTGATTTTTACACTTAAGTGAGGATTTCCTCTTCTATTTAATACTGAAAAAAGTGCACTTTTTAAGTTACATGTCCACTAGTTTATTAGTAAAAGACAATGCTTGTTTCAGTAATGAGTGTTATAGTGTATCCAAAATCAGTATGCTTTCTTTTCAATAGTTCCACAGCATTACAGCATAACTTACAAATCATCTTTCATTTTTAATAGAACAGCCATGTCTCAGCTGAAAGGCTCCATACCAAACGTTAGACCAATGTCAGATCATACTAGTAAGTTTTAAACAGCTGAAAATTGAAGTTTACAGTGGAAGTTTTGCCACCTACTTAGCAACAAAAACATGAACAACTTATTATAATTTAGCATGTAGAGTGAACCTCCATCTATCTGTGGCAAGTACAGACTTTGCTACCTCAAGGGTTTGGCATTTTTAGATAAAAAAGAATCAATGTCATTATACAGTGTCTCTCTAGAGCATCATAATTATTCTTCATGCATACAATATTTATTTAAAACTTAAAATTAAACTTCAAGAGGTGGTCATCTGAAAGCTGGCAGTCAGTGAACAGATCCTGTCTTCATAAAAAAGAGAATATTTCTTCTAAAAGTTAAGAAGTAGATCAAAACGGTCTTTCCAGTAACTGACACTTTAGTCATACAGATGCTTTTTATGTGTCAGATTTATTAATAAAGAAGGTCCATGGGAATGAACAGAAGAAAATCTTGAGGATGTGACTGTCAGTTTTTGATATGTCAGGTATAATTTTGTAGCTGTGATTTTTGAATAGCAGTACACACACCGCATTGTACTGATGTTTGTGTACTTCTTTGTACTTTTCATTTGTGATGACTGAGAAAGAAGATGAGGTGGAGATGTTTTGATACAAGATTGAAACTTGAAACTGCAGTCCTTCAATTTGAACAGCATTCCTTTTTCATCTTTCTTTTCATGTTACCTTTTTAACTTTTGCGACTGATGTAAAGAAAAAAGAAAATTTGAAAAGATGCCAGGTGTTGGTTCTTATCTAGGTGAAAGATCACAGAAATGGAGAATAAGATACCGTTTTATTTTGTTGCTGCGACAGAATTATGAGACAGATCAAATAGTTGTCAACAACAAATGTTTGTCCTCCTAAAGCCAGCACGGAATAATTTAGAATGCGATATCACCTCCTATTTCTCACAGAAAATATGGACATTATTCTAATTAGCTGAAAGTGAAATATGCTACTACTGCTGTTCTGCAAATAATAGCATCTCCTTTGATTACTCTTTGTGTACACTGGTGGCATTTCTAACTCGTCAAAGTGCATACAGCAAAAAACTGCAAAAGAAATCACAGTACATCAGCTGAAGAAAAGGAATAGAATGAAATGGTCTTCCTCCCCCTTCCCCCCCCCCCCCCTTTTCTTTATGTTATTCATCTTATATTCACCAGGTTATATTAGAAAAAGGCAGATGTGAAAAGTCCTTACTTTCAGCAAATTTCTGTCAGTTATGAATTCAATTTGTTTCAATTGGAAAAGTGATTTGTAAACAATCCTGTTACACATGGATCTATGAATACACATAGTAGATGCTATTTCAGTACCTGACTGTTAGCATTACTTAGGCTTCTGAAGCTAGGCATCTGCTTAAGGGTTTATTGTTTCAAGTCACAAACAGAGGCAAGGGCTGGCACTGTAGGAAGTCTAGTGACCTGAAACCTTCTCCTTGATCTGTAAGCAAGAACAGCATGAAAAAAGAAAAGTTCTTCTTACTACCCAATATAGTGCTATAATTAATGTTTGGATGTTGTGAAACTATTCATCTTGGTGCATCTAAACTGTTGCTTCTGCTCATGCTCTTTATGATCTAATTCTGAATTTTCTCATGCATCTTGCACAGAAATTAGCCCTTTTTTTAGCTTATGAGAATTTCTTTGCTATAAAAGGTGATAAATGTATTATAGAGTTGATTTTTTTTCAATTCTCTGGTTCCTAAGGCTCTTCCTGCTTAACCCTTAAACTATTCCCAGTTCTCCATATGGTGCTGCTTCAAACACATCTACTTTTGTAAACATCAGTCAGAACGTAGCTGCCCTGTCTACTTAAGAAAAGTCAAAGTTCATTCATTCATTTGTCCCTTCCTTCCTTTCTTGTGAGATACAGCAGTCTATTCATTCACTTCAGTCTCCTGGCATACAAAGTGTGCTGTTCCTTTCATCTGGCATTATCAGTTAAACAAAGATAAACAAACAGGATGTCTTGGAAAATGTTTTAAATTGCACTGGCCTACTGGTCCCCTCAGAATCACCTGCTTTTATGGAACTTGAACACATAGAATATTGAGAATTAAGCTTGGATGCAGACAACTATTTTTCTGCAGAAAAACTGATGTGATGCTTGCAGTCTAATCAGTCACAGTGACTAAGGGGAGCATCACAAGCTCCCACATGGCTTATCAAACTCATATATTAAATCATGGGATTGAGCAGCACTTATGGATTTGCAACACTTCTCATTTAAAGAAGAAACCACGCAGTTGTCAAAGTTGTGCAATCTTTCCCTATAGGCTCAGCCTTCCCTGTTTCCCTCTGGAGCTATGGAGAGAGCTTGCCATTCACTAGAGAAATCCTCTGGGCTGACTGCTCTTTTCCATGACTCCCCAGAGGACACATGACCAATCGAAGCTGCTCTGAACTTCATTCTCTTCCTCTTATGAGAGCTCCTATTCATTCTTGAATGCCTGCTAGGCTGTTTTCTCTCTTCTAGGATCCTAAGTGCCTTTTCAGTTTAGCCCTGACGTCATTTCAAGATTATTTAGAGGTTTTGGCATTGGTGTAGATGAGTGAGTAAGTGAGTGGCCAATTTGTGTTGTCACATGCAAAATGAGTTTCTTTTGGCTCTGGGGGAAACAATGACCCTTTGGTTCTGGCTCTATACTTGCTTTACTTGCTTTTTCTTCCTTCAGCTATTTTAAAATTTTCCTGGCTATCCACCCCATCCTGAGATGAGCTTCCCAGCCTGCCTAAGAAGGAAGGCTTGAAAACTGTAGGGGCACCTATCCTCATGCTTGGTACAGGGACGCACAAGGATCTGCTGGAAGAAGCAGGGACTGCAGTACCCTTCTGTAATTTATTTCACTGATAGTAATCAGTACCCTCTTCTGATGTACAAAGGGTGACTACAGGGACCGTACAATACATCCCCCCAAGAGCACCTGTCTGCATAAAGAAAAGTTCAGAGAGTAGCTGAAAGAGAAAGAAAGGTCTTCATAGATCCAGCTCCTGATGACTCTTGAGCCATGGTAGGTGCTCAGTGAAATTTATGTCTTTGAAGCTGGGTCTCTTCAGCTTGGAGAGGAGGAGACTAAGGGGTAACCACACTAATGTTGATAAATATGTAAAGGGTAAGTGCCAAGAGGATGGAGCCAGGCTCTTCTTGGTGATGCCCAAGGACAGGACTAGGGGCAATGGGTGGAAGCTGAGGCACAGGAAGTTCCATGGAAACACGAGGAAAATTTTTTTCACTGTGAGGTTGATGGAACACTGGAAAAGGCTGCCCAGGGTGGGTTGTGTAGTCTCCCTCTATGGAAATATTAAAAACCTGCCTGGATGAGTTCCTGTGTGACCTGGTATAGGTGATCCTGCTCTGGCAGGGGGGCTGGACTAGATCATCTTTTGAGGTCCTTTCCAACCCCTAACATCCTGTGATTCTGTTCATATCTCCCATACAAATAAGTATGACTGCAGATAAGGAAAACAAAACAAACCTTAAGCCAAAGCAATGGCAAAGAGATATGATATTTATCATATAAGATATATGGAATAATTTTCATACTCATTTAGATGTTTCAAGAAGTATTCATTTCTTACCTGGAAGGAAGTATTGACCTGCTACTTGAATTGAAACTGAACTGCTTGCTCTATTTGCAACATCATCTTCAGTATATATGAGTTTCTGTGTGTGGGAAGTGTGTGTGCATGTGAAACTGCAGCCTTCCTAGCAATTGTCTTGCTGACATCTCTGCCAGTCAGCAGCTCCACGTACCAGCCAGCCCTCTTTTGTGCCAATCTGGTGGTGAGTGGTGCAGAAACATTTTAATTAATGTTGAACTTCTTAAAGTTGACTTGAAAACAATTACAGCTCAATTTTACTTTGCCTTCTTCTTTCATCACTTACATTCTCTCTTCCTCCTCCCTCTCCATTAGAGGACTTCATTTCACAGACTGTGAATTATAATGTAATTATTATATTTTAGAAAGGCAGCCAAGGCGTTGTTTCTTCATCCTTCAGTTAAAAAAATCTCTGAAACAACAAAGGAAAAGCTCTTTTCTTCTCAAGTGCCAGGAGCATGGAGACACTCCCACCACAGATATCCCATTCTTCCCCATCTATGAAGGTTTTCTTGCTTTCTCTCTCCCTTTTTTTCTTCTTTTTTTTTTTTTTTTGGTACAGAAGGGATGAAATCTTTCCCTTAACAACTGTTTGCACACCAGTCCCAAAGTTCACAGCACACATCACAGGTACATCGGATATGTAAGTGAAGTGATCTGTAGCACAGCTAATTAGACCTAAATTCTTGATTTACTATTTATAAAACAAAATTGATTATTACTTCATCAACAACATTTAAAGCATCATTAAGAGAGGTCTGCTCCAGCAGCCTCAGGTTAAATTTTTTAACAAGCACTTTAGTTGCTAATCTGTGTTATTGCCAACATATGTAAACTTCCTAATGCTAATTGCATTCAGCTGTGAATCAAACAATGTCTAATTCTCTTCAGGATTAATTATGCACATGTGCTGCCTGCATTCCTAAACATGGTTCTCATAAATAATAAGAGATATATCTAGACAGATGGAATTTTTCCAACTAAATGATCTGTTTATCATGAATAAAACAATTGACATATTCTAGACTTCTAATGCAAAGTCACCACAATGTTCCCATGTTTTTTAATCATAAATAATTACTGTGACAGTTGTTTTTGTGAGCATGTTTTTGTACAGCCAAGCACTAAAAAGCATGTCCTTCAGTAAGTACTGTTACCTTTGTGTGCACCTTTTTTCCTTCTTTCTTTTTATCTTTTCTGATTTGAAGGTGCATAACAGAGTGGTTTCCATCATGTGTTTGATGAATGAACTAAATTTCTTCACTAAATGCACAAGTTTTGTAAGCCCCGGGGAAACCTGGTTTAGGTATAGTAGAGGAAAAATTGCTAAAGTGTTTTAAGTATTCTGCTTGTTTCAGGAAGAAGCAATCCAGAGCCAACCCTGGCATATCTTTCTTTAGAGTTTTGTTTTGGTTCGTTTTTTTTGGTTACTCTGAAAGAACTGAATCAACTGAATTGGTAAAATTAACTGAATTGGCAAAATTAACTTTGAAAATAACTTCCAATGCTGAGCACATGTCAGGTAGACACTTTTTTTTTTTTTTTTTTAATTACATTTGACAGCAAGAGAAGAAATTTATCCTCAAATAAGGGAGACAAATAAAAACTTTCTACCATTCCTTTTAATGAAGATGTCTTTTAAGCAGAAGTCGAAATCCAGCCTCAGCAAGCAACTCCGTAGCATGTCTCTTCTTATAAGACACAAATGTCTCGGTTTCAACTAGAAAAGACTTTCTATACAGAAAGAGTGATTGCCCATTGGAATGGGCTGCCTGGGGAGGTGGTGGGGTCACCATCATTGGAGGTTTTCAGGAGGAGACTTGATGGGGTGCTTGGTGCCGTGGGTTAGTTGTTTGGGTGGTGTTGGATTGGTTGATGTGTTGGACGCGATGATCTTGAAGGTCTCTTCCAACCTGGTTTATTCTATGTATGTATATTCTATGTATGTATGAATCGGAGTAGCAAGAACTTGATACCAGCAGAGCTTATAATATTATATTGTATTATCATATATTATTGCATCCATTATTTTGATTGTTACTGTAGAGTGTTTTCATTTGCTCTGACAGCCTAGGTCAATTTGAATTTTGGACTGAGTCGGTATCTTTTTTATTTTTTTTTTCCCCTAAACCAAGAATTGGAGTAGCATGGCACTTAAGAAAGGTAACACAATAATACTTTAAGTGTCTGTAATGTTTCAGCTTTACAATAGGTGAAACACTTAACCCCTGCCAATATGCCATTAAACTTATTTTCCAGGTCCCAGTTGTTGATGGGAGAAAGTGGCTGAGTACCTGTGTTTCATTCTGTTCTTTATTTCTCTGTTGAGTCAAGCAAGAGAGGTTATCAATTGGTATAATGGTTTTTATAATAATAACATCTATCCGGTAGTCACTATACCAAGACCATCAGCTAATTTTGTATGGCCATCAAAAACTCAGTTGGTTATCAATGATGACCTTTGCTGAATTTCAGCTGGTGACACAGAGATGAAAAGCTCTGCTTTCTATTACTTGTCAGTGAGTCAGCCTGCCCTTTGCTCAGATTGGGCAAGATAACACTTGATGAAGTTGTGACTTATCTGTGTTAAAGTAAAATTCTAATGTGACAAAAAGCTTGATAATCTGGAAAACATATTTTAAATAGCTTGAACAGATTTATTACAAGAAGAGAGATTTTCTGTTCTTTGAAATCAGATAAGGTATGATAAGAGCATGTAGTTGAAAAAAAATAGTAACAAGAGCTGAGAGAACTGAAGCATCCAACAGATTCTCAGCAGTAAGTATAGTAACAATATGTTTAGGAGTCTCAGGTGTTGTACTAGAGTATGAGAGACAAAAGCACATGGGTAAGACTCTAACATTGGATGAGACTATGCTTATAGAGTGTACAGTTTTCTGGACTGTTTTCTTATACAACTCTTAAGAGGACACAGTCTCAAGCTGTGCCAGGGGAGGTTTAGGCTGGATGTTAGGAAGAAGTTCTTCACAGAAAGAGTGATTGGCCATTGGAATGGGCTGCCCAGGGAGGTGGTGGAGTCACTATCTCTGGAAGTGTTTAAGAAGAGACTGGATGAGGTGCTTGGTGCCATGGTTTATTTGATTAGATAGTGTTGGATGACAGGTTGGACTTGATGATCTCAAAGGTCTTTTCCAACCTGGTTAATTCTATTCTCTTCTAAGAGCTATGCTCATTTCAGACAGTTGGAAACAGCTCAGATTTTCACTTACAGAAGAATGCCTTTCAAGAGTTGAAAGAAGTCCCAAGCTTGTGTTTAAATGTTGTTGTAGTTTGAGCTGGGTGCCCCCCTGGTGCATTCACTTCCTGTGTCCAGAAGTCCAGCCCAGAGGGATGGACACAGGAAATTGTGTATTCCCTACCATAATTCTTTGCACCACTATAAGATCCAGTGCGGAGTCTGGCACTTCCTCTTTCCTTCCCTCTCCGAGACTTGGTAACTGGGGGAGAGATCTCCCGGCCATGGGCCTGATTGGGCCCAAGGCCACAGGGGGATGGGCAGTCTCAGGCCTGGCCAGCTGAGACTAGCCCAGCAGAGGGAGGGGGAAGAAGGAGCCCTGGGGGTTTTGGATGCACCCTCAGGTGGGGATGGGATCTTTCTTTGTCACTGCGCTTTGGGTTCTCTGTAACATTCACTGCTTTCTATTTAAACTTTCATCACCTTTGCAATCCGTTTGCCTGAGTCGTTATTTCTGCCTGTGGTGGGGAGGGGACCTGCCCCAACCCATTACAAATGTGATTTGAACTTTCAAATGAGGGTGGATTTGATTTTAATTTCTAAAATGTTGCACTAGGACAGAATGGACTACATAGTTGTATTCAGCTATTTTGCCATTGATGGAACCAGACAGTACATCTGGAAGATACTGGACCTTGGAAGACACAATTTTTCTACCTACTGCCTACTAGTCTGTTTCATAGCCTTTCCAGGCAGATTATCTACACCCTCTGGTTTAATTGGATGGCAAAATTTGGCCATAGATAGCATGAGTGATACCCTTTCACTGAGCAAAGACTTTGTACAGGGAAAAGATGGAGTGTTGTAGGGGACAAAATACCACCTTATTTATCTGTTAACACTAGGACCTATCTACCTTTCCATCTCAATTCCATCACTAAAGCCTAATTTATAAGTAAGTGTTTAGAAAAGAAATAATGGTTCAAAGTAAATTATATAAAAACATCAGCAAAACAGACCACTGGCATTTCTGCTGGATTTGCTTGCCTGTAAAATGAAACTATTTGTTTAAAACTGTCCCCCTGTATCCTGGAGTATAACTGTTTAGGGATTTTAAAAGAGAATTATTGAAATCATGAAGTCACTTTGAAGATATGAATTGGACAGGTGCTGGACTGCTGAGCAAGGATCCTGTTTGACTGCTGTGTTATGGGTGTTAGTCCATGCTCATTGATGCCTGGGATGGTCTTGACCAACCCCTGGCCAGCATGGGGTGGGCTCTTTTTATCCTCCATAGTCTTCCATTTCTGCTACAGATTACTTTTGTGTCCTCCCAACACTCCTGTGTGCCGTTGTGCTGCACTCAGTAGCACATAGGTCGATGGGATGAATCACACTTCACAAAACACTTCAGCTGATCCAAGGTGAAAAAACCCCACACAAAATGTAACCATTGCATTTTAGGACCATAAAAAGTAGTACATGAAACCTGATGAAAGTATGGGCCATTTTCACCTTCAGTGCGATTCTACTTGCTATTTCTCCCATGGCTTCTCATAAATAAACCCAATCTAAGAAAAAGAGACGTTTTCAAATCTTGTGTATTTTGTACAATAGGTCTTCTAGAAAGCCATTTTCATGTTGTAGTGGCTCCATATAATTATTGATGTTGTCAGTTATGAGTATATTGTTGTCTGATGTGTTCTTTATTTCATCCTCACTGATTAAAAGGCATGGTATTTAAAAGGGTAATCTCTGTCCTGAGTGGGAGCAAATGTTAATGGAAGAAGATCCATTCCTGCATTTCATTCTGCTTCTTCACATTACAAAACATGTTTTGAAGAATTTAGTGAGGTGCTGAAAACTTGAGCGTTTACATCAAGAAACTTCATGCAGCACTGGTGTTTCCTAGCTAAGGGTACAAGATAAATGATGCTAAAATGTCTCCTAGTTAAAACTTTGATCTTTAGTAATTTTGTTAGTGACATAAATATTTTGTTTTCCTTGCTGGCAAAACAAGTGAAAGTGCTTGTCACGTAGCCTTACTCCTTACTTTATAATCAATACCAGATTCTTCAGCCATTTTTTATATAAAATCAGAATATCATCCTAGGCATTTTCCATAGCTGCTTCTTAGGTTGCTATAGTATTAAAACAAAACAAAACAAACCCCCACCAATAACAAAAAAGTAAAAAGGTGTTATATATTACATTCTATGTTCTACTCATTAACAATTTACTGTCTTCTGTTTAGGAGAAATTTTCTCATAGTCCCACAAGCAAGACATTTACTGCAATGCATAGGTCAAGGACTCAAGCACCTGTTTTTGCATGGCTTTGTATTTTGCTGAGAGGCTATATTTAGTTATATTTTGTGAGCATAGCTTCAGATCTCAAGCTCAAAATTTGGATTTTTCTGTGAAGAATACCTTGCAGCTCTTACTAGCACTTGAATCTAGCTATGCTTCCATGTAAATAACAAATAAAACCTTGCTTTAGAATATAGAGATCTGTAGCTTTTGAGGAGTATAACAAAGCTGCCATCGATCACACTCTGGCCTGCTACACAGACATGCTGAAGCACACTACATTTGCAAGTCCTCAATGACATCATTTCAATAGCTTCTATGAAACTGTTTGGATGATACACCTAAACTGATTAGGTCAACCATTATGAACATTAACATACTTGAGTGTTTGAGAAGGGCAATAGCAGGGCTCCTTTGGATGCTAATAACAAAAGGTATGTTAAAAAGGATAATGTTGCTTGTGAAATAGGGGTGGGGGTTTTTTGGTTCAATTGGGCTGCTTCTAACAATTAATTTCCCATTTACCAAAGTTTCCTGTACACTAATGAGTTGTGTTTAGTAGCCAAAGAAAAGCAAATATACATGCAATTAATAGGGTAGGGAGAGGGTGATGAATGGATTATTATGGCTGGTCTATCACTTACAAGAATAGAGAAAGTGTGTCTTCCTATAGCCCACTCCTCTTTTATTTAATTGTGGTTACACTTAATCTGAATGTTGGGGGTTTGGGGGGGATTCCTTGGTTGTTGTTGGTTTTGTTGTTTGTTTTGTTTTTAATGAGAAATTACTTCATTAATATGCAAACAATCATTTATTTGGGATTGGTAAACTCTACATAATTTATTATCATCTCTGTTCACTGTATGAGTTACTAAAACCTAATTCTGGGTACTGTGGCAAAGCCTCCTGCTGTTTTAAAGGTAAGGAAAATTTGTATCAGCATGTTTGGGGAGTGTGTCTACTCCATTGACTTGCTTGCTTAGTAGCTAAGAGATGTCACTAGTAGCAGCACAACTACAGTCTGACCAGTATTTTGTTTGCTTCTCATCAGAAGGTGGCTGTTATTGGTAAAGCTGACAGCAGGCTGAGTTGATAGAATAATGCACAAACATGAGTTCCCTAGAGAAGGCTTTGGCTGGGGTTGCTTGTTTGTTGAGACCTGGTACTACTCTGTTCTTCTCAAATAGTTTCTGTTGCTGTGGTGAGTTTGGCCCTGGCTGGGGGCCAAATGCCTACCAAAGCCACTCTATCAGTCCCTTTCTTAGATGGACAGGGGAGAGAAGAAAATATAACAAAACCCAGTAATAATATTGAAGTGATTTAATAACAAAAATAAGCACAAGCAAAAGACTTCATGTGGGAGCAAAAGTGAAGAGAGGTTATTCTCTGCTTCCCATCATCAGATGGTGGTCAGCCTCAGGAAGCAGGGTGCTTCGCGTAAGCGTTGCTCTGAAGGACAGATACCATTGACAAATATGCCCCCACTGCCTTCTTTCACTTACTTCTTATATTTGAGCTGATGTAATATGGCATGGAATACACCTTTTGCCAGTTTGAGTCAGCTGGCTTGGTTGTGTCCCTTCCCAAGATATTGCCCACCCCTCAGTGTACTCTTGGGGTGGGGAAACGTTGGAAAAACACAGCCTGGATGCTTGTTCAGTGGTAGCCAAAACACTGCTGTGTCATCAACACTCAGCTACAGCATTGCAAAACACAGCACTGGAAAGATGCTTTGAGGAGAATTAACTTCAACTCAGACAAACCTAATACAGTAGCTGCTACTAACCGGTGGAGAAGTACTAGAGAAGAGGTAGAAAAAAGATTACAGAAAAACTTTGGATGGGAAAAGAAAGAACCATTGTGGAGTAGAGAAATGTCATTATGCTCTTTAAAAAGTGATGACTTTCTGGAGACATTCAATAGCTGAATGGCAGTGGTTACAAATTCTTCATAATATCCAAATACTGAGGTTCATCCCTGTACTCAGTGTCCACTAAGTGCATTGCTCCATTAATGATCAGCATTACTTTTATATTTCTATTATTGCAAGTATCATTTAGTATTCATATTCCTTGAATCATTTTGCTAGTAAGCACAGAATTTATGTGGCAAAGACTATCCTTTCTTCAATAGTTGACAGCCTAATTACTGTAACTAGAGTATGGGTGGACAGAGCTGCTAAACTGGGCTGGAAATGGGATGAAAGTGCAAGCTGGAGCCTATAATTAAGAAAGATCAATGTCAGGAGTGGGAAGGAGTCTTGATGCTTCAGTCAAGGGACAAAGCGCTTTATGCAGAAGTCAGTAGTATCTCTATATCCAAAGCCTAAGAGGCAAGGTAGAAAACTAACAAATCAAAGATTAGGGTGCCAGGTATGTTAAGGGTAAGGAGAAAGAAAGAAAAGCAGACCACACAGGCTAGGTGGTGACAGATACTTGGGCAGATAGGTATGATACAAAAGAACTACAAACCAGTGTGCAGCAGGCAGAAACTCACAATAGGAATCAAGGAGCAGAACAAGGCTCAGAAGCAACCTACAAGTTGCTGAAAGTTTGTTCTACAGCCCCCTTAGTGTGTTCACAGGCTTTATTTGGGACACGATTCAAATATAGATGCTGCCTCTGAGGTAGCCACCTCCATCCACTTTATAACCAGCAGGGAAAAATATGCACCTGATGGGTGTAATTCATCTCTTCCTAAAGCAGATGTTTAAAGTAAGACTGATGAATTGCACCCCAGTAGTGTCTATTTCTCTCCATTAATTATGAAAGGGGCCTATAGTAACTAGTTGAGATATATGCTTTTGTTGTAAATGTTGGATGTCGAATGTTGGATGAGATGAGTTCTACAGCCTCAGGTGTCCTAGTCAATCCACTGCACTGCAACTCTGCCCTATTCAGTTAAGGCACTGATCCATCAAACAATTAAATATGTAAGTAGGTTTTTGAGAATGAATGTGATTAAATGTTGAGGGGGATTGCAGGCAAGCTGAAGATGAGTAAATGCTTCAACGTGTGAAATGTGGATCTTGAATTAACTACTTAGTTTGTATTCCTGGAGCCTGTTACTGGTTTTGTAAAAATTTCCATCTCTGTACTTCAAGCTGCATCCTGTCCCTAATAAAACATACCAACTGTGCTATCAATAAACCAGTGCACAGCACACACTTGGCTTTCTGGTAGCAATTCAGCAAATTCAGTCACCCAGATGTTTGGAAAAGTAGTCACCAGAGGACTGGGAGAGTATCCATATGAAATTAATCTCTGAACTTCAGTAAATGTTCTCACATATTTTATGACCTTTTTTTCCCCCTAGTTATATTGGAAACCATGAGGTGAAGTAATCAGTGTTAGACTACACAGGATCTATGATTGTTGTGATGCAGCTCAAAATGGGAACTCCTTATCAATTAGAGTAGCTGTTACTTACAAGGAAGGAATGCTCAAGTGTTGTAGAATGTAACATATGATTAACCAGGTTTTTGTAGTGGATTGGTATCATCAACATTGGATTTAGTAAGGATTTTTATATGGTGTTTAATCTTTGTATCACAATTGAGACATAATAGTCTAGATAGGTAGATTGAGTATGCCCTTAGCAAGTTTTTACATACCAAGTTAAGTGTCACAATTGATGAGACTGATGGATGGGATGCCATCCAGAGGGACCTGGACAGACTGGAGAGGTTGGCTGAGCAGAATTTCATGAGGTTTAACAAGGCAAAATGCAAGGTCCTGTACCTAGGTCAGAACAATCCTTGATATCAATATGGGCTGAGGGATGATGAAATTGGGAGGAGCCTTGTGGAAAAGAACTTGAGGGTACTCATGAACAAGAAGATGGACATGAGCCAACAGTGTGCACTTGCAGCCCAGAAGGCAAATAGCATCCTGGGCTGCATCAAAAGAAGGGTGGACAGCAGGTTGAGAGAGGTGATTCTGCCACTCCACTCTGGTGAGACCTAACCTGGATTACTGTGTCCAGCTGTGGCACCCCCAACATGAGACATGGACCTGATGTAGTGGGTGCAGAGGGGAGCCACAAAGATATCAGAGGGCTGGAGCACCTCTCATATGAAGACAGGCTGAGGAAACTGTGGCTGTTCAACCTGGAGGAGAGAAGGCTCTGGGCAGAATGGGGAGAATGAGTGACAGTACCTATAAATTAAAGCATGAGAATTTGATGTGGTACAAGAATACTTTCATCATAAGAATAATTAAGGACTGGAGCAGGATAACAGGAACAACTGAAATATCTATATTCTTGGAGACAAAGTGGACAAAGTCCTAAGCAACTTGCTCTGAATTCTGTGTTAACCCAGCTCCAAGCAGGGAGACCAAAGGCCTCCTGACATCACTTCCAAACTCAGTGGCACTGTGATAATTGAAAGTGATCTTGTCTGCGTTGCTTATGAATGTGAGCAGAGGGAAGTGATTATCTAGTAAAAAAAGTACTAGCTGTGACACTGCATTAGAGATGGGCCATAGCCCTTCAAGCTGAATTCAGCCCGGTGTGGCTGGATTGCAAAAACAACCTGCATGAACCTAAGAGTGAATCTGACTGGCTTAAAATCCAGGATCAGAAGACAGTAGATCTCTCTGCAAAGGGAGTTCCCTGCATTTTTTCCCAGGTTTGATATTTTGGGGGTGCAGATGACACTGTTGATTTTTAATAATCAGGGTACTACTTTAGTTTATGTCATACATGACAGGATGTCTTAAAGTATTTTAGTAAGTGTATAGCTTTTGTAAGAGGTCTAGCACTGAATGCTGTTTTTAACCTGGCTTTATCTGACTTTAGTTCTCTGTAAAAACATTACTAGAAAATGCAAAGACACAAACTAATTCTGTGAGTAAATAAAACAATAATTCATAATTTCATTCTTCAAAAATATGGGGTTTTGGCCATCACAATTTTACACACCATTATATAGTATGCCATGGCAACATAATAAACATACACATTACTTTGAAATTTCAAATTTTTTTTGAGGTATATAATGCCTATTGTTTATATTTTTTATATAACTGGAATATAACATATAAATAATGTAAAGGTTTCAAAGCTGGATTCACTGCAGGTACTAAATGTACTCATAATCATGCTTTACACCATCTATTTGAGGTGACCTGTTATTTGGCACTTTTGAGATGGAAAGATTCCTGTTCAGCTCATAGAACAATTTCAGCTGCAGTGGTCTTATTGTGTAGCAACAGTTTAATGTAGACAAAGATACATAATACTTATGGAAATCCTGTCTGCTTTTTTACTCTTGAAATCAGTTTTATATCATGCATTTTGTTGCCTAAACCTGTTGTAAGAGATTTTAAAGTGTCCTGTACAGATTTAGTTGTCTTCAGTGAAGTGGATGATAAGAACATGGTTTAGTTGGTTGGGTGGTGTTGGATGATAGGTTGGACACGATGATCTTGAAGGTCTCTTCCAACCTGGTCTGGTCTATTCTATTCTAATTTGACACAGCTGTAGTACTTATGCTTAGCAAAGCCTCATGTAAGTGAACACTAATTTCTACTGGTTTCATTACAGTAGCACATCAAGGTCATTCATAAAACCACCCTCCTTCTTATGGCTGCTGTTCAAGTTCATGGGAAGAGCTAGTCCCAACTCAAATTGCTTACAGCACCAGCAGAGTACACAGGGGAACAAAACTGCAGTTTGCCTGCTCAGATCCCAATGTGGACCCCCATGTCACTTGCTAATATCATGTCCTCATTATGAGCATTGCCAAATAAGAAATTATTCAAACAATATTAGTGACCACAAGTAATATTTTACCCCATGTCTAGTTATTGTGACTTTTACACACTTCTGTGTTTTTAAGTGTACAGGATTCAAAAGAAGATATTAAAATCCCTTCAAAGATCTACAATTTAGCATGTCCTCCATGAACTTGTGTTTTATGCCTGAAGATTCAGTGTTTTTTTCCACAGCAGTGGGAACATGTCATAATACTTTTGGGAGGCTGAAATATCTTTTCTTTCCTGTTAACTTTGTAAGGCTGTGAAAGGAAGGTTACCACACTTATATGTGTAGTAGAAATGAATATCAGCACCTCAGGCTGATGGCAGTTTCTGTTTACAATGGCTAAAGTAACTAGGATAATGAAATCAGCAGGACCGTGAGAATAGAAACAATATGATGAAAATTAAGAAATGTTTCTGTGGTTAGAAAGCCATTTTAATGGGTTTCTGATGCTACACAGATTTTTTTAATATAAATTTCTGGCTTAGGAAAGTGAAAAGTAGACAGTGAAAGCTTAAATGATTTGATCCTTAAGAGAGAAAATATTTTTCATTCTTTATACACTCTACTTAGCACAGTGGCTCTTGTGTGCCAAGGTAAAAGAATCAAGCATCACCACCACCAATAACAATAACTTTACCTTTATATAATTTATCTAATATTACCTGGCTTCACCTTGACTGCTTGGTCTGTGCATACAATTATATGTAATTTTCTCCTTTTACACATCAGTCTATAATTGTGATTACTTTTTGTAGACAAAATTTTCCTCTACCTTTTAACAACCTCATGAAGCCCCTCTTAGAGTCAACATTTCACAAAACAGTTACTGTGTTGCAATGGTTTTCTAAAAATAAAAATATTTCTAGGTAAAATTTCAGCTTCCTTCATAATTTCATGCCTTCTTGTCTTTCTTCTCTACCAATCTCTGGAAGTCAGATTTCATTTCTTGTTGCTGACTCCATTTTCTAGATCTCACAACAAGTCATAAAGGAAAAATAGCTATTTTTTTTCACTGCTTCTTGGCTTCCTTGTTTGTTTGTTTGGGGGTTTTTTTTGGTCACCATCACTGTGCAGAAAACCCTTGGAAATGGACTATCTGGCCATAGTTTGTGAGTATTTACCACTACATAGAAGTCATGACCGAAAAAGTGACTATATGAAAATGGAAAAGAGAGTTTTAATTTTAGATTCATAGATTTGAAGTATGCATCATTCAAGTATCTTCAGAAGTGGCTGTGGAGATGCAATTTACTCCTCTCTCTCCAAAACAAGCTTAATACTTTCTCTATCAATAATGTTGCCCTTGGGAAAGGATTGCGTCAAAGAAACCTGGACGCAAAAGCAGTTTTCCCAGTAACAGAGTATTTAATCTTCCCCTTGAAAAGAAGGACAGTGCTAAAATTTTGAGCCCTTTCATGCTGGCCTCTGTCCTGCATAACTGTTGACTTTGTTGTTGTTTTTCTTGGTGTTTGTTTGTTTGTTTGTTTTCTTTTTGTTGGGGGGGGGGGTGGGGTTGGTGGCTTTTTTTTTTTTTTCTCCAAAGGACAGATGCTGGGACATCAATACTTGTTTAATGCCTTAAATATGCATTGGAATGTGTTGCATTGTTTTCAAACATTTAATTCTACCAAAAGGAAATAACGGAAAAGGACTTGATACTGATTTTTATTGAATAGTGCATATTTCTGAGTATCCAAATAATTAAAACAGATGCATTTCTAGAATTTAATGTTTTGAGGAATTTCCACATTTTTGTCATTCCTTTAGGGTTTTGGGGTATTTGTTGTTTCTTTATTTTTGGGGGGGGGAGGCTTTCATACTTTTAAAATTATGACTTAGTCTTACTCTTTTTTTTTTTCCTTTCCCCATCACAATATCATATACTTTTTCTTATGTTGCTATAGGCATGAATTTAATTATTTCTCCTTTTATAAGGTAACTTTTTTAATTTGATTTCCATTTTACTTTGTTTTCCAATTGTCTTTGGCAAAAAAAAACCAAACAAAAACCAGAAGAAATATCAGTAGAAATCCAAGTAGTCCTGTTTTCTATTATGTGTCTGGTATGTCTGATTCGTTATTTCAAATATGACTTCAAAATGGACATCATGCAGTGTAGATTGCTCTCTTTATTTTGTGTGCTGTTGCCATCCAGATAGAGTATAACCACCAAAAGTAGGGGGAAGTAGGGGTTTCATTGGCAAGATTTTCATTTTTCATTGCAGCTCCATCACTACTGACGCATGCTGCGCTCCCTATCTACCAGCATTCTTGCCGATTCTTTTAAACAGATGGGAATTCAAATAGAAGCAAATCATTTCCATATTGCTAGCAGACAAAATGAATCTTTCCACTAAGCATATATGTTTATTTTGGAGTTTTAAGGGACTTCTATTGTAGTATCTGTTAACATTTTTAATCTCCTAGAAGATAAATTCACTTTAGAACCCTTAACATCAATCCCAGTTTTGAACCCCTTAACTCATATTTAATTTGACAATATCATATAGAGTTAATTGAATTTTGTTTTGAATTCTTTGAAATAAACATCTTGTTATTAATGATGTCATTAGTGCCAGGAGATACATGTTTCCTGTAAAGGTCTGTAATGACCCACTGGGATTTGTTTTTTGCAGTCCCTGCATGATAAATTAATAAATCAGATAATTTGTTTATAAACTAGACTGTGGGGGGACATTGCTAAACACTATAAATAAGTTTTTGACATGGCTCTAAAATTAATTTCCTATGCTACTTATCATTTCTTAAACCAAACCATGAATATTAAACATCTGCATAAAGCACAGGAAAACCTTTTTAATCAGCACTAATACTGAAGCATGAATTTTCTACTCAATATAACAGGTGTGTGGTGTGGGAACCTATAGGGCTGGTGAATTTTTCAGATTAGGGAGTGTTAATGAATGGAAGAAGGATACTGGCACTGGCAGCCAGGTGAAGCTCTCATTCATTGTTAGCACTTCTCTCTGCCAGGAAAGAAATCAAGCCAAGGTGAAATGAATTGGCTTGTAGGGCACACACTACCATTCACAGTGGCCCTGGGTTCCTGTTGGAAAACAGGCTTATGTCAAACTTTGTTTCAATAGATTTTTGACCCAAACAAGCCAGTTTCTTTATACTTTCTATATTTGCAGTTGAACAAAGCAGCATGTAGCATGGGGCAGATCGGTGGATTTACATGCATGACCCAAAAATGGCATCCAAGTCACTCATGGTTCTTTTGAACTATCTCTCATCCACCTGTTTTTGTGGACCATAATTATGCAATCAGATTAGATGTAACTTCACACTGCATTTTCTCTGTCAGAAATAGGTGCCAATTGTTGTCAGACTATGAAGTGGCTGGTGCTAATAGTGAGCTGGGAGAGGGTATGAAGAACCTATTTCTCTTTGTTTCACTTGAATTAATTACATAATGTTAAAGCCTGGTCTTTCATTCTGGTTTTTTTCCTGGATGTTTGTTTGTTTTTTTCTCCTTAAAAACAAAACCACATTGTTACTACAGTTTTGCTTTCAGCTGACTTCAGAAGGGAGCTTCTTTCTCTAGCAAAGACAAAGCTTTAGGATGCAGTGGTTCTGCTGACTCTGTTCCCATAGGACTCAAGATCATCCTTATTGGAAGAGATTATAGCACTATGGATTAAGGGGCCTGTCTATCCCTTTGCTAGCAACTCCATCTTCCATGTTGACAGTGTAGAATGGAAAGCACGTTCATGCTCCAGAAGCTGTTTTCACAATCTGCCAAATTTAAGATGTTCCTGGAAGTGAATCTGTGGTCGCTTGGGACTGCAGGCTGAATCATGGTCACACTACTCATGCAGCTACTGCTGGTAGTCAGAAAACAGCCTGCAAGAGAGGACTAGGATAAGGCAGCAAGAAGTGGAAAATTCTACCAGACTGGTCTACTAAGGCCCTTAGGAAACCACATTACAAAGAAATGTGGCAGATCTTCTTGCTGATCCTATTTAATACCTCCTGTACATCTAATCTCTAGCTCTACATTGTGGTCATCATAACACAATCCCTCCTGGTATTTATTTTTATGCTATAACAAGAGATATATCATCTGGTGCACCATAATCTACACCAGATGAAAGCCATTCTGAGTTTAGGCTGAACCTAATATAAGCAGGCACAACTCAATTAAAGTCACACTTGCTTACACCTGTAGGGAATTTGATACCAAGTATATGCATTGATTTGTACTAAATGTGTTGTCTGAAATGATTAAGCATCAACCCAGTCTGTAGCAAACCTCTGAAGCCTATTCAAGTTAGGTGTTTTATGATAATTTTCATTGTGATTGTTCTTTTCCATGCTTGTCTGTAGTGTCTGCAACATATACCCAGAAACTTTCTGGTTAATCTGTTTCTATAAGAGCTCTTCCTGGGCTGCTGTGTCTGCATCTCACTTAAAATAAGATGAGGAATGTCTATACTAGCTAGCAGAAGTACCTCAGGCAGGACAGTTTCAGCATAAAGGAGCCAAGTGTGAGCTGCAGAAGTTTCTGGAGCAGCAAATTAAATGCTGAGATGGATAAACCAAGTTCTGTGTGACCACTACTATCTGTTGACACTTCCACTTGAACAGATTTCAAGTCAATCCTGGTGTGTCATCAAGACTATCAGCAAATATATTCACAGCTGATGAGTCTAACTTTTAACACATTAATCTATTTTATCAACATGAGAATTTCCTGTTGTTTTATATGTGTTTACTTGGTTGTTTTGTGAAGAGAAACATGTAAATATCTGATTGTGATAAGCCATTATACCGCTGTTACATGGCTATATCAACTGATTGTGAAACGACTACATGGCAGTATCAGTTTAAAAATAAGACCTGGAGGTTTTTAAGGCCAGGCTGGATGTGGCTCTGACCAACCTGATCTAGTGTGAGGAGTCCCTGCCCACAGCAGGGGTGTTGGAACTGGATGATCCTTGAGGTCCCTTCCAACCCGAACAAATTTGTGATTCTATATTGGAGGAACAATCAGCAGTCTTCCTACCTAACCGGGGGGCCACCAGGCCCCCCGGCCTTTGTTGTCACCACCACCATCACCCAGCGTGCACCATGGGCACTCACCAGTGATGAGAGGAGGATCCCTCAGCCCAGATGGGCTCAGCTTAGGGCTTCCACCTTTCCTGGCAGGGATTAAAAAGGGCAGTGGGTAGGGAGGGCAAAGTGGCCACAGCTGGGGTGGGAGGAGCCTCTCCCTCTACTCCACTCTGGTGAGACCCCACCTGGAGTACTGCATCCAGTTCTGGGGCCCCTATTACAGAAAGGATCTGGATGTGCTGGAGGATGCCCAGAGAAGGGCCACGAGGATGATTAGTGGGCTGAAGCACCGCTCCTATGAGGACAGACTAATGGAGTTGGGGCTGTCCTGTCCAGAGAGGAGAGTGCTCTGAGGTGTCCCTGGCCATGACACAGGGGTTGGAAGTAAATGATCCTTGAGGTCCCTTCCAACCCTAGTAATTACATGATTCTATCACCTACCTTTCTGCTTCATGAAACGTGGCCACCTTTTTGTACAAAAGGCACAGACAGGCATGGAGAAAGTCTGATAGTGTTAGCACTATGGTATCCTTTCTAGAAGCAAAAATAATCTGCTTTGAATTACTTGAGAAGGTTTTCTCTTGTACATGCAATTCATACAAAATACATACTCCAGTTCTTAGGTATATTCTTGCATACTAATTCACTGCTTTCTTTTGTTTTTTGACCTGCTTGACCTTTGTGCTTGCAGTTAAAGTGTACAGATAGTATTATTTTCTAAGCAGGGCTCTTCATGAGTATTCTAGTTTGGATTAAGGTTTGGATGAGGCATGTAAATCACTATATATTACTAATTTGAGGATGAAATGACTATTTACAACTAACCCTCTAACACTTCTTTTTCAGATTTTTTTGTGAAACGTCAGGTCCATCTTGCATACAAGGTTTGGGAGCCCTCAAAGTGAAACATGCAATGGAAGCTTATAAATTGTTTACATTATTGGTAGTTTCCAGGCATGTTTTGTGCAAAATGTGAGCACATTTCTTTACATGATGTGTGAATTGTGATGGTGAAATTGAAGAATGAAAACTTATTTAGGTTGCCGAGGGAGGTGGTAGAAGCCACATCCCTGGAAGTTTTTAAGACCAGGTTGCATGTGGCTCTGAGCAACCTGATCTAGTGTGAGGCGTCCCTGCCCATGACAGGAGGGTTGAAATTGGATTATCCTTGAGGTCTCTTCCAACCCTAACAATTCTATGATTCTGTGATTGTAGTCACAGGATCTAATCTAATTAAAAAAAAAAAATTATTTTATTGACAGTTGTGCTTGAAAAATTATGGAAATTATAGGTGAAAAAAATAGAATTGTTTAGCTGAGGGGATATGCCAATGACTTGAGAATTAAAATATAATTAAATTGCAGAAACCACACCTAATATTTTTGACCATTTCTATAAATTCCTTACTTCAACTGTAAAAACTTTCACAAGCTTTTTTGTCTTTTTTTTTTGGGGGGGGGGGGGGGGTGGTACTTATGACATAAAAGTATAGGTTCTCATTTTTTTTATACTCAGGCAAAAATCTTTCACCTTCCAGATATATGTAAGAATAGAACCATGCATGATAGTCGTCCAACCAATATAGTGTTAATTATTTCTTTACATGTCATTTATACAATGCTGAGAAATTATATTCTGAATTACCAAGGAATGCCATACAAAATCTCAAGGCTTTCCAACACAATAGGCTTCTTATGATGATCTCATTACATTTTCTAGAAGGTGTTTGTCTACCTCATGAAATCACCAAGTAAACACAATTGGCAGCTTCTGTTCAGCAGAAGCAGCAGATTGTAATGGCAGGTGAAGGCTAACATTCTGGCAGAGCTTTTGTAGGTAAGTTTTTTATTCTTCTGACTTTCCATTATAACACGAAACAAGACAAAACAAAAACCTAACACAATGATTCAGGGCTCCTATTTTCTGTTTACAAGCTACACAATAAGGTAAATAAAAGCTGTGTCTTCTTGAAGATAATATCTTGATAAGCTATTGCAATCACTCCATACATGGTATTGTTAAACAATGAAATAGTCGATACTCTTATCTCATGACTGTGTTGTGGGACGCCCTGTGAATGGTTCTTCTCTGAGCTGGTATCTTCACAGCGTTTCTTCCATATGTCAGCTTTAAATGTGTTATTATAGTTTTGCCCTCTTCAACCTGTTTAAACTCCCATTTCTCAAGTGTTCCTCTTTACATCTCATGAATTCATCAGTGCAGCGGTTTTTCCTGCCTTTTTTTTTTTTGTGTGTGTGTGAATTTAAATTCAAGATTTGCTTTACGATCAATGAGGAATAGCAGGTTGATTATTGAGTAATAATTGTTCCTCAATAACCATGACAAGATTAATCCATTTACAAGTCCCAGCATTTGGCTTGTCTATTCTCTGAAAATCACCAAAGGATGAGGGCACTAGCCAGTTAACAGAGATGTGAATAATGATTATAACTAATGAGACGTACCACAAAATCAGGACTTTCCCAGATAGTTAGCCTGCTATGATCCAATCACAATATAGAGGATTTTTTGGTACGCAAATGTTTCATAAGCTAAGCTATCAATCAACAAGGGTGCAGTATTCCTCCCTTCTGACTGCCTGAGATAATCCTTTCAAGGCCTTCCATATGTTCATTTTCTCAGTGTATAGGCAGTATACAGCGGATTCTTTTCATTTCTTTTCTTTTTTTTTCCCCAGGAATTAGCTGTGTTTTCACAATTTGGAAATGTTTTTAGAAAATTATTACTCAGACACTGATCTATATTGAATTTTGAATAAGGAATGATTTTTTTGAGTTAGCATTATTGCAGTTTTGTATGATATAGTTGTTCCCTTCTTTCACAGCAAGAATCTAATAATATAATGTGCGTTCTGAAGAACACATTAAAATGACATTATGCGATCAGGATGCCAATTACAGCATGACTAAAGACTAGCTATCAAGCTACAGACAGTCAGTAATTGTGCTGATATAAACATAATGTTTATATGTCTTGAATAGAAGAGAATGAATCCCATTTTATTACTTACATACGATTATTGACAAAACACTTAGGGATACATTTTCAAAGTACTGTATGGGTTTTTAGCTGCATGACTCCCATTTAAGTCAATAAGAGTCACATAGTTAAAACCCCATGCAACATTTTGAAAAATTACCACAGAGAAGCCTCTCTTTTACTGCTAAGCTCCACAAATAATTTTGTTCTCTAGTAGTCCTTCCAAATGGCAAGCTAGTAGTGTTGGCTGTCAGTAGTCTCATAAAAGTTAAAAAAAAAAAAGGAAAAGAAAAAAAAAAGGCCTCCACATATGATGGCCTATTTATATGCAGATTTCAAAAATTAATAACATGATTCGCTCTTCTATTCTTCCTTTCATTGATTTATAGCCAGTGCTTTAAAGCTACAGGCTGCAGTCAGAGTGGCTGGAGAGTGGCCAGGCAGAGAGGGACCTGAACATGAGCCTGCAGAGTGCCCAGGTGGTCAAGACGGTCAATGGCATCCTGGCCTGGATCGGGAATAGTGTTGCCAGCAGGAGCAGGGAAGTCATTCTGCCACTGTACTTAGCACTGGTTAGGCAACACCTTGAGTACTGTGTCCAGTTCTGGGCCCCTCAGTTTAGGAAGGATGTTGACTTGCTGGAACGTGTCCAGAGAAGGTCAACAAAGCTGGTGAGGGGTTTGGAGCACAAGTCCTATGAGAAGAGGCTGAGGGAGCTGGGGTTGCTTATCCTGGAGAGGAGGATGCTCAGAGGAGACCTTCTTGCTCTCTACAACTACCTGAAGGGAGGTTGTAGCCAGGTGGGGGTTGGTCTCTTCTCCCAGGCAACCAGCACCAGAACAAGAGGGCACAGTCTCAAGCTGTGCCAGGGGAGGTTTAGGCTGGATGTTAGGAAGTTCTTCACAGAAAGAGTGATTTGCCATTGGAATGGGCTGCCCAGGGAGGTGGTGGAGTCACCATCACTGGAGGTGATCAGAAAGACACTGGATGGGGTGCTTGGTGCGAGTTAATTCTATTTTATTCTGTTCTAATTACACCTCATGTCACTTCTGCAGGTAGGTACACTACTGGCTTCCACATTTGGTGGCTTGCCTGAGGAGACAAGGTGAGTCAGTGGAAGAGCAAAGAATCTAACCAGACCAGCTCCAGGTCTTTGGTCCCTTGTTCCAGCGACAAAATACTCCCATCACACAAAGATTCAGCATTCAATAGTATGTAATGCATATGAAATGCTAACATTAATTGGAAATGGCACCAGAGTGACCTCGCTTCAGTGTACTGAGGTCTGATATTGCTTCTTTTCACTCATTAATTCATTAATTAGTTTAAAAGGGCTAATGGAAAACAAAAATATTCCATTTGCCAGGGTAGATTGCTGCTGAATATTTATATTATTTTTCATTATTCATATGGAATTGTAAGTGCTTAACAGACAAGTGATTGTGGGGTTTTTGTTGTTGAGATAAACATAATCCAGAATTTTTAGAGCACATCAATTTAAACAGCTGATGGGACCTTCATTATGATTTGACTTTGAAAGACTAAAGAATCTCTAAGAAAACAATTTTATGATCAGCTTAGTAGATTGACAACCATCAAAACCCTCAAACACTTTCATTATGCGTTGTTGGCCTCAGCAATCTGCAGCAACAGTGGAATGGTATCTTATGAAAACTGTGCTTATTTTAGTACTCAGGCAAGGGAAGAGAGTTGAACATGCTCTTTGTTTAAGTAAAGAAGCACATGAGTAAATTAATAATCAATATTAGTAGTTACAGAAAGAAGTGGTAATTAATGTTTTTATATAAATACTTAGAAATTGAATAATTTTTAAATTGTCATTCTCTAAGACATAGAATTCATCAGTCTGAAGTTTTGGTTTTGGAGCATTTTGGTGAAATACAGGTATATATTATAATGTCAATAAATAAGTTTTAGATTCATTTCAGCACACCAGAAACTGAGTCTTCCCTGGACAAAAGAGAATTAGCTTTGTCTGGTGGATACCAGTTTATTCTTCTAAACTGAGATAAGCTGTGACTGATCCATTTATTAATGGAAATGTGAGCCACACCCTAGTTTCCTTCAAATAGAAAGTATAAGTTAATGCATAATAGAAGTCATAACAGTTCAGAGTTTTCACAAAATGGAAGTAGAATTCATTAAGAATTACCATCCTGATATGTTTCATTTAATAGCAACAGACATTTTTCTTTTTCACTGAGGTTATATTACTACACTCAAAGACAAAAATTGTTTTTCCTAGTTTATTGTACCCTTGTGTCTATGTTACTTGTATTTCTATCGACATTGAGTGCATTATCCATTGTTAAATGATTGATAAAAATTGTTAAATAAGGCAAACGCTATATTCAGTGTAGTGTAACGAGGCCTATCAAGCAGGAGAAATACTTCTCATCATGATATTAAAATTAAATGTAGCATTTTAAAAATTCTTGACATAAATAAAGAAGTTATTTTTCTGGACCAGTGCTTTTTCTGTAAGCCCACTGTTCTGTATAAGTCATTGCTAAAGCATACATTTTATTCTATAGAATACTTTTCATTTTCTTATTTTCAAATATATTTGGAACCTGCAATCATTAACCCTAACAGCCCACAGTTGTATGGCCTTTTCTATGTAGAGTAGTAGCTAGTATGTAGTCTTATTTTACCTTGAGTTTTGTATCTTCATTAGACATTTTTTCCACATGAAATGTGATACATCCACTCATATTTAATTGGCTATTGTATACACAGTGTTATTTCTGACTACATTAGTAGTTGTCTCTCTGTGCTCAGTTACCTGCAAGCCCTTTCTCTCCCCTTGAATTCCTAAGCTAAAGCAATCTAACAAGCTAGTAGGTACCTTCACCCATCAGGTTACAAGGCAATAATGGAGTCGGGATCATATTGTTTTTGGTTCCTTTTCCTGATGACAAGCTAGTCATGTAGAACAGAATTTCTTGAAGACTTTCCATTAAGGGTCAAAACCAGGCTTTTGGACCAGTAACTAAACACTTGCCTACTGTAATTATACAGCTGATAGAAGGTCTATGTATAAATACCATTGACTGTTTTTTCTTTTATATCCTTTTTTTTTCTTTTTAGTGATATTGTTTGACTCTTTTGAAACTGACCTTAAATATCAAAATCTCTGTCATCTTTTCTTGGGACTGTGACAGAGACTTGATACATTTTCCACAGAAACATTGGTCATGTTTCCTGTTTTGTTAAATAATTTTCTCTGGATTTCATATATTTATTACTTTTAAATTTATTAAAAGTATTTCTTCAAATGTTGATAAAAGAGCACAGATCTGAAGTTACTTTCCTTAGGTGCTAGACTATGGAATAGAAATCATCTGTAAAAGTAAGGAGGGTGTAGTATTATTGATGTCTTTGGGAATCTGAACTCTTCTGCCTTTGTTTTTGTTCTCCATGTTACCTGCTCTTTTCCTCAAGGAAGTCCCTCAAATGCCTCTTTTCTTTTGGTAGTTCCTTCTCCTTAACTTGTGATGGAATAAGACTTCAAAATTGTGGTCTTGGTAAATTCTTACTTCTCTTTTAGTTCCTTCTCTCATTTAAACGTGGCCTTACTTTCTGAGAGAATTTCAGCTACATAAAAAGCCAGACGATTCACAAATTCCTCCTCTTGTGGTTCATTTCCATTTAATCTTACAGAAGACCCTATTTATTTCATGTTTGTTTTTTTTTTGCTGTTCCTCTTCATATGAAGATACAATTCCGTGAAGGTGTTTAATACAAAAAATGGCAAACTAAAATCAAAACTGTATTACATCTTTTTCTGTTGAAGAACAATCTATATGCATAATTCCAAACACCCAGGGACACCTAAGCAACATATCTACAAGTAGGTATCATAACATCTCCCAATAGGAGCTTACCATGCCAAAAGTGAGGGTTTGTTCCTTCTTTCTATATGTAAATTACTTGCCTAATCTTATCTAACAACCTCCAAATCTGTAACATATTTAACTTCACTGAAACTTCATGAAACATGCATCCTATAATTCAACTAAGGTTCAGAGAGATTAATTGGTTTAGAAAAGGCCACATAGGAAGATGATGGTAGAGAGAGTAACGGATCATAAATCCTTTAATTAACAAGGTATAATAATATATATATTCTCTGTTCATAATTACATGTACACAGCAGGCCTACAATCTAATTTTCTTTTTTTGTTTTTGAATAGAGTTTTTTCAGACCTTAACAAAAGCCATTTAATGAGAAAATAAGACAGCAGTGATGTTTAGCTTCTTTCAGGATTATGCAGCAGAGAACTCTCACTTTTTTTCAGAACTGAAGATTTTGAGCCTAATTTTTAGTGGCTTTATGAATCTGGACCTCAAAAATTTAAAAATTTAAGTCCAAATTTCAAAGGAGGGGGAAAAAAATCCTGTAAGAGCCTAAGCCATTTTTTGCCTTTCAGTAAATTTTAATACCACATTCACAAACATCATCACTTTGAGTGCATTATCTTTCAGGCAGAAGACAACAGCTTTTTGGGGAGCAAGGAATCCAGCTGCAGGCAGTGTGGAAATGTTGATGTCCACTTGAAACCTAGGAGTCATTGCCCTGAACCCTCTCCATATGTGATATACATGTTCTTAGGGAAAAACTCTCCAGAACCCCGCAACCCAAGAATGGCCATCTCTATTTTCAATAGTAATGGCTGGCATGTTTAAATTTAGAGAAGTAATTTACAGAAGTGAGAGCATGACAGAAATATAAACCTCATTTTCCAGGGCAAATGTCATACTTATCTAAAGCAATGCTTTTTCGAATGCAATTAATACTTCAGTCTTTTTATACATCAGATGTAGAATCACTTTGGTGGTTAAGCATTTTTTTCTAGGTTCATAACCTTGCAGAGGACATGAAACATTCCTTCTCCTGAATGAATTCTGGAGTAAATGCTTACATTCACAAAAATTTGATTTAAATAATATATTTTTTACTATTTTGAATTGATATTTGCTTATTTATTTTCCTGTAAAAGGACTGATTCCTAATGTTGGGAGATGCTGAAATACATCGCTGAAACAAGTTTGGTATTTGATGCTTCTGTTTACTAGGAAGTTAGATATATGACATATTTACACATTTTTTCTGAGCAAATTAACTGCTAATAATGATTTCTTCTAGTTTTAATAGCTATTTCCCCTGTCTTAGTATATTTTTTTAATTTTGATTTAACTGGAATAACATTATGCCTTTATATTTGATTTTATTCAGAAAAGAATATCCTTTTTAATGAAGCACAAATATTGTTCATATTTTTAACTGTAAGTAAACAAAACTTCTCAATAAGAAATGCATGAATCCATTTAACAAGGTTGTATTTTTGTTTGTTACATTGAACTACCTGTAGTACTCAGTTACTAGGTCATTTTTGTCCAGACATCTTTTGTCATATGAGAAGCTCTGCAAAGAAGGAATAAACACTATAAAAGTATCCACGGATTATTTGTTGGTTAATACACACAGCAGATAGCTAGACATGACATCAGGTAGGGAAGAAGTGGTCTGCATTTTTCTATGGAAGGGACTGCTCCTCAGTGTTGCTACATTGCTGACTTCCTGTTATTTCCTTTTTGTCTTAGGGTTTTTCACCTTTCCATGTGAGTATTTTTCTTCTTGAAACCTTGAGCTGCTATCACCATCTCAAGAGTTTCAATTCTGTGTGTGTTTTTACTTTTCTTATCTTTTTATAGTTTTAGCTCATGGATTTTCTCACACCTTAACAATTTTCTCAGTAAACCTGAGTCAAGGTCACAGAGTTGTGCTGCATCAAACTAAGCTGTGGATCACAGAGAGCTGAACCCCTGAGCCAAGGGTTACAGTCTTATCTAGAGACTGAGACTGAACCACTTCATTTTTGTCTTCATAATCAGCAGGATTTTAGAATTAGCAGATCTCATCCTTCTGACCCCAGTTTTTAACAATAGGCTGGAGAAAGAAAAGAAATCTTCATAATTTTTCAACTCCCACCCAGTTTCTCACCTTTCAGTGAGCTAGTAATTGAACCAATTTGACTGAAATGAAGAAAATATTCTTTGTGCAACAGAAAGATTCTACTGCTGACAACAGCTGGTTTTCATTTCAACAGACTCTGGGTCCACTCACCTTTCTAGTGATTTCCACCAATTCAGATGTATCAGTCAGTACTTCAAGATTGAATCTGTATCTGATACATGAGTACTACTTTAACAGCTTGTCCAGTATTGGTCAAAATACATTAATGTTTTAATTTGACACCTCTGTTTATATTTTAAAATATACTTTCTTAAAAATTATAAAAGAGTTTTCTGCCAATCTTGTAATGCTCTAGGACAGGAGCTATTGAATCACAGTGGGGTGGCAGCAGTAACAGTGCCCTCTTCTCTACCACTAATGACAACAGTCTGCTGTATTAAACATGTTGTGAGAACTCTGAGGCCACATCCATACTTGTAAATTAATGATACTGGGAGCATACTTTGACACCAAGTTGAAGAAGAATGTTAAATGTCCCTATTATCAAACTCTCTTAGCTTTTAAAACAAGATGGCTATGTTCAAACTGCCCCTTGTGAATTACTACTCTATGTCTGCAAGCCCCCTAACTGTGCTTAGAAATGGTTTCAAAGGCAAATTCTAGCTGGCCAGGGCCAAATCGGTGGTGAGTCCACAATGGTTTAACAATATGGAATGTTTAATTTAATCATTCAAACATTGCCTTATTGAATCAAGGCCTGAAAGTGGTATGATAAACTTGCAGTTTGTGAATCCCATAGGAAATTGCTCATATGCTGCATGGCACCAAATTGCCCTAACCCCCGGATGCTTTCAGGTAGCAGATGAAATGACATTTCAAAGGTATTATAAACTTTGGCTTTATGCATATTCAAGGAAAATGTGAAATTAGGTATATTCTGGTTATGTATTCATTTACAATAAGGATTTTAATTTGAGTTATTCTCACTTAGCTTGAGCCCTGTAAATGGACTTGCACAAATGAGCCTTAACTTGAGGTGAACATCCCCATTGTCCACATGTGTTCTGGGATACAGTGGTGTTCCCTGTTTTAATTCTAGGTGGTAATCAAGAGCAGTAGAAGTCTCATAAATTCAGGGGTAAAATTGTGGTGGGAATGGCATTGGTGACTTCTGCTACTGGAGAATACAAATAAGTTTTAACCAGAACACATGACAAGTAGGAGACTTTTGAAAATAGCCATTCAGCAGAGATTTTGGGAAAGGTTAGATGAAGTCACAGCAAGCTTTTCTTTGGGCTTGATGTTGAATGCATTCAGAATTTTGATAGTAAGCAAGGACACCATCTCACCCCTGAAGAAGATAAATGATCTATCACTTTAGCCTTTGAAATGCCACTGGCATTTTTAAAAATTAAATTTAGACTTCTGAGTCAGTGAGGTATTCCCAAAAAATATTATGTAAGGCCAAAAATACTATGTAAGAATACAACCAAAAAGAACAAAAAACAGTAGAATAAACTTATTGGAAAATTACATTCATAAAGAAAAGATTATTTTTGTTCAAGAGCAGATGCCTATATGCATAGAATTACATGCATATGCAAGATAATGAGATATTGGATGTAACAGTCATCTAAAGAAAGGACATATCTAATATGGAAGTCATTGAACTACATGAAAAATAACAGCTCAGAATTGTAAGACATTCAAGTACAGGTTACAAAATCTTTGGATCTATCAAAACAGAATAGATCCACAACTGGAATGCAGATTCCATGTCATGATTGTCTGACCTGTGTCATGATCACATGTATATTTGAAAGAATAGATATATCTTCAACTGAGAAAGGAGAATGGGATCAACACAACCCATGTGATGTGGCTTTCTGACAACAGAACCTTTTTTCAGAAAAAATTCCAAGATTGCCACAAATTAAACCACCACTGTACAAGCAGAGTGTGGAATCATCTTCCACACCTGTAACCCTGCTCAGGTGCACAGCTTTAAAAACGCCCTCTATTGAAGGATAGACACTCCTGCAGGCTTTTGGATGGATAAACTACAGCTAAGTGGATCCAAAGTGCTCCTGAATAATCAAGAGGGACAAGGATATCTGGAGCTGAGTAAACAGAAGGCACTTGCTGAGCGAATATCATGTAAGTATCCTCATAAAATACTCATCATACTTCAAAAAATGAGAAAGGCAGCGATAGACTACACAATCCCTAGCTACGCAATGACTGCTACCATTACTTTGAAATTATATTTATTAAACACATTTAGAGAAATTCTCCGATCAGAAAAAAAAAAAAAAAGTGCTAAAAATTATTCAGACTTATTGCAGTTGTGGTCATGAGCTAGAGACTTTTGAAAGGAACTGCTAGCTGTCCTTTCCTGGAGTTCTTCATTTTTAATAGATTCCATTAAGTATGCACAAGCCAAAGTATCTGTTAATCTGCAATTATCTTCTCATATTTATTTGGGTGGCATTGGCTTAGATGCGAAATGCAAATAGTCTTTAGGTGTCAGAGATATCCTGTCGTTTGAGTACATTGCCTTTTGCGTTATAAAGGAAATTAAAATCCTCTCTTCATTCACACAAGACGAGCCTCTCTGAAAGTACTCCTGACAAAAGAAACCCAGAGTGGGGTTCTACTGCTGACATAACCATCAATTTCTACCAGGGTTGCCATCAAAGAAGCAGTAATTATGTTTTGCAAAATATTTTCCTTCCAACTTTGTATGTTGTTTGGGCACTTGGCCTGCTGGAACTATTATTTATACAAGGTATAAATAAATGTGCCTTTGTGGTCAAGAGAGCCAATGGTATCCTGGGGTGCATCAAGAAAACTGGGTCCAGCTGGTCTAGGGAGGGTCTTCTTCCCCTCTACTCTGCCCTGGTGAGACCACACCTGGAATACTGCATCTAGTTCAAGAGACAGAGATCTTCTGGAGAGAGTCCAACAGAGAGCCATGAGGATGATTAGAGAACTTGAGCACCTCCCCTATGAAGAGAGACAGAGACCTGAGGTTGTTCTGTCTTGAGAAAAGACTGAAAGGAGATCTCATCAATCTCTACAAATATCTGAGGGGTGGGTGTCAAGAATGACACCATGATGACAGGAGATTAAATAGTCAGAGTATGGGGGCTTTTCTTCACTACCAGCACAGCTCTCAAACCTAGCAAAGTTGCCTACAGCTGAGTCAGCCTAGTGAAGGAAATCGCCATGTCAATGCTGTTGAAACTATGGCCATCTTCAAAGATTGTGTTAGATATCAAAGACATATCCAGGACTCAAAGCACAAGGCATATGATTTCTCTGTCCTGTCATGCAGAAATCTGCAATTTATGTAGTTGCATGTTCTCCTTCCAGGCCACACTGACTTCAGTTTCAAGGAGTACAACCAACATTTTTATTTGTATTTTTTTTAAAGGTTCTGGTAAGAAGACAGCGTTTCTTGCCAGAAAGCTACAGTTGTTTTTTTGCAGATTTTTATTTAGCACAAGCAGTATTGTCTTTGAAATAAAATCCAACAGATTTCCTGCTTGATTTTGATGTAATGGATGTCTTTGGTAGAAGGCCTCAGGGTAGTCTGGCACTAGCTATTTATCTTTATACTGTGTAGTTTATATATTTTAAGAAAGTGACAAATGACAACTTTAAAAAAACCTCATTATGGTAATTGATTATTATAGGAAAAGCTTGGAAACTTTATGAAAGAGAGTCGTATTCTCTAAGCGTCTTAGCTTTAAACCAGACTTGTAATTAGAAGAATCTATAAACATTTATCACATTAAGAGAGGCTCAGTCTGTACGTTTAGAATAAAGCTCCGGAGTCACTTTATTGTCCTGTGTTAAAATTATATATATCCCTTACTACAGGGAGATTAATTTGCCCAGCTATATAGGGGACCACACACTCTCTCAGAACCTGTCTAAGCAGAGTTCTATGCAAAATCTGTTGTGCATGCCTCTGGGAAGGGTAACTGATAATACATTTCTGAGTGTTGTAATCAAGCCATATTTTCTGAGTACAATTTCTTCAAGAATCTGATATATTTATTGTCCCTTCAAAACTTCTCCTTGGCCTCTCCACCTCTTTGAATGTTGAGTATCCCCAGCAGGAAATTCACTGAACTCAGATTTCCTTCATTTCCTCATCTCCCTTATTTTAGCTGTAGCTCATTCTGACCAAGTTCTGAGAGATTCTAGACCACATGTAACACAGCCTTTATCTTATTTTTAATTCAAATCCTTATGGGTTTGCAACTGATTTATTTAAGAAAACAAATTGATTTATTTAAGAAAACAAATATATAATTTTGTTAAATTGTAGAAAATGTGACTAGGAGTTTTATTTTACTTTCACTGATGTCATAAACCATTCAAACACAAAAAAATGGGACCAGCCTTTGTAATCACTACTAGTGTTGTATTATGAATGGCTCTGGAAGACAAAGACAGCATTTCTGGTCTGTCTATAGCAGAGACAATTAGCACTCTAGAGACTCATGCACTATTTCATAAATGCTGAGTATGAAAAATCATCTCTTTGATTTCAAGACTAGGAAAGTTCTTACTCATGTCCTAACTTGAGAAGTAGTCACTGTCCATGTGTACAGAAAAGTAAATATTCTGCAGCTGACTCTTTAACAACTTTTTGTTCCTGATTTAGATCTGTATTATGTGACTTAGTCTGACTTCCACTTTTACCAAAGGAGTACACATTTCATGTTTGTTATTAAAAATAAAACAAAACAGAAGGGTGCTCAAGATAAACCATAACTGAGCATAAAAGGAAGAAAATACTTGCAAAACCATACATGTTACTACAGTATGTATTCTTCAACAACTTTTCAGTCCAAAGAAGGAATTTTTACAGTGTAGCTTCTCAGGCATATTCTGTCCTGGTATTTATTTTCTTTTAACCAAATTTCATTGCATTTCACTGTGTTTTCGCCTATGGCATCAAATCCTCCTTCAGTCAGAGGAGTATATAAGAATACCATCTTTCACTTCTAAAAGGTAAATGTCTAGCCTATAAAGTTGGTGTGAACAGATAGATTTTACTCAGAAGTGAGAACATACATAAAAGAACTATAAAAACTGCTTTCATAAAACATTTGTTATTTTTTTATAAAAAATCATATTTTTTAGAAAAGTTTCATGACATTATATGAAGTTGGCAGTGCCATCATTTCTCTTCTTTAAATTAATTTTATTGCTTCAGGTATTGTCCTACGTATCAATTTATGTATGTCTATTACAAAGTGAAGTTTTCAAAAGCAAAGAGTTTTAGACTCTTCTGAGCAGACAGCTTCTAAAACCAAACCCATAATAATTACATCTATTCTTTCCCCACAGACAGCTACATCTTTTTACCATTAAGGTTTCTCTTTTTCCAAGTTTGCTTCAGTCTGTAAACCCCTCTTTAAACATGAAATAAAAATCATTGTTCCTTTGGCAACTGTATAGTTTCTTTGTTGAAAGCTGCTTAATTCAAATATTCTGCTCACAAAGATATGTTACTTGGCAGCTTGATGTATATAGTAAAAGTAAATGATATCTGCTAATAGCAGAGAAGAAAATTCATGTTCTTTGTGTTTTCTCATAATAGAGCTTTTTCAAGTTAGCCAGTGTTTCAGGTTGATAAATGTCAGGTAAACAATGAAATGTATGAAGGTCTAACCCTCTGTGTTCCTTTGTCCTCATAGTCAGCATGAAAAAAGCACACTGGCATGTGGCAGGATCATGCCATAAGATTTCAAAGTGTGATGCAAACACGTTTTGAGGTGCTACTGAGCTGCTTCGGTGTCCGTATATAACATTGTCCCTGTGGATGGACATAGTCTTTCTCTGTATTTTGCTTAATTAGCTACTTTGAAGTTCTATTTGAAACTGAAATGCACTCTGTTAAAACTCTGACACCAAGTAGATAACTTGCAATTATAGATAAATACAGTATTAATGCACAGGGAACACACCAGCTGAAATATAGAGATTCTCCCTAGAAATATGTTGCCATCCAATATAACAAATTCACTATTTTTGATTTCTTGTTGAGTTTCTCTATTTATGTGCAAGATTTTTAATTAAATGAAATTATTCATTACTGTAGAATGAGTAGAACAGAATTGGAGATGACCAAGTTTTCCCTTCTAAGCTATAACTCAATTGTTACTCCTTTGCATGCAAGAATCTGAAATTAATTTGGCTTACTTGAATCTCACACTTGTATGCTTTTTAGAAGCAGTATGCTACTTAAAATATAAAATTATACCATTTTTTTTCCAAGTAAAGGTGGTTGTTGCTTTTTTTTTTAAATATATATAAACTTTTAAAACTCTTGCTATTTAGAACTTCAGATTGCATCACACACTCCGTAGACACAGCATTGCAATTCCAGGAAATCTTTTTAGTTATCTATTCAAGAAAGAGTTAAGACTTAAACCAGAATATAAACAAACCTCTCACTATCCTTTTCTCATTTCCTATAGGAAAATTTCCATAGGAAAGATGTAGTGTATTCTTGCAAGTTCCTAGATTTAGTTGGTTAGGAGCCTGAACTGGTGAACACCTTGAATTTATTGGCATAAGTGAAAAGAAACCCTCACAGTCTTCACTTTTGAAATGAGATTAATCTTGTGGATCATCAGAATGGTAAAAGTTAAATATGTAAAATGAGACTGCTCTCCCTTTCTTTCCTAAGGGAGAGTATTTCACTCCTCAAAGCTGTTGGTCTGACCAGTCTTGAGATGTGATGGCTGTGTATAAAAATATGACATACAAGTCTGATCTATCAGATGTTATCTTCTCACCTGTGTCCATACATTTCTGTGGCAGTGTTATATTTAATATGTACTTCAGAGCAAAAGAGAGTAATTCCATTTACATTACAAGGTGAATAGGGACAACTGTCCAGTGACTGCAAAAAAGGCTGTTATGCCAATGCATCTCCTTGTTACCAAGAGTTATGCTAGTATGGAGATGGCTTTTACCTTTCTTCTACACTGACAGAAAAACTAGCTAGAGTTCAATCCTAATTTAGTGCAATTTCTTGTTCACGTATGTACCTCTACTAAACAGCAATATTTTATCCTTATGGGACAGAATTTTCTCTCATTAACCCCACAGAGGTCAATGGGATGAACAAAAACTCCAGTAATCATTAATTTTGTGTCATTCACATACAGCAGTTTTATCAGGCTTTTCCAGGACATAAAATGCTCCTTTGTTTTTTAAAGTTAATTTGTTGTTATTAAACAAAAATCAAATATGTGAAGGAAATGACACATAGCAGCTCTTTTTGTTATCTTGATTTATTGTTTGAATGCCTCAGAAGGTAGCTATTGTACTTGTATTGAGCAAGGAATACAATGCCTTTAAAATCCAGGTGTTGACCACATGTTTATCAGACTTTCCATAAACAAGAAAGAGGGTTTTTTTCCATATCTGCTTTCTTTGTGAAAACTCAGCTGAGTCTTGCAAATATGTTAATCCAGGTCTGCAAAATCTTCAAGCTCTTGATTTGATTCATGCGTGTTAGCAAGGGTCAAACTGTGGGGAAATAGTAAAGCAACATTTCCTCTGAGGTGACTGTATAGCTCATGCCTTTGTATATTGTTACCAGCTTAGAATAATGGCAAATTTTCATTCCTGAGGACTAAAACAAATTTAATGTTTCTAAACTAAATATACCTAAAACTCAAAGTTCAGATGCACATTGCAGATTTATCTAAATTAGGTGTTCAGTCAGATACAGTGTTTGGGATTTACTTCAAATATGAAAAACATTCAGATCCAGCTCTTTCAGTTGTTCTAGTATTTGTTAGGTACTGACTTTTGAGCTTACTGTGAGGCTGAAAACAGCCATATTTTAAAACCAGCTCTCTAATTTTGTACCTCTTCTTATTCACTCCTGCTTGCCAAGGCAGTAAACTAAATGAAAATAATAGATTTTGGATACTCAATAGCAGTTTCCTGCTTCTGGAAGTCTCTATATATGCAGAAATTTATGTTGCAGTTGTATTTATTTCATTGACAATCTTCATATAAATATACAGAATGTACATATACAAAAGAGAATGTTGAAACCAAATAGTATCATAAATACAGATTTTGAAGATGCAATATGAAAGAACATCATAGGCCTTGAACTTGTAGCTTCTGCATGAATGTTCATAATAAAAAAAAATCTTTATTTAACAAATTATTTTCCTTCCTACAAAGAAAGGGATAAAGCTCTGAAAGAGTAAAGCTTCCTTCTTTTTCTCCCTTCCTTTCTTCCTTCCTTCCTTCCTTCCCTCCCTCCCTTTTTCTTTTCTTTTTTCTTCTTTTCTTTTCTTTTTTCTTCTTTTCTTTTCTTTTTTCTCTCCTCTCCCCTCTCCTCTCCCCTCCTCTCCTCTCCTCTCCTCCCCTCTCCTCTCCTCTCCTCTCCTCTCCTCTCCTCTCCTCTCCTCTCCTCTCCTCTCCTCTCCTCTCCTCTCCTCTCCTCTCCTCTCCTCTCCTCTCCTCCCCTCCCCTCCCCTCCCCTCCCCTCCCCTCCCCTCCCCTCCCCTCCCCCCCCTTCCCCTCCCCTCTCCTCCCCTCCCCTCTCCTCTCCTCCCCTCTCCTCCCCTCTCCTCCCCTCCCCTCTCCTCTCCCTCTCCTCTTCCTCTCCTCTCCCTCTCCTCTCCCTCTCCTCTCCCTCTCCTCTCCTCTCCCTCTCCTCTCCTCTCCTCTCCCTCTCCTCTCCTCTCCTCTCCCTCTCCTCTCCTCTCCCTCTCCTCTCCCTCTCCTCTCCCTCTCCTCTCCCTCTCCTCTCCTCTCCCTCTCCCCTCCTCTCCTCTCCCTCTCCCTCTCCTCTCCTCTCCCTCTCCTCTCCTCTCCTCTCCCTCTCCTCTCCTCTCCCTCTCCTCTCCTCTCCCTCTCCTCTCCTCTCCCTCTCCTCTCCCTCTCCTCTCCCTCTCCTCTCCTCTCCCTCTCCTCTCTCCCTTTTCTCTTTTCCTTTCTTTTCTCTTCAGACTTAAATGCAAAGTTAATTGTGAGTGTAGAAGCCTTTGGACTGAAAGGCAAAGATAATATTTTGTTATCTGTGGTGACATGTCCTCTCTGCTAAAAAAATGTAGTATTTTCTACAAATAGGCAACAGGCACATGGCCTGTTGGATCAGGTTATGTCAGATTGTGTTGTGTTACATGATATGACATGCCCTGCAGTGACCTGAGGCAATGTCATCTTGTGTTACCTTGGTAAGGAAATACTGTTCTTTATTAAGCAAGAGAAGAGAAGGCTAATCATCTCTAGTCATGAGGAATTTCTATGCTCTCTGTAGGCAGAAGCAGTTAATGGCAAGTAGTCTGTTCTGATTTTCTTTCAGCTAATTCTGGGGAGTCTAAACCCCATATGAATCATGTCTTACTACCATTTACTAGTTGGCATGTACTTTACAAATCTAATTTAATATATTCCAGAGTACACACAGAAAAGAAATTCCTGTAGTGCTACAAAGAGGTGTAGGACTTGGAGAGTGAATAGACAATAGCACCTATTTGGTTATGGAAATGAGAGATTTTGCAAAAGGGATATTAAGTAATCTTCTTAGATGGAAATTCTTAGTGTTGGAAGCCTAACTATTTATACATTTTTATGCATAGACTGGTCATTATTACTCTTCTGCAGTTCCTATAAGTTTCTTGCTTAAATAGTACATTATGAAAATGAGCTATTGCAACTGCAAAGTATGATAAAACAGAGTCTGCAGCATGACCCTATGCATGCCTCTATCAGGATAGGTACTCTCAGTAAGTAAGCCTTGCATTATTGCATTATGGGATATTATAAAAGGAAGCCATTGTACTTGGCCGTTCAGTGTAATGATCTTTAATATTATTTCCTATTGATACATTCGGCATGTAAATTCACTTTTAAAAGATTCACACAAAGAGAGTGAACACCATTACACAGGTGCAGCTATCTACTGATTTTACAGTAAATTACTGGTGCGTGGTACAGAATGTAACCTCTTGGTTATATTCCGCAGTAAAAGGAATGGTCTAGAGAGGTTTTTATGCAAATTAGTAGTGCTCTGTGTTGGAAGCCTAATTGTACTTTTTATTGTTGGACAAGTCAATACTGCTTTAATACACATTTTATAAGCTTCTTGCTAAAATTGTATATGAAAGGGATTAGTTCCCATAGATGAAAGGAATAATCTTAACAATGAGGCCACGTAAGCAGAATGGTTGAAGTACTGATAAAGGATTTGTTAGCTCCAACATAGAATAGGTCTTATTAGTTCTTATTAGTCACCACTATATGACCCGCTGCAGTTCATTGTACAATTCACATACACCCAGTGATGGAATGAACAACAGTTACGTAATTGTATTCTGGCCAGTTACAATAAATAGAAATGTGTGAAGTACCTTGCTGTAAACTGGGAATAACATACATTCATTTTTCTTTAGTTATTCTTGAATGGGGAAAGCAGAAGAAAAGTAATTTGAAAAATGAGCTGTTTTATAAAAACTACTAGGTAGCACATCATGAAGGAGGCTGGAAAAGAAGGTCAAGGTTCAGGTTTGGCTTGCTGTCTCACTTGATCTAAATCTTCCCACATGCTCAACAGTACTCATTATCACAAATAATAAAATTCAGATGTTGAGGAACATGAGTTCAGTTCATCAGAGGAAAATCTGAAGAAAATTATCTTCAAAATAAAGGTTTCAAGTTAGAAAAAAAATCATTCGTAGTGCATTTTTCTCTAGTGCAATCCTTGTTTTTAAGCTAAAAGCAATAAAAAGACTCTTTGGGGTTTTGTTTGTTGTTTGTGGGGAGGGTATTTTTTCCTATAGTTGTGACAATGGTGGTGACAGAGATAGTGAAGAAAAATGGAAATATATGAGCAAACTTTAACTAAAAGTTTCCATGAAAAAGGAAGCCAGCACAATAAAGTAGAAAAATAGAGAGGTTAGAAAGTCGTACTTAAAAGATTTCTTGGTATACTCCAGCTTTAAAGAATTCATCAAAATATACATGAATGACTGAATTATGGCTGCATAAAAAATAAAGCCCAGAGCAAAGTGCAACTGCAAAACTGATAAGGTCTGTACGGCCTTCAGTTAGAGAATTTTTTTGCCACCATGAGATGGATCCTGCCATAGTACATGGGAGAGTTAACAGACTCTTAATCCTCATCCTTTCCATGTTTAAAAAATGGTTACATTATATTAACTCCAGGCTATATACATGGATCTCTCTCTGCAATGTTTTTATTAGTTTCTGCTCTTACCTCTATAACCACCTGCTGGAGAAAGTATTAGCTGCCCATACCTAGAATACTTTTTTTAGCTTTTTCTAACTGACTTCTTCCAGTACAGTACTATGCATACTGTGAATGTCAGATATATATTTCACACATCAGTCTGTGTGGCTACACCTTTTTAGACCAGAAGAGTATCTGTGCTATTTCCAAGGATACTGTTATTCAGTATTTGCCGATTAATAGGTAATATGCCTGCACACTTGGTCTTTCTTTGTCTTCAGGAAGAGATTACCCTCAAATTGCTTATTAGTTTGCCTTGCCTAAAGAGGTTCCTTAACTATTTTATTTTATTTTATTTTATTTTATTTTATTTTATTTTATTTTATTTTAAGAATTCATACTTTATTTGGCTTGTTTTAACTCTTGGTCTAGATGTCCAAACTACTTTTTTTCCTGAGCCTGAACAGACTCACACTCACATGGTCCCAGTGCTGCTGAAAATGGAAGGCATGCTGCATTTTTTTGTGATAATAACACTTGCAGTTCAAAACCCAACTGAAGTATTTCAGAGCAGCAACTGAAGTATGTTGTGCAATATGAGTTTTTGGCAAACCAGAGGATAAGGTGGTAACAAACTGTTGAAGAAACAGAAGATATTCTCCACTCTTTTTAACAATATACATAAGGCAGTCAGCAAAGCAGATATTTATGGAATTGAAGGGAAGGAGGACAAAGGGGAAGATCATCAGAGTTTGCTTAAGCCCTGTGCCCCTTCCTCATAGTGCAACCTTTAGCAGCTGAAAAGTCAGGAACCCATGTTAGGCAAATCACCTGGGTTTCTACCACAGTCAATGTAATGAGTTAGACTCTTCCAGAACTCACTTATTCCATTCTAGGACATATTAAAAATGGGATTAATTAATGTCTGGAGTTGTCCATTGATTAGAGAGGAAGCCTAGGTGATTAGCTTAAACTGCTAACTTGTTGACAACTATTAACTGAGATGAATTCCCACTCTTCAGTTTTGGATATTGCGGACTTCATCTTGTCAGCTATTTAATTTGTTTCTTCCATTTTTTCCCTTCCTTTTCTCATTCATCAGTCAATTCTGCTCAACTAATGGTCACATTGTACCCTCTCCTTTTTGCTGAATTGGTTTCCATGTATTGACACATAAAATATTTTACACTTCATTTCCCTGATCTGATATGTAGAAGAGGGATGGGGTATTTTCTAGACTGAGTTGTCTAGGAGTTACAGAGTAGATCTGAAGATCTAGGTTCATTTTCTTGTTTACATAAGGAGGTCAATTTTTAAAAGACAAGTTGTTAAACTCTTCTAGTTTAGAGATGCCTGAACAAATCACCTTAGCAGAGAAATAGACACATCAAGGACGAAATTTGGATTACAGAGAGGAACATGCTTTCTGCTTCTCCATTGTTATCCAAGTTCCATTTCTAAAAGGCTTTCTATTAATAATATTATTTATTTATTTATTTATTCATTCAGCTGAGTTGCTGATGGTGTTCAGAATTTACTGTACATTGATTTGAAAATATTTACAAGGAAAGTAATACAAAATAAAATGGTGGTTCAAACCAGTTGTTTGTTCATTGAAACAATGTTAATAGCACATTGAAAATTATATTTGAAAAGGCTGAAATTACTAAATACTGTATCCTTGTTTGAGTATTTTAAAGCATGCTAAATTTTGTGCATTTTGAAATAGTCTCCAAAATTCCTCAACAGCTTTTAACTCATCTAGTTGTTAGTCTTTAGTGTTCAACATTTCATTTGCCTAATTGCAGAGGTTTTTTATAGATACAGGATATTAGTAACAAGTTTATTATTAATTCCTGATCTGACTAGATGTAATAAGAAAGCCTTTTAATGATATTTCTTTTTTGAATAAGCAATGTTTTATACTGTTTTGTTTTGCTTTCTCCTCATTCTCACAACAATGCTTACTTAAAACTTGCGTATTCAAAAGGGATTGTATCTAAAAGTGGCTTCTTTTCATGATCATAGATAAAACTTTATAGGAAGAAGTGACTACATTTGTCTTGATATTCTTCATCTTGTGAATGCATGAAACTTACCAAATAGCAGGCAGATTTGGGAAAAAGAGGCCTCCCATTACAGAGTACCCTACTAATGATGCGACAGAGAAACAGCCAGGTAGCTACCAATCTCCTTCACTCTTGTGATGCCTGTATCCACCACATGCTCCTCCTCTCTTACATAGTTTAAAATATCCTACTTTGATGGCTTTGCCTCTAGTGAATGGTCAGTGATTTTGCCCTTGTTTGACATAATTTATGGTGCAGTTGATTAGAATTATACTTAAATAGCCCAGTTTAAGAGCTACCTCCTGCAGAGTTTTTGAGATGTAAAGAAGGTAGCTTCTTCAAGCACTGTTTACAAGTTCCGTTAGCATGCTTGCAATGTCTATAATCTGTAGAAGAAAGACTCCCTCCTGTGGAACTAATAAAATCCACAGCAGAAATGCTGTGGATTTCCCAAATCCTCATTTGCCCATTAGAATGTAATAAGATTGCAGTCATCTTTAGGTGTGAAGCTATTAAGTTCCATCATATGTGTTCTAGGTCTACAAACATGGGCCCATGGTATCTGTGTTACTTCTCTTTTAAAATGGTATAACTTTAATGACATCAGAAGCAATACCTAAAACCTCAAAATTTGATCCTGTCTGCTTAATACACACACCAAGTAATATCTTTAAATTCCTTGAGTATTCTAAGCAGAAAAACCAGGAGTATTCCTGAAACAATATTTTTTTTAAGTAACCACTGCTGAAAGAAATCTACCACTAACTTAAGAAATAAATTGTTAGATTTCTTAACATCAGTAAAATGTATTGAAGTTATTATGAACATAGAGAGTACAATAGTTCCCATACTTCCCACCATGACTGTGATTTAAAAATGCTTGCAAACCCAAATGTTTATGGTATAAAATATTTTTTAAATGCCTCATTTATCCCTGCCCCCTCCTCCCCCCAACCCCATCTTCCCTCCCCAAAAAAATCTAGCAGAGCAAAATTTTTTTGGAAGACTGGTATCCAGAGAATGGGCCTGATTTGCCAAAATTTGAAGGAGGTTACTGGTCATATTTTTTAAATTATTATTATTTTGTATAATAAAACATCATTCAAAGGTAGCCATTTCTGTAACATAACATTTTTTGTTTATTTCTCATATGAAAAGAATTTAGATTTTAGATTATGTTGGTATAAACTGTGGCTGACAGAACAATAACATAGATCCCTTTCTTTAAGGATAACATAAATACAATTACTGTATCTTCTGGTATGTGTACAATTCATTACCAGCTATTGTAGTTTCCAATGCCATTTTAGATTCAGAATCACAGATATCTTCATGCATAAAATGTATTCATTTACAAATGAAAAAAATAAATCCACCATAAAGCAGAGGCTTCTTTCAGTGCTATCCTTCCAAACAAGCTGCTTAGTTCATATGAGAAGCTAGTGTGAGTTTCATTGACTTGTTTTAAAACAAGTTAATCAAAGAATAATGGATAGGATGTCTTCATCTGACAACATCTGTTGATCTGAAATATGAGAATAGCCAGTGTGACAGTGAAGGTGTTCTCTACTTTCCTTTTTTTTTCTTTTTTCCCAAGCTGAAAAAATGGGGCATAGAGCTGTACAACCCATAACAATGTGCATGTCTTTATATGATGTTGTTCACAAGAGACTTGTCAATAGACTGAGCCATATTGGTTCTGGCAGTCTTTCTATTGGGACAATATTTGCCTTGAAGTACTATCTTTTCTCTTTTTCAATGTCAGCCTGAAGGCTCTTAGACAGCATATGTTCATTTCATGTCTTAGAGATATTGCTTCTGGTATTGCAAATGCATTACCACATTGAGCTTTTTTGTAAAACAGATGGTACATATTAAGGTCTCAGTTTCTTAGACAATTTCTGCAACAATTGTACTGCATTCTTCACATTGACAAAAACATCATCAGCACCATGCAGTGAGGCACTAGATTATGTCAGAATGGTAAATGAATGCCCACATCAGAAAGAGTTATGAAGGTGAATCAGCTCCCTTAGAGAAATGAAGGGTGTTGGTTGTATTTGGTAGATATTCAGTTAAAAGTTAATGTCCTCATCCTGCAAAGCAATTTGTTTGGGTGGAACTTAGCTTGCAAGGAGCATTGCTGATATTCAAGAATCACATTTGGAATAGATGTTGTCTTGTAAGCCTGGGTCCTTTGACACATTGGAGAATATGAATATTTGGGTGAGCACAGGAGTCTAACCATAAATTGGTCACTGAGGGATAATGAGAATGACAGTGAAGCAGAGGTTCATAGGCCAGCAGACTATAGTATAGAACTGGGCCAAATTAGAAGACCATCTAGGACAGGCTGTCAAAAATCTGTGTGCAGTGAAGATGCAATGAACAAGGAAATTATTCACACTCTCCTGGAGAGAGTGTGGAAGGTACTCTTTGCAACACAAAGGTGCCTTTAGGCAGAACTAGAGATTGGCCAACTGTGATTATGGTAGAAAAGGCACAGGGAATGGTACACTGGCATCAGTAGCCTACTTCTGGGTTATTTTGCCTTTATCTTCCATTGCAGTATCAGTCCTTTTAAGACTACACTATCTCAGTGACTTAAATGTAAACTGTATTTCTATGTCTTCATTTCAAGTGCCATGTTAAACATGGAAGAGATCAAAGTGAAACTTGGACAAAAATAACAATTTAAATGATAAATGAAAATGCAAAACTACTTTATCCAGCTCTTACCTCATAAAGAATAGGGATATTTCTTCATCATGTGAGCAGATCAGCTTCATATGAAACCTGAGTGTGAGGCTCAAAGAACATTGGACAAAAAAAAAAAAAAAAAAAGAAAGGAAGGAAAAAAAGGAGGAAGGAAAGCAATATTTGAGCAGTGTAGATGGTGTGTAGCAGGAAGCAACATACACATGGGTATAGCTTTGGGTAGAATTCAAGAAGAAAGGAAAGTCTGCTGGAAGAAGGGGCAAGGCAACTCAGGAAGAGTACAAGGCTTTTGCAAGAACATGTATGGGGAAAATTATAAAGGCCAAAGTTCAACTAGAACTCAATCTGGCCAGTGTCATTAAAGATGATAAAAAGAGTTGTTATAAATATTTTGACAGTAAAAGAAGAGCTAGGGAGGATGGCAGCCCACTACTGGATGAAGGAGGGAACCTGATGGCCAAGGACAAGGAAAAGGCTGGGCTGCTGAATGACTGCTTTGCCTCAGTATTTTTCAGTGGCGCTAGTTGCTCCCTAAGGGTTCAGCCCCTGCAACTGGAAGCCCTGGGGATGGGGAGCAGAAAGAAGCCCCCACAATCCAGGAGGAAATGATTTATGACCTATTGTGCAACTTAGATGTACACAAGTCTATGGGACTGGATGGAATCCATCCAAGGGTACTTAAGGAGCTGGCAGAAGTGATCACCAAGCCACTGACCCTTATTTTTCGACAGCCCTGTGTAACTGGGGAGGTCCCAGTTGACAGCAGGCTGGCAAATGTGGCACCCATCTACAAGAAGGGCTGAAAGGACAGTTCAGGGAGCTACAGGCCTGTCAGTCTGACCTTGGTGCCAGAGGAGTTTATGAGGCACATCATCCTGAGTCCGATTATGCAGCACATACAAGACAACCAGGTGATCAGGCTCAGTCAGCATAGGTTTATGAAAGGCAGATCCTGTCTGACTAATCTGATCTCCTACGTGACTCACCCAGTGGATGCAGGTAGGGCCATGGACATTGTCTAATAGAATTTGGTAAATCCTTTGACACTGACTCCTACAGCATTCTCCTTCAGAATCTCATGGCACAATGCTTGGATAAGTGTGCTCTGCACTAGATAAAAAAATGGTTGGATGTCTAGGCCCAAAGGGTGGTGGTGAATGGAGTTAAATCTGGCTGTTCATCAGTCACTAGTGGTGTCCCCCAGGGTTCAGTACTGGGGCCTGTATTCTTTAATATCTTTATTAATAATCTGGATGAGGGGATTGTGTGCACCATCAGTACATTTACAGATGACGCCAAGCTTGGTGGCTATGTTGATCTGCTAGACAGTAGAGAATCTTTACAGTGGGATCTGGACAGGTTAGGCCAATGGGATAAGGTTAATTGTATGAAGTTCAACAAGGGTAAGTGCCAGGTCCTGCACCTGGGTCACAACAACCCTATGATAAACTACAGACATGGGGATGTGTGGTTGGAAAGCTGCAGCTTGGAGAGGGACCTGGGGACACTGGCTGATAGCCAACTGAATATGAGTCAGCAGTGTGCCCATATGGCCAAGAAGGTCAATGGCATCCTGGCTTGTGTTAGAAACACAGTAGCCATCAGGAACAGGGAGGTGATCATCCCCATGTACTCAGCTCTGGTGAGGCTACACAAGTATTATGTTCAGTTATGGGCCACTCACTACAGGAAGGATATTGAGGTGCTGAAGCACGTCCAGAGAAGGGCAACAAGTCTCATGAAGGGCCTTGAGCACACGACATATGAGGAGTGTCTTAGGAAGCTAGGGTTGTTCAGTCTAGAGAAGAGAAGGCTGAGGGGAGACCTTATTGGTCTCTACCTGAAGAGAAGTTGGAAAGAGAAGGGGGACAGCCTCTCTACTTGATGGCAAGAGACAGGACCAGGGGGAGTGGTTACAAGCTGTGCCAGGGGGGATTTAGGCTGGATATTAGGAAATACTTCTTCATGGAAAGGGTTATCAAACACTAGAATGATCTGCCCAGGACAGTGGTGGAGTCACTATCCCTGGAGGTGTTTAAGCGGTGTGTGCGCGTCTGGTGCTTAGGGGCATAGTTTAGTATTGACCCTTCAGTGCTGGTTTGAAGGTTAGACTGGATGATCTTGGAGGTCTCTTCCAACCTTTTTTTTTGTCTTTTTCCTGTGATTAAAGAATAGTAAAATGCATAGTTAAACCTCCTTATATTTCTAAGAAGCCAGAAATATGTGATTGTATGCATAGTGTTGAACTTAGTCATAATCCACTTTTGCAGAAATAAGAATTTGTGCTTTCTGTGTTGGTGGGAACAGCTGAGCCCAGAAGAGGAGTGAGGAAAATGGATGACATTTTGCCTCTTCTTTTCCTTGAGGTTCCTTTCTACCTAAATAGGTAGGGCCAAATTCTTGGCCTATTCCATGTATTACCAGGCTGAATGACTTTTTCAATTCAGCATCAAAGACATTTGGAAGCCATTAGTTACTCTTGTGGTTCAAACTGAAATAGCTTTGAATTGCCTGATTTTAAAAGAGGGTGAGTGTCAAATCTATGACAAAAGTATCTTACACCACCAAGTATTCTGACTTTTGGTTAGTCTCTTTTTTGAACACTAATCAAATATCTTCTCCATAGACTTAAAACACATCTTTAAATTCTTCTGAATGTTATCTGACTGAAGATTATAAATACAAAGAAAGCCTGAAACAGGAGCCCTCATGCTTCCCAGTAATTACATTGGGATCTAGGTAGCAGCATTAAGCTCTAGGGAGAAGTTCTAAAAGACAGCATATCTTTTTGCAAAGTGATACACACTCCAACAAACTGCTGAACAAATAAAAATATTTAGATAGCTTATAAAGAGTGTTATTTACACAAAATATAATCTGCTGGGCACAGAAAACAAAATTGAGGCACACATCTACCTTATCCTGTAGTCAAAGTTGAGCTATCTTGCAGATTTCTATGTTTAATGTAGGGTTTGCAAGCAATTTGAGTTTATTAGGACAGATGACTATCCCTGAATGTATTGTGTTCCAAATTAACGACGGCACCTTGTTTTTCTAGTTCTTATGCCCATTAGGGAAATGTATAATTAAATCTAAAGATGTAGATGGTTTGAGATATTCATGTTTATGATCAACTTTAACAAACAGGAAGAAATGTCCATTTCATATAAAAAGCTGCTGAATTTGAATGTGTATTTATTTCTTTTTATCTTCATTGATTCACTCTGCTATTCTAGTTTCATAGATCCTGAGGTAAAGCTATATAGCAGACTTAATATTCAGCAAGAAGGGCAATGTACATATATTTTTGAGATGAAAAACAGCAATTAATTTTTCTAATGATTCTCTGACTTAAAAATGCATGCAGATAAGTACAGAAAGAAACACCTCTGATGTCTGTAGAAGTTTCACAAACAGCAATTTAAGGTCTGTGTTCAATGGTTAGATTAACAAGCAAGCCACACTGGCATATTTCCACTTTTCACAAATTAAAGACATTTTAATGCTGATAAATTCTTCGTCATTCAGCAATTCAGTGAATGTGCTGTGTTAATATTTTCTGACAATATCATGTGAAGTTTATTTTTCTTTCATCGTGCTTCAGATAAAGATGGGCATGAGGTGAATTCTTGTGAAAAGAAAACAAAATACATTTTTTTTGGAAACCAAAAGGAATTCCTCACATATCACTTGGCCCTATGAGCAGAAGGTGTGAAGGAAAGGGCTGAAGTGCTAGAGACATCAAATGCTTTAAAAGCCAGCACTTGAGTGTTTAAAAAATAGGCTGTCAGCTGAAATGTGAGAGAGAGAAGGAGAGGCTCAAAGGTGTTTAAAAGGGCTGCTGGTGAAACTTGTATCAGGAGCAGTAAAAGTGAGAAATTCATTGCTGCTTGTGATGGAAGGGGCAGTATCAGAGATGATTGAGGCACTGAAGGTGCTGGCACTGGAGCTGCAAATGGTGACACTAGTGGTTGTGGGAGGGGTGGAGGTGACAGCTTTGTTAGCAGCCTTGGGTATGATGAAGTGAATGCTTCCTTCAGAGTGTACCCTTCACCTTTATGTTAAGAAAACACTTGGTAAGCTATTTAAAGGGATTGGGGGGATTTTAGTCCTCCTTTGCCATAGGGGTGGCTGATGACATCAGATATGGCAGTTCTCTCTTGAACTGCATTACAAAGCAAATAGGAAACGGATTTTCACTGATGTTTTCGTATTTGTAACTTTCCCAGGAGCCAGCCCCTTATTCTGTTTATGATGGAACTTTGTCAGAAAAGAAGGAATCTCTTAATTAGATGCACCTTCAGTAAAGAAAAAGTAAAATATGAGTTTTGAGTCAGGTATTGGATACAGTATATATGATCTGGATTCTTCTCAATGTTGCTGTCATTTTGCTTCTTTTTTCTTTATACTCTGAATAAGCACTGTCAGCTTTCTAAACATCTGCCAGTCTTGCTGCTTACTGAGATTTTCTACTGTCTAGGTTTAGGTAAAATTGTATCTGCATAGCAGCAGGACTTAGGAAAGTGCAAACTACTTACCTTAACTATTTTCTTCACAGTCACTCTTCAGGTTGTGAATTAGTTTAGTGTTAATTCAAAACTGGCAGTGCTCAGATAAAGAAGTGTACCTCAAGAAATCTTTCCCTTTCCAAAATCTAGAACAAAGCTAAGGGAAAGAATCTGGTTTCTAGAGTTCTTATTTTGTCTTTTTCACTTCTGTATAATTATTATAGAATAGTATCACAATGCTATACGCAGGTGTACTAATAAACATCTAAACTCTACAGAAGTTTTCTGTAGTGCCAGAGGTTTGCTCCCACGTCTGAAATCCTACAATTAATTTCAGAATTTATTTTCCTCAACTTCTCTGCTTTGGTAACATCAGGGGATGTTAAGGATTGTTATGTTTAGTCACTAATAGGTTGCTTCTTTTACTATACCACAAAATGTTTTTGAAAAATGAGACTATGTGCTATGAGTGCTATGTCTTCAGGACAAAGAACACTTTAAAAGCTAAATCCCAAAGCTACAGTTTTAGGGATAAATGTTGGTAACATATTTGCAACAGTGTTGAAGTAGAATACCATTCCATTTATTAACAATTTAATTATTTTTAATGTACAGAACTTTGTGTGCTTTTGCTATAATTTTAAACATGTCTTTGAACAAAGAAAGAACAAAGGAAAAACTAGGTAGCAAAGCTATAAATGTTTTTCTAAACAGGCTTTCCTACTTTTATTGCTGTCCGTCTTGTAAGTAAATAAACAAAATGTGTTAATATGCTTTATATCTTAAAACACAGATGTGAGGAGTTTCCCCTGCGATTTTCTTTCAGACAGCTTCTCTGTTTCTCTAAGCAGCACTCCAGCATATACATGTGTGTGACAGTGGAATTTTGAGAGCTGCAGTGAATGGCCCCATTTCAGATGCTTGTTCGCAAACAAAAGTCTGGAGATATTTATAGTAGTAGCATTCCAGTCTCTGGGTAAATAGTTGATGAGTCTCGTCAGCTTCTGGCCAAATAGTAAATGTTAAGATTGCTTCCAATGGGGTGCAGGTATTCATAGCAGACACATGTCTTGGTCTTATTTCAGTTCTCTGCAGAGTCCAAAGAGCTGGTTTTAATACTTGTATGAATTTATAACTTTTCTGCTTGGACTTTGAACTGACTCAGCACTCAAAGCCAAGAAAACATGGAATCAGCAAGGCATCTCATTTTCAATTAAAGCTCTGTTTGTTTTACATTTATTAACACAGCCACTGAGCACTCCAAATACTGAATTTTCTGCGTTCTTGTAACAGGATTTATCTTGCTGGCTCCCCAGAAGTATATACATAAAAAGTATATTTAGACTACTTATACATTTTATCCCACTGCTCTTATTTTTTTTAACTTTCTTTTTTTTTCCCTTTTTGATCAGTGTTATAATATATAGAATACAGGTTACAAATGACCATTTTTGAAACAAAATGTAGGCTGATATTTGAGAACATTGTGTCCACTCATGTCAGAAATTTGAGTGTGTGGAGAGTGTGTCTACCAAAATTTACACGATTACTCAAAGGTTCTGGAGTGCATACCAATTCTCCAAGCTGAAATTACAGATACCAAGTTTGGCTAAGTGTGTCTACAGTGCACACTTTTTCCTTTACAGCCCATGTGGGTCATACAGCACTGTAAATCACACCAACATTACAGCAGCCAGGGCTGCAACTTAAGGAGCAGTGCTGCTTTTTGAACTCTTTCCTCTGGTTAAAAAAAAAAAAAAATCACAAAAGCAAACCAGAGCAACAGCATGAGAGATGGGTTTTCTCATTATGGCTGCCTTTGACAGGGCGGGTATATGAGGGAGATTTTTCAGGTCCATTTCTTGATACAATAGAGTGGGCTCCTAAAAGAAGACAGGAAAAGAAAAAGGTTCTTTCTGCAGCCTTTCTGATTTCTATTTTTAAAAAGGTTTTACGAACACCAGTCTCTTGCAGCTAACCTTTTTCTACCTCTGAGGTGGCCTCTACTCTACCTGATTACAGATGGAGCCCATACTCACAAAGTACCTTACTGACACTTACAGCAAAACTGCTGACACAGCAATTATAACGGTACTCATTCCAGCCACCAAAATCACACCTACAGCTGTCCCCTCTTTTCTTACCCCATTTCATGTGGTGGATAGAATGAAAAGTGTGGAAAGTGAAAGGTGGGGGGGGGGAGGGGGAGAAAAAACAACAAAAAAAAAGGGCAAGACAGAAAACAATGTTTGAGTCCAGAAATTCTAAGGACAGGGGTTGATGGATATTTCATGTTGTCTGTCTTTTTTAATTTGATGCCTTCTGGGAAACACAAGGAGGAGCATATGTAAATCAATGTACCAGAAAGCTGGCTGGCAACAAAAGAGAGATGTGTGATTAAGTATGTTTCTTGCTTCATCATTTTTGTAGCATTCGGGCCTGCAATATTTCCATTCTTTGCTGGCTGACTTTTTGATCACCTCTTGCTGAATTCACAAGAAATAACCAGTGACACTCAAGGCATTAGGACAATTAACAGTGCATAACTATATTCTACTTTATACAAACTTCTCATGCTGCCTCAAAACCCTCCTTTTTGCCTGCCTGATGGCATCCCCTCTCGTGCCTGATTGCTGCTTCTCATCTGTTCCTTCAGACCCCTACATGTTGCAGTGCCTTGTTTTGCTCAGAAAAACTTATTATGATGAATATCAATTTCATGCAGCCAATTCAAAACAATTCTGAGCAAACTACCTAAAAATCCTCATGTAAATATTGTATAAGTTATTCATGAACAGATCCCCGAGGCCCATATCCTCCCTTTGCATGCAAAAAAAAAATTACACAGCATGTTTGGGGAGTGGAGGGAGTACAGAGGAGGAGGTTAATCTCAGAAGATCTGCATCTTTTAAGCTATTTCTAAGCCATCACATGGGCCCTTTGGCAGAAGGGCCAGCGTCATACTGTGATGGCTGGGGGAATTGCCAACAGCTCTCACAGAAGTCTTAGAAACAACACAGCTCCTGCCTGCAAATCTTTGCCCATATAGGTCTGAAGTATCAACTAAGCAGCAGTTTATCACAGCTGGTTTACAGAGTATTTCCAGATTCTCTTCAATGTGGTAGAGTGTCTGACAAATTTCAAAAAGTGTAGCTCCTTGGGAGTAGTATAATACCCTGAACCAGGTTTCTCAGCAGTTTCTGAGAATGTATTTTTTGACCCACTTGTGTTCAGGAATGCAAGTCTCTGCCTATCCTCTGTACAGACTTCAGCTCTGCCTTTATCCATGCTTTATCTAGTCTCATTTTGGTCCTGAACAGACCCACAGGAAACTGGAAGGTTACTGAACACAAAGGAAAAGAGGCTAACTACAGGTGACCTGGAGGGAGTAAAGTACACATGCAACTGAAGGGCTATGGTGAAACAGCTGGCAGGAGTTAAGGGTAGTTTTGCACTTAAACTCTAAAGGTTTCTATTAAAATTAAAAATCGTACATAAAGGAATTTAAACAAACAGACCCACCTAGCTCATTATAGTGTGCACATATTTATTTTTATCTTATTATTCAATTGCAGGAGAGATGAAGTTGAGATTGGAAGGTAGATCTGATTCAGAAGTCATTCAAGTAGGACCTGCAGCTTCAAATGTGCCTTTGAAAGAAAACTTTAAAGTTTTCCATTGTAATATCCAGTCTATAACCTAAAAGCTGGAAGAAAAAAAGAAGAAAAAATAGTAAATAGCAGCAGTAAGCATAACATTTAAAAAATATATTGCACTACCTACTAGGGCAAATTTCAAAGTATTATTAGTGAAAACAGAAGCATATAAGCACCAGTGACTACTGAATTTTTAGTCTTATTTAGAATATTAAAACTTTCAACTTTGAAAACATTTTCAGCAATTCTTTTTCATGTATTCATAATTATATTCAAAATGATATATATATTGCAATCTATTGTCATATCATTTTATCATTCTTTCTGATAGGAAAAACACCCCAATGCTATTCAGCTTTTGAAAGCCTGTAGGCCACTTCATCAATAAGCCACAATAGTTGTGAAGTGACTTCCTGACATGACCCTCCTACACTCTCAAATCAATCTCAGGTGGCCAGGTCACCTTGATAGTGGCTCTGCATGACAGTATTTGGTGCCAGGTTTCCATATCAGCTGCTTTCCTACAGACACAGGAAGAGTATTGTTGAGGCTTTGGTCCATTTGCTCAGCTTCAGTTTCATGCACGTCTCAGAGTGTAGGCTCTGCACTCAACTCCAAGGGAATAATGGTAACTTTGAAGGTTATGATGAATGTGTGTTAATATGATAAAAGATAATTTCCCCTCACTTATGAGGGTCCTGTTAGTTCTGCTGAATTCCACTTGGCAATTGGAAAGGTACTATTGGGATTCCTTGTCCCTTGGCAAGACTGTATCAATAAATGAATAAAACAGGGTTCAAGATCAGAGTCTCAATCGGATGTATCGCTGATTTCATGCTGGATGGCAGAAAGCCAAAGGGAGCTAGCAAAAATCTGTCTATGGATATTGCTGTGGATTTAGCCATACCTCAGCCTGCAATCTGTAGCATGACTTCTTCCCCTGTAGTATTCCCAACACGGGTCAAGTAACACTTTGTCCTTCCCTGAACTGTGCTCTCTTGGTAGTCATCACTAAATAGCTCATGAGACAACTGCATGTCCAATTCCTCTGGTGGAATAAGATGGGAATAGAAGACAGCTTTATGCAGATCCATACCCAAGCCCAGAAGGGAACCTGAGCAACTTTGACTGGAGGAAATGGGAAAATGTTCAAACGATACTTCTAAATTCCTAGACATTTTAATGTGTTTTCCCTAGACAGCCATGGATCTGGTTTCTCACAATGTTTGTCAGCTTCATGTAGGTAAATTCACAGGTATTGGAAAAAATCCTTCTTGGTTTGGAGTCATTGTGCAATTTTGGAAGCTGTTTACTAGTCTGGTTAGTCTAGACTTCTAGCATGCATCTGAATGTAAGAGCAAAGTCTTAGCTAGGTTTTCCATCTTCCCAGGTGAACCTAACTGCAGTAAACACCATTGGTTAAGCCGTTCTTTTGCAAGAAAGTTGCTAAGGAGAACAGCTGCTCTGAGGCAAAGGAAAATGGCCACCAACTGCACTCAGAACAAATAGTTTCATAGGAAACGTGGCACATTCTGTTACACCTTAGAAAAATTAGAATTACAGAACCATGGTGTCACATAACTGTTTGTGGCAGTTTAGACTGGGTGCCTCCTGTTACTGACACATAAGTTACACCTCCAATGTCTCGAGTGTCCAACCCAGTAGGTGGACATAGGAAACAGCATATTTCTACCCATAAATCCTGCACCCTATAAATCCATCTGCAAAGTCATTCTCTTCCTCTTTCTTCCCTCTCTGCTCCCATGGGAGATGCTCCCTTTCAGGTAATGGTGGGGGAGCATCTGAAGGCCTCTTAGGCCTGTCTAGGCCTAATGCCAGGAGGAGGAGGAGGAGGGAGTCTCAGACCTGGCCAGCCTGACACTAGCCTAGCAGTGGGGGGGTAAGAAAGAGCCCTGGGGGTTCCCTTCTCCCTCAGGTAGGAATGGGGGACTCTGGGTGTGCTGTAAGGGACTCTGTATGCTTTGGGATTCTTTGCCACCATGCTGTGTAGTTTCTGTAAAACACTAATTGCTTTTCCATTTAAACTTTCCATCACTCTGCAATCCATTTGTGTGAGTGTCATTCTTTTGTCCCTCCCATGGCAATAGAGGATCTGTTCAGTCTCAAACCCAGTTTGAGTTTAAGCAGGCTGCCCATACTCTACAGAGAGATTGTTTCTGACTGTGTGGATATTTTAGAATAGAATAGAATAGAATAGAATTGAATTGAATTGAATTTAGTTGAATTAACCAGGTTGGAAAAGACCTTCAAGATCATCAAGTCCAGCCTATCACCCAACACCATCTAATCAACTACACCATGGCACCGAGAGACTCATCCAGTCTCCTCTTAAACACCGCCAGTAGTTCCCTTTAACTGAATAGTATCATAAGATTTAGCAGCATCATGGTATTTCCTTCAACCTCAAGATAGTGAAAATCAAATTATGTTGTCCATCACTACCCAGTGAGTCTTCAAATAATAAATACAAATAAGATGTTCCTGAGAGTGATTTAGAGTAGGGAACTAAATTGAGATCCTCAGATTCATTCTTAGTAGAGCTTATCTACCAGCTCTGAGTACGGAGTCATCTATGGAGATTATTCATTGTAAAACAAACTCAGCTTTCATGCATTCTCTTGCTTCCAGATTGCTATTTCAGAATAATGATGACCCAACGGGAAGAACAGAAATGGTATTCAGTGAAGAGAGTTAACGAAAGTGCAAACTGGACAAACAGGATGTGATACCGGATTCTGAGTATGGTTTCATTGTTATGTTCATAGTATCATAGTAGTATCATAGTATCAGTCAGGGTTGGAAGGGACCACAAGGATCATCTAGTTCCAACCCCCCTGCCATGGGCAGGGACACCCCACACTAGATCAGGCTGGCCAGAGCCTTGTCCAGCCTGGTCTTAAACACCTCCAGGGACGGAGCTATGTTGCAAATATCTCTTCTGCCCTTTTGAACGCAGAGGTGTATAACAAATGCAAAAGAACAGATTATATTTTAGAGTCAGTTTGTACATGTGTAAAGCATACATTCTACAAGATACAAGGCACACAAAGATGTCCAGAATGCTGAAGGAGTTGAGATTATTTTATGACATGCCTCACTCACTTTCTTCCCCCACCTCACTCATAACAGATATTCATGGTCACTGAAAACTTATTTCAAGGACTGACAAATAACATAATGTTAGGAGTTGGAAGTGACTTCAACAAAATAATCTTATTCATTTCTGCATGTTTAATATTCTTTGGGGTTTTCTGATTGTTTGTGGGTTGTTGTTTTTTCTTTATCATAAAAATACTTGTCTTTTCCTTTGGAAAAATGTGATGGTAGGTTGCCTGGTTGGTAGGAAGATAAGATGTTCAGTGAACTGCTATTTCACCATATAACAATGGAGTATTATTTTCTTATACTGGCCAGACAAAGTGATTTTCTTATGGACAGGGCACTTTTTAGACTGACCCATCATGCATACGGACAGAACTTTTATAGCTGCATTAAGCTAACTTACATTTAATGCACAGCATTCAGTGTGCAATTTTTTTTTTTTTGGTAGTCTATTCACACAAGACTTTTTCTGTAATACTTTTACATAATTTGATATAATTTGACATGACTAACAATGACTAATAATTTTAGAGGTAAAATAAAGCCCTAAAGAAAAGAACTTCCATAGGTGAAGGTCAGGATCCCACATCCAGCTGTGTTGGCCAAATTGATATTAGTTTAATAATCTGTAAACTGTGCTAGAAAAATGTAATTGTCCTACATTACAAGGGTACTCCTTTAACTGCACAGTTTATTCAAATGTATAATCTAAATAATTGAGTACCTATGCATATAATAGAACATTGCTTCATATGCAAACACTATTTAATAGGTGGTTATATCCAAATAGATGGATAAAAAAGATGCCTGAATATAATTGGTTTGCTTTTGATTGTTCCACAGATACAAATTTATTTAAACAATAAGTGTAGACAAGGTAGGATTTATTGTCAGACAAAATTCAGTTTGGTAAAGTGTAGCTGAAGGATTTATGAGGCACTTAGTGGGACTCTTTTTTTTAATCTACTTCTCACCTTGCTATTTAATAGTGAGAAAAGGAGTATCTTCTGACCCACAATTTATTACTTTCAAGGGGATACAAAAATCAACCTGTCTATGCCATATAAGTGTGTGTATGGATACAAATGTCTATACAATTAAATAGTAGAAATTTAACCAAATATTTGAGTAAAAAAATTATGATAGGGCAACAATATAAGTTAGATGAGTTTCAAAAGCTCTAGGTGCTTTGAACCTTAACTGAAAATCTCAAACTCTGTAACTGATATTAGATGCAATTGTGGCATTTCTCCAAGAGCTTTCCATTTACAGAAAAGTTTATTGAAGACAACAGTTCTCTGCATGAACACAGGAAAAAGTCTCTGCCAAAGAAGTATTCAAATGGTATATTAATCTGCACTTAGAATTGGACCTTTAAGCATCCATCTCTGAAGATCATCACCCTGTAAGGCAATTCTGTTCAATATTACTTTACTCTTTCCTAGGCAAAGCCTTAGGAGAAGCCTTGGACCAGGTAAAATAAGAAGCACTATTTAAAAAGACCACAGTGAAATTTCTGCCCAGTATTTTGCTGTTCCAGAGTTACACTGTGTATGAGCACAGCCATGCAATTGCACACATACATACATGTGTATAAGTGTGATATATATGTATATTATAAGTCAGTATAAATTGATATATACACTCAACACACAGAACTAATTGACAAGGAAAATAAAGAACTTTACTGAAGTATAATTTGCTGAGACACTAAACTTCACTGCTGTCAGAAGAGGTTCACTATTAATCCCAAAATGACAGGCCACCATAGTAACAAGAAGTCATCATGAGCCAGACTTAGATTGCCTTCACTATTGCCTAATTTATCCTTTACTAATGTAATGCTTTAGTTCAAGGAAGAATGAGCATTTCAGACTACTTCTCATATAGGATGGTAGATTCTTGTTCCCTAAAGCAAAAGGAGGAAAGTAATGCCACTGTCTAATATAGGCACCTATGCTATATGATTTGAATACAGCCTTCAATCACATACAAATAATTTGCACTTATTGCCAGTGTGGTCAAATGTACAGATGTTGTTCTCTTAGTGATTCTTATTTATCTCCTATTATTTATAATAAAATGAAGTCAGTAATAACCTGTCTCAGTAAATCTACTTTTGACAGTTTTGGTTTCCCTTTTTTTTTCCTTTTATTCCCTTTCTTTTTAATTCAGAAAAGCTGTAGGTTTGCAGGCTTTCTTAAAAAAAACCCACCTCTTTCAGCAAATTGAAATAAAGTATTGCCATTGAATGCTGCCAACTTTGTAATAAGATTTAGTAGCTTTCCAGAGAGCTACTTGCAGTTCTAATAATAATTTTCTTTAAGTGTTTCGCTTTAGAAAATGTCTTCATTGTTACTGAAGTTGCCATATGTACATATGGACATTTTTTTATCTGAAAATATTCCTGGGATTTTATTACCATTAATCTTTTCTGAGGGTGTATATAATTTATCTCACAAGCCATCAGAATTCCCAGAGGGTAAATTACTCCAGAGGTCTTTGTGCCCTCATACTGTATCAAATTGACCTGCTTCTTGTTTGCCATTTTTGTGTACTACATTGCTTATTTAACAAGAAACAGAATGATTGTGATTCTGAGAAGGTCCTTTGATAGTAGTTTTGACACTCTGCCTGAATAATGACCCTCATTATGGAGCCCATGACAGGCTCTGAAAGTACTGATTTATGAATATATCACAGGTTCAGCATTAGAGCTCCCCCTACTCACTCCTGATATAGGACTAGATATAGATACAGCCTTTTGAAATACAGTGAAGATGAGATAATTGCATGATTATGACCATTCAAATAACCTCTTTTTCTGATTTAACAAAGCACTGTCAGTTAATTTTAATTGTCTTCCAAGTTATTAGAAGCCTTTGACAAAATGTTTGTTAGGAAGATCTATTTCATGTAGGGTTGCTAGCCATGTCTTAAAGAACAGTAAGGCAGAAGTTACACATACTGTTTTCCTGCTAGAAATGCTTTTCAATAGCAAACACTCATTAACAGCTGATACGATAATAGACTGTTAGAAGCAAGTTTAGCTAAGAGCTACAAGACTGTCGTTGCTGAAACAAATTACAAGACACTTTGTAAACACATTTTTGTGAAGATTCTTGTTGATTTATTGTTTCTTGCATAGCAGTTATTTAAATAAATGTAGCCAATTTAGTTCGTTTGCTGCACTGTGTAATTTTGTTCTTTGTGTGATGGGGTTATATGTAAAAGCCTGAAGGAATCACATCCCCATTAATCCTTTTACAAGTGCAATAAATAAATAAAGAGACATGGTTTAATTTTGCTAGTTGGGAGGTTTTAAAAGGCAGTGGTAGCAACTAATTTCTTCCTGTTCTCACTACTTCAGGTTCTACTCTTGAAGACATAGTAAATATTCTTACTTAATGAGGTAGTAGTTCTGGATAAGAAAGTATATACATGGACAACTAAATCTATCCATGATGGGTTGTATTTAAATCTGCACCTAAAAGTGCTTTTTAACCCAAATGCTCATTCTGGAATATGTTTGTTGCTGCCTATCTTGCAACATGTTAGATTTTCCTGATGGAATGTGAAGGCTGCTGCAGTGCTGAGGGCTCTGGTGCTCACTCAGGACATCACTGTGTCAGTGCAAAGAGCTTCGCTAAGACTGAGTCATTTCCCCCTCAGATGTAGAGCTAGGTATCAACAATCCACATAGAGTCAAAAAGAGATGTACTGAGTTTCTCTGACTGAGAAAAAGAGGCAGAAGCCATGCAGCATGGATATGTGTTGTGTCTTGTGGCATATTGATTGACAAAGGTATGACCTGTCCTCTATAACCTCAAACCCTAGCAGAGATTCCCTCTACCTATGTAGCATCTGTTCATTTCCTTATAAAGATGCTAAACTAGAACTGCAGGAGAAGAAGTTATTATATAGTGTGCTGAAATGCAAATGCAAAACAGACTAGGATAGCTGAACTTGAATTCTGAGTAAACACTAAAGATGTAAAGATTCACTGGTGATTAATGACGTTTGGATGAATACAAAAACACATGCAGGTACAGGGGCTGACAGGATTATATGCCTAAAGTGGAAATGGATGAAGCCTGAACCTCAGCTGCCTTAAACTTTGTGTTTTCTAGAAGTGCCAAAAATTGGTTCATTGCAGTAAACAATGTAGGAGTATCAGTATTACCTCATGAAACTGGGTCATCTGTGTTAACAGCAGTGTTATTTCCCTCTGTATGTAGAGTACCTGGTAATCTCCTAGTGAGTTTTATTCTCTGTTCATGCACATAAGTAATTCTGGAAAAGGATACTTTCTTGGAAGGTGGTTTTCATAGATAATTGCTAATTAAATATAATTCACTTCTGATGTCCATGGTCTGTAATTTCTGAAGTTTCAGCATGACTTTGAAAACTGTAATCAAGATCTAGATTTTTTTACTTCTGACTGCCTCTTTCAAGGCCATCAAAATCACAAATATTTTTTGGTCTGTTTTTATTCAGTGGCTTAGTATATCATTATCTGTTCAGGATTGTAGAGGAAGTCTAGGGATTAAATATATTGAAATTTGCTAAATTTGCTTGTGTGCATTTCATAAAGCAAGTCAGGGAAATTTTTTTATTTTTTTTTAAACTTCAAATATCTTTTTCAAAGATAGCAAAGATAATTGTTGACATTCTTGCTTCCCTGCATGTTAAAGCTTGTACCAGAATATTGTAGTTCTGTAAAAGTATTTCAGAGCATAACAAAACCTTCTAGACTTTAATAACTATACATGACTGATCTGTCCTCTCTGGCAAGGTTAACTGTTTCTCCCAAGGAGTTAAGTGGCATATAAACTATTGTTCACACCATTTGTGCTAACAGCCTAGCATGACCTCAAATACTGTAGTGGTCATACAAGGTATCCTGTACAATACATTTATCAACAAAGGTAAAAGGACCACAGGGGCAGTGCTGACTTTAAGTGTATTAGGGATCTATAAGGATAAATGCTTAACCTCACTCCACAGCAAAAAGTAATTACTGAACCATTGTTTCTATAGTGTTAATATTTTTTCATGGTTATTTAGAAATATAAGCTATTTAGTTCTTAGGTTGACATCTGTACTGCATTATATTTTATACAATGCATCTAGACTAAAGGTTAGAGCAATCACATAACTGTGAGATCATTTTACTTCTACAAGAAATCATCAACAGAAATAAAGCATAGAAAGGGGAACAGGCTGAATTCAGTAGTTATTTTTTAATAGATTTAAATGATCTAATTAACAATAGCCCAAGCGGCAGAATTTTAGGGCTGTATTTTAAAATTGCATGCCCCATTTACAGTGTGTATAATCTTGCATACTTATTCACACTTAATTTTTTTTCTCTCCATTACCTCTTGGATGCAACTGACTCCTAGTCCTTGGACTCCCACCCACTACATAAATGAGTGCCCTACCTGAAAAGAAGGTAAGATCCACTCGAGTAAAGAATGACCACCCTTGTACTTTTTAAGATAAATTAATTCTGGACAGGATAAAAATATTTGTCAAAATTCTCCATTTGTAAATAGCATTCTAGCAGCCTGCCAAAGGATATCCCTGATACAAGTATTTATGATTTGCAGGGTATTTGAAAATGGTAAATATTCTTGTAGTCTTGAATGATGAATCATTATCAGAACAATTACTGTCACATAGCAGAGATACTTACAAAGGTCATAGTCTCACACTCCTTACTTGAAGAAAATGTTCATTGAAACAGATTTAAAAAGAGAAGAACCTGGCTAATGGGAGATGGAGTCAAATTACTCTATCCTATTAAGTTTGTGGGAAATCAAAGCAAGTGCTCATAGCTAAGGAATATGGTCAAGGTTTTTGGATATTCTGTTTCCAGGAGGGGCTTCAGAGGCAGATTCAGGAAGTTCCTGATGGACAATTACAAGATGAATGCTCTAAGGGAACTTATGGTCTTAATAGCAGTTGTTTTTTGCATTTACAATTATACATGGAGTTTTGTCCTTTGCAATGTTTTACACATTGTATTGCTACTGTGTAGTGTTTTGTTCACCTAAATTATCTGAATCCTGCACATATCCAAGTCCCATTGATTATTTTTGAAAAATAGGCATGTTATTTATTACTTTTAAATGTAAGACTCGTTGATGTCATAGAATTCCCCTCTTACTACTTGGACTTGCATATTTTTCCTTACATATATACAAGCAGCCAGCAGGTCAAGAGAAGTGATTCTCCCACTATACTCCACTCTCATGAGGTACATAGAACCGTTGAAGCAGGTACAGAGGAGCACCATAAGGATGATTATAGGACTGAAGCAACTCTCCTATGGGGACAAGCTGAGATAGTTGGTGGTGTTTAGCATGGAGAAGAGAAAGCTCCAGGGAGGTATTCTAACAGCTTTCCAGTATTTGTAGTGGAACCTTTTATGAAGGCATGTAATGATGGGATGAGGTATAATAGCTTTAAATTGGAAGAAGCCAGATTAAGATTAGACATTAGGAAGAAATTCTTCACCACGAGAATGGTGATACAGTGGAACAGGTTGCTCAGAGAAGTTGTGAAAGCTCCAAGCCTGGAAGTGTTCAAAGCCAGGTTAGATGGGGTCTTTAGCAACATGGTCTAGGAGAAGATACCCCTTCCCATGACATTGGGCTTGGAACTAAATGACCTTTCAAGTCCCTTCCAACTCAAACCATTGTATGATTTCATGATTTTATGATTCTGTGATTCAATGTATGCACAATGTTTCTTTCATGTATCCATTTTCCTCTTTAGCTGTGTAAACTGTGTCTTTTCACTTTCTCTGCACCCAGTCCACTCTTCAGGAGTCTGTCAGCTAACCCATCTGGGGAACGGGTACAGTGGGAAAAAAACAACTTCCAAAAAAGGGAAAAAACAGGAAATTATTGCTACATATTTCTGGTTAGTGTTCCATGACAATAAAGCCCTTTTTGCTTTTTACCACATGTATACCATACCTTTGACATCTACTGTCTAGGTGAGGTGTCCTTCTGCTGCACTTCTGAGATTATCAAATGTTTCAAAATGTTGCCAGTTTAAGCAGGCACCTTCCTTTTTATATTTCCAATAACAGAAACTTATGAGGGCCTAGAATTTTTGAGTCTACCACCTTGGAGGTGCAACGTATCTCATTTGGACATTGAACATGTGGAGTGCAGTAGTCATCTTTCACTCTGTTCTTTATGCCAGTGTGGCCATGCGCCATCCTGAGAAGGACATGAATTTAAACTTAGAAGTAGTTAGATCCATGCTGGTTTTGTGTTATTTTCTCATAGTGAACCTGTCATTTGCTTAATTTTTTTTCCTAGTAACTGCTTCTTTTCTAAGAGCTCATGAGAAGATTTTGCAAAATCAGAAGTACATTCTGCATTACACAGTATAAACAAACTGTCCAGTATTGCAACAGATGTAGTTTAGGGCAAACTGTGATTTTGCTAGATAAGAAGGACTCTCTTGCACAATGGAATTACTCACCTGGATGAATTATTTTTTATTGACCAGCCCCCTACAGAACTCTGTTAGACAGCAACATGCAGAAGTAAAATCATAGTTTACAATGAAGCCTAATATTGTCCAATATCCTTAATCTGGAAGCAAAACAGAATATAAAACTATTCAGGTGTAGATGATCAAAGGCCGTATATTAATTATCAAAAGATACTGATAGGATGATGAATATATTTTTAAAAAATAAAGATAAGATCTTTATGAATTAAAATCTAGTCTTTCTCTTGGGACTATATTGTTGGGCCTTTTTTGTTTCTTTAGGCATATCATAGGCTATTCCCTATTCTTCTATGAATTCAGAAGCAGCTGAAATGGAACCCTACTTTCAATGGCACTATATGATCATCATTTTAATTGGTCACATAAGTCCTGCTTTTCTTGTTTTTTTCTTTTTGTCCAATCATTTGAGCTGACATGCTAAGGTTTGTTTGGTACCCATATGCTAAATTCCAGAATACATTTGCCCAGCATCATAGAATTTCTCTCATTCGTCCTTTTCCTTGGCCTTTTGGTTGCCTCTGGTGTTAACTTTGCTTTTGGCTGTGAAATTGCTCTAGGGCTGCTGTAGGGTCAAACAGATTCTGGTCTATTTTTTCTTCATAGTTGCCACTGATGGAAAGTTGTTCTTACCTTAGAGAGAGATGTGATTAAAAAGCCAGGTACTGGACTTTCTAAATTTTCCCAATATGCCTCTGGAACCCCCACAACCATGTGTTGAAGAAATCCCACAGCATTCATTAAATAAGTGGGAAAATTCTTTTAAGAATTTTCTATTCCTGCGCCAAACAACCTAAATATCTTCAAAAGATTATTTAGAAACAGATTACACAACACTGTTTTTATCATTTATAGTCTACATAACTTTTTCCTACATACACATTATTGTTATTGACAGCAATTCTGAAGCCTTTAAAAAAAAAAAAAGAAAGAAAAAATAAATTAAATAGTGAATCAATAAAGATTAGCTATTTACTGTAGATTATTACTTTATCATTCCCATAATTACAATAATGGTTGCTGATGGAAATTCTATTTATGTGAATCATTTTATACTTGTTATTTATTATTATTAATGTTACCATTATTATCTTCTTACCCTTCAGTTCACAAGATGTATCTTCTCAGTGAATTTTAATTTCAATATCTTGCTATTATACTGTACATAATCCTATCAAAGACTGTCCTTCATGCAACATTTTCAGTGATATATTATCACAGAGACCATTAATGAATGAGCTTCATATCTTACTAATACTGTTTTAGATACTACTTTTATTAATTTTCTAAGCTGTAATTCTTCATACAGTACCTATGTCTGCCTTCTATTAAAGTTGTGGTTTTGATTTTAACATGAGGATTTCAAAGGGAGGCATTAACTTTGTCTTTAAAAATACATTTCAGTTCCTAGATTCTAAATGATGATATTATAACGCCTGTGCTTTGTTCTTTCAGACTTTTCTATAAATTCATTTTCATATATTCCCCAGTTTTCCCAAGCACTTTCCTGTTAATAAACAAAATTAAGTTTTTTTGCAGATGTTGTTTCTTATGGCATGCCATAAGGATGGAAAAAAAACCAACCATATAATCAAAGCAATTGCAGTTTTTCTTCTAAGATATGGATTATTGTAATGAAAGAAAGATAAATATTTATTGGGTTTTAAACATGTGTTACCAGTAAAAACAATAACTAAACACTACATACCGTAAGTTTCTATTAACTAATTCTTCAGATGAATGCCAAATTTATTTACTAGAAACTGCTAGTATGACAAATTTGCTCATTTTACTGTTTCTTTATTCTTATGTTTTGCTGTTCAGATTGCCAGAAGAAATGCCGTTACATATCCTGCGTATGATATTCAGCTCTTCAAACATCTTAAAAATGGCATTGGTTTAGAACCTCAGTGTAGGGGCAAACCATCCTTATTGTCATTTTGAATACTGATTGAATCATCTTATAGTCTTGTTTAATCTTCTTTATTCATGTAGAAGCATTGGAGGGTAAAAAGTTAGTGGTCAGTATTAAATGGTCTTTAAAGCTGTGGTATGTATAGAAAACATAAATAAAGCTTAGAGACTTTCTGAGGATTATTAAATATACATGCATTCTGCAATTTAGATTAATAACTGGAGAATGATGCATCTTTACAGTAACATAAGCCTAGGATACATTTAGCATATAGGATGCCATCCTTCATAAACAAAACACAGGCCTGCTAAGCATAGACTCTTTGTAAAGATATATGTCATTAATCTTTGAACACACTGTATTCAATTTACCTTTAAGTGAAACGCACTACTTCCATAAAATTCAAAATCTCTGATGAAATAGTAAGTTCCTTGTGTGGCATACTGCAGATAATTGTACAAAAGTTCATTTCGATTGCAATTGGTAAGCACGAAAAATTTTGAAATGTATATCATTAAAAAAATTGTGTACAACTTATTTTTATCATTGCTTTTTCCTATGAAAAGGATAAGAATACACATGAAAAAGAAGGATTCTTTGCCTGTTACAGCAACCTCGTAATTATGTGAGATAAATTTTTTAAACATTTGACTTTTTCCAAGGGGCACTTCTATAACCTCACAGGTTTAAATGTTACCATTGATTTTTGTGTCTGGATTTGTTGTGCACATATAAGCATTACAGTAGAGCAGCTCAGCTACTATCTCAGCCAAAGCAACATGATTTAAAAAAGCCAGAGGATTTTACTTTATCTGACACACAAAAGGAAAGGTGTACACTGATGGACCAGTTCATCATAGTACTTAACCACGTGCCTAAATGTAAGCATAAACAGCAACTTGTTTAAAGCACATAAAGTGCTAGAATCCTGGATGAACTGAGGCTTTAATTTAGCTTACATTATTTTGGAATCCATTTTTAAAGCACTTAGTTTTCAGTATTTACCATTTGGATAGGCATTTCTAATGGATTTTTTCTCCTTGCAGTATATGTAACTCTAGTCTTTGTGCCTCAGTATGACTGATTTAGCTGAGGCTTGTAATGCTGATGAGATAGGGGCATTGCATCTTCATTAAGATAGTGACTTGGCAAAGCATTGAAATCTATGTTTTACTTCAGGAAACTGTAGAAAATCAACTCTATAGAAGTTAACAGGGTTAAACATTCTTAAAGTTAAGCATATGCTTACATGTTTTGCTGGAGTGGGGCCAAGGGTACCAGTTCAGCAAAACATTTAAGTGCATGCTTACAATCCCTTTGATGTTAATGGGATTTAAGCTTGAAGATTTACATATATGCTACAGTGATTTGCTGAATAAAGATACAGTGATGACTTGAGGCTTCAGACTGAAACATTCAGTGTGGACCCATCTCCTAATGATTTCCAACAGATGTGAGGGAGTCTGAGTCCCTGGAGATATTCAGAAACTTCATATTTTATTTCTGTGAGTAAGTGAGCGCTGTGGTTGTGGGTTGAGAAACACGAGACTGCCTGTCCCACTGGAGAGAAGCCTGACTGTGTATCCTGAAGAGTAGGATATGGTAGCTATTGTGGCTGGTCTGCAGCTCTAGATCCACAGTAGGTGATGAGAGAATGCTGGCTCCCTTCTCTGGGCAGAGGCCTGCAGGGCTGTACTCCATGTGCTGGGAACTCAAGGATCTGATTTCATGTGCAAACAGTCAATATCATTTCAGATCTAATACACTGTCCCTATCTTTGCTATGTTGAAGTTAGATTGCTAATCTAATCACCTGATTTTCTTCTCTGGTCTTTGGGGGTTCATCCTGTCCTAAAACGGTTGTCAAAGTGAGTGGAATTCTCTCCCGCTGGAGGTACCCATGTCCCTAGATGGACTGCAAAGAAAGCCTAAATTAGACACACGCATGTTAGACAGCTAAATTCAGGTGACATAAATCATACCCTCAGTAACTAACCTTATCTCTAGAATCCAATTTGACTGCTGTACTTTTTTTTTCACTTTTTTTTTTTTTCTTCAGGACACCATTAAAATTGCATTTGAATGTCCACAAGGGGCTTTGTAGCAAACATTGCAGAGATTATCATCTACTCTGAATATACAGTGCTTATACACTTTGAATATACAGAAGCTACAGTATCTGAAATACGTTTCTGTTGGGGTCCCACATGAACAATTATCCTGGACAATATTTGCTAAATATGTCATTTTACAGCAAAAGACTTTTTTTTTTTTTTTTTTAAAGAATTCTTGGAGTGTTGATCTAAGCAAAACAGCAGCTTTCTTTTCTGTGCTTATGGAGTAAAATTATATCTGTCATAAATGAAAATAGCATAATTATGTTTTCTTATAATTTATTCATGGCTTTATGAATCTAAAGCCTTCCAAGGAAAATCACAAACCCACAGAAAATTCTTGAATGCAACATTTAGCAACTTGATTTCTGATGTGGTTGACAGATTCAGATAAACACTTTCAGTTAGTGAATACACAGGTGGTATTTGTTCCCCCTTTAACAGGTGATGGTGGACTTTTCTGAGAGCAAGAAACAGATTTAAATTTAAACAGCAGCTGAATAGTTACTGGAAATCAGGTGAAAATTTGCCGCCATACAACAGTGGGCCATACAACAGTCTGCAATGTGAACATGTGGTGCAGCAGAATATTAAGAGTTGGTCTCAATGATATTTATGGATCCTTTCCTCCTTGTAATATTCTATGATTAGTATTAGCATTGCCTTTGGCAATATCTTTACTGTACCTGACCATAAGATACTACCAAGAAACTCCTAAATGTCCATATCTCCCTTAAAAACCATTAGCTTTTCACTTACCCTCTTTCAACCATTATTTCTTCCACAAATATCATTTGGTGAGGGGAACTGCTGAAGACTGATCTTCTGTTATCTCATTATTGAGTTTCTTCCTGTCACCTCTTTAATTCATAGAGGAAGAGTTTGGTTTGCTTTGATTGTTTATGTTTTGCAGTTTTTGTAATAGACCTTCTCTACTGTTAAATTCTCTCCTCAGTGAAGAAAATAGAGAAGGTAGCAGATACTTTACCATTACATCAAGCCAAAAAAGAACAGGTATCTCCCAGGTGTTAGCCTTTAATCAAAAATTCTTTTAGGAGATACCCTGCTTTCAATATAATTTCAATATATTTAAAGACAGACCTTGCTGTGAAAGATGAACATGCATACATATACACATTATAAAACCAGCTTCCAGTTTGCAGAGCACAGTGGCAAAGTAGCCGAGGAAATACCATAGCTCCTCTTCAGACTGTGGCCCAAGAAGTCTTAGAGTTACTCAGGATATGATAACTGGAAGGATATAACAGTTACTGCAATCAAGTTCACAAAATAATTTGGCACCGTGGTACAATAATGGCAATATGGAACAGAGGGTCCTCAGGCTCAGGGGCTTTGCAACTTCTGTTTTGTTTGCTGTGTGAACACCAAAGGATCAAATAACCCTTTACAGCTTGGTCTTGCTCCTGTTAAAGGTAACAAAACCCCTGTTACCATAAGCAGGACTAGATCTTTATAGCCAACACCTTTTATGTATCTGTGAGAACAATGTCTTCCATGTCAGTCCTGTTCAATTCCAATGCGTTTCTTAACTTCGGCTTTCCAGTTTTGTGTTTGGTGCTCTGTGAAATTCATTTGCGACAGATATTTCAGCAGTGCTTTACTGATGTGGTCTTCCACTTGAAATTAATGTCTTTATAATCACACACATTTATAGATTAAAGAGGCATTTGATGAAGTACAATGGACTAAGTTAACTTCTGGCTTTAATGTCATATTCTTACCTTAAGTACAAATATTTTATGTTGTCTTTCCTTATGTCAGTGATTTTTAATGTGTCCATAAAATTACTTGTTCTATAAGTTGCAAACTCATATTTGTTTTCAGTCAACTCTACTTGTATATCCCTCAGGAGCAGAATTACAGTCATGGAAGCTGATGCAGTGAATTTGGTGGTTTATAAGTAGGAAATGCTTAGATTTGGGGGCATGTGCAGCCTTTCATGTACAAAGTTCTCATTTTAATATACCTCAGGCTACTGGCTTTACGATTTACAGTTAATTAAGATTCTGATTTGGGTTGAAAATTCCAATACCTATATGCTTTTATACATGCATTTCAGATCATGCTGGCTGAAGAAAATAACTGTGACTGTAGTCAATAAATGAACATATACCACAGGGAGCAGCCCTTCCCCCAGCCCTCCTCTGACAACCTGTAAGAAAATCCTCCTGTGTTCCCAGTTCACAGCAATATCATTCTGACATCACTTTGTGATAGCTAGAAGATTTCCTTGCCTATCATTTAGCAAAATCCCAATACCATTTCCTTACTCTTAACAAAGTCTCAAAATCCCTAATGTATCCCATATTTGCTCTGCCTGTATTTCATGCTTAAATTGAACTCTTTAGATAACTGAGTTCTAATCTGCACATGTATATGTGATTTTTATTAGCATCAGCCAGCAATGCTTAAGTGTGTGGAACGGTGAGGTAACTTCCAAAATACTAATACTGAAAAGAAACTAATAAACCATACAAGTCAGGAATTTATTGTCAGAAATACTCTGTTTTTCTTATATATTGAAATGTATAATAATGCTCTTAGATATAAGAAAAGGGTAATTTCCCTTTATTGACTTGCCTCCCATGAAAAACTTTCATACAGCTTCTTCCTTAGTAGTTTTGCCATTTTTGTTTCTTAAAAAATAATTATCTTTTCAGTATGTAATTTACATGGGGGGGGAAAAAAAACCCAATTATCTATAAATGTTAACCTCAGAATTACTCAGTAGGGTAGGTGAACTTTGCTTAGAAGCTGATCATTAATATGTCCACAACTTGGACTGGGCTGGGGCCATGCAGTTCGAACATGGTGTAGTAGGGACATGTCTCAGATGCAAAGCCAGGATGCAGATAGCTCCCAGTGCTGCTCCATGTGGCTGCAGAAGGAATGGGAAAGGCAGGAAAGGAAACGTCTGCTGCTGGGAGAGACCACTCGTGAGTACTTCTCATCTCTCAGATCCCTTTCTCCATGGAGGTGACAGCTTGACAGGCTTCAGAGTCTAGCAAAGACGAAAACAGAGCTTTAGTTATCTTTGTAAGACAGTCATCTTGCTGCCATACGTAACTGCACACTTGCTTATTCCTAGGAAAAGCTCTTGACAGTCAGGATTCACAAGGGTGGAAAATTTACACTAGCAGGGGATTATGTTTGACACAGTATACAGTAAACATACACACTTTTGATCATGATAAAACATCATTGATAGTAGCAGTATAATTCTACAAAAGAGGTGATGTAACTGTTACCATAAAAGCGGGAGAAAATACATTTTGCAAGGAAAAGACCACAAGTGATTAATATGGGATGTACCATGAGGCAAATGGGTTTTGCAGTATCCTGCATGTTCTCACTGGAAGAGGTAGAGATCACTTTTCAACATTTAAAACACTGTCCCTTTTAGTTTATATTACAACACTGAGGATAGGATTCACAGAGCAGTGTTTTAAAGGTCGTATTAACTGTGCTTTAGAAGTGCCCATTTCTCTCCATTAACTATGAAGGTATCCTGAGGTCACATCCTCAGATACGAGTATCAGCCCTTCGCAGCTCTAAAATTAAGTCAAGGAAAATCCACAACAAAGGACAGGGCACTACAAATTTTTTTATTCTCTAAGTCTACTAAAAATACCCTTAAAATTCACTTCAATTATTTAATTTTTCAAATTATTATTTTTTATTGCATCATATGCAGCAAAACTGAGAGGGCCAGGCTCTGAACTGGAAGGAGCTGCTGGACACAAGGGCAGTGTGGGTGGTGGTCCCAGGGAGCAGGGGACCCTCATGCAGGCAGCTGCACCATGGAGAAACACACGTGGAGAAATGTGGTCATCTTTGATCAGTATGAATTTCACTGTCTACCAGGAACAAAAACTGCTGAAGCAGCTGCTGTTACCAGGGCAGCAGTCCTACAGCTCACAATCTAAATGATGTCATGTTTGGGTACTATATATTATTGGATGCGCACAACATAGAAGTTAATTGCATGTAGGACAAACTGTATAGGCCATCTCCAAATCAGAAGACTCTCCATAACCTGAATCGCAGCTTATCCTTGTACCTCATGCTTTAAAGTACCTCAAGTTGCACTAATCACCAGTCTGCTGGAGAGAACTTTAACCACAGTGGTAAAAAAAACAAAAAACCACATGCGCACACACACAAAGAAGAAAAAAAGGCACACAAAACCCCCTTCAAACAGCTAGCTTCTTGTACAGAGGATCAATCAGAACATATATGCAAAGTAGTTTAAGTACAGTGGGCTATGAGTTGCGGCTGGAATGAAGCAGACATCTTGCTCTGTCTGTCACTACTGGGAAAATGGGCAAAGTACACAGGTCAGGGCAGAGATGCTTCAAACTGACACTTCCAACCCAGCAAAGAACAGTGCCTAGAGCCCTAAATCGAATCCACTGCTGTAACACACAGTCAGGTATTGCAATTTCCCCCACAACAGTATCAAAGAGAGAAATTCCTACAATTTCCTGCCTTTGTGGCTCTTTCTGGGATTCATATCTCTGGTAATGAGAAAAGTTCTGTTCTCCAGCCTAAATGTGTTGTTGGCATGTTTATATCTAATTCTTTCAGTAATAGTCTTGAACAATGTCACCTAGGTACATAATAGCATGTATATGTATATGAATAGCATGTATATGCATATGTATAGCATGTACATGCACTGTTCTCTGGTCTTCTTGCTTAAATATGTTTCTTAACTATTAACTCTAATAGACCTAATTTTGTGGTGATTTATGCTACACAAAGCAGCCTAAGGATACCACAGGGAAGTAATTTTGGCCATTACATGCATCAGGAAACTCTCTGGATTTGGTTTGCTGTCCCTTTTAGTTTTTTTTCTGAAATGCTTTCAGCTGTCCCTTCTGGCAGATGTTAAAAGGTCAACAGCCCTGCTAATATTGTCTCACACAACAAGAAAGTGATTATAATTATTTTGATAATATGAGTAAGAGTAATTTAACTAACTGTACTCTTTTAATGAATTACATGTGTTTGGAATATCACTGCATTACAGATGCAATAGCAGCTCTAATACTGTAAGCACAAAATTTTGGTGAAGTGTTGCCAAATCAAATACTAAGATTCTGTGAAAACACAAAATCTAAAACAAAATATGAATTTATATCACTTTTAATGAGTGCAATGTATAAACCCACCTCTGAGAGAAATATTACAGCTTTACAGGAAGTATGGGATGCAACTGTCATATTTTATTATTTTATTTTATAGAAATATATAGGAGTAATATGTTTCAATCTATGGTCTTCAGGGATAAGTGATCAGGATACTATAAACTTTTTGCCAGAGGTGAGTGACTAAATTTTTTCACAGGACACGTTTCTGGGGGGGGGTCAAAAATGTACAAGTTTTGTCCAAGCAAGTTTAATAAACAAGTCAGATTTTTCCACAATATTTCTTAATAGAAAATTTACCAGAAATATTATTAAGATTAAATTTATTTTTGTGTAAACATCTAGTTCTCTTTGTGGACACAGGCAGAGTAGCAGTGACAGATGAGGCCATTTATTGAAATTAGAATTTGCCAGTTTTATAGCCTTTGAATCTGCTGCAATTATAGAGAGACATGGACAGAGATGAGAACTGGTAAGTTCATAATTTCTTGTATCTGTGAACAACATCTGCCCAACAGATCTGCCTATGCCAGATACAGAAGAAATTCAGCTCCCTCTGGGAGCTGGGCCTTGTCCTTCCAAAAAGCACTGGAATTTCACCACTTAGGCTTGGTTTATTCTAGGAGTACAAGAAGTGTGAGGTAGAAACTATTTTGTCCATAGAATTCCTTTGGAATATGTTTGATAATAATTTATATTTCACAATGACATAAAGAATGAGGAAGAAGGATATCAGTATAAACTGATATATTCCTCCAAAGCAAAAACCATTTTGTCTCTTTTAACTGCTTAGAAGCAGAACTGTACTACTGTTTCTTCCAACTATGAGCAATTTGTAGTAAACTAATACTGTACTTTTCTTTCTAAGCACAAAACTGTGGTTAATTAGATAATCCTTGATTGCTTTTAAACAAATGTCACCAAGGTACCTCCACTGAAGATATTTTACAAGCTGCTTTACTGATGTGTACAGCCAAATTCTCAAGCAGACCTTCAAAACAACTTATGCTTGTGTCTACACAATTTCTAAGTATTATCAATTCCATGCGTAATTAACAGGCCTTCAAAAACCCACATAAAGATGTCCAAGCACACAGGAGGTAGGGGAAGCAATACTAGATATGATGAAGTGAATCCTTTTGGAAGTAAGGTCAGAACTGGATGGTTAACAGATGCTAATATATGAAGTGAAGGCGTACAGATATTTCACAACGTGCGTATAGAGATATATGCATTACCTGTAATTCAGGAATTATCATGAGATGGATTATTATATGAAATGCATTGTTTGAATATATGAGACCTTATATGAGGCTTATTACAGTCAATAGAAAGAGCTGGCATTTATTCAAGCTTTTAAACTGGAGAGAAGTCTGAGGGAACTCAGAAGAGCTGCAAATTCACATCAACGCACACTCATATTATCACGCAGTTATTTAATTGATAATGGCCTTTTCCATTAAACAATTTCCTTCAAGAAACAATGGCTTGTTTTATTGTGATCCTTTCTCCCTGTATGTACTTATTGACAGCCAAGTGTTTCTTTTATACAAAGGCCTGTATGGAACTGCTGTGCCTTACGCATTTGAAAGTCCATTGAGTAGATTATTTTTTCAGTCTTTGATCAAGAAATTGAGCTCATGTCCTTTTGGTAAAAATAGCCAATTAATTTTATGTTGTGTCCTCAGCAGCAGCTGCTTACATGATGCTTTTGTACAAAGTGTTACCAATAACTTGTCACAGAAATATGACACTACCTAAGAAAGGACATTTGCCACCAAGAGCTAAGAATCTACAATGCGAACCTGAGTGTGGCTAATGGATATTAACACAACTAAATGAAAAGCCTTGTGTTAAAGTTTAAGTCTTCTTTAAGTTACCCTGTCGCAGTCATGTTCACATCTTGATAAAAGGGAAGTGTAACTGGAGAGCAATTCTCAAATCCTAAAAGGGTAAAAAGTGGTTTGTTTATCATGAAAGACTGCTATTCCAGCTACTAATCTTTCTGTCCTAAGAAGTGTCTTACTCTCTTTTCTGTGCTGGAAAGCTGCCTAACAAATGTATTTTCCAAGACAATGAAAAAAGCAGACCTCTATTCTTTCTTATCAATTTAATCTCTTTCATTCAGCTGGCAATGTCCTTTTGCAGGCTAGGTCTTTTTCCACAAGAATTACTAAGTGACAAGTTACTTTTGAGTTTTCCTTGGTTTTACTCCACACCAGAATCTTAAAATGTAATTAAAAGGATTATTGGTACACAAATTATTTTTAAATATATAAGTGCATAAAAGAGACAAAATATTCAGTGTTCTATTGTTGTAAAACTTGCATAAATTTGTATTACAATAATTATTGTTGTTATCTTATGATTCAATGTTTTCACATACCTCTAATTAAAAAATTACTCAGTGTACATAGAAACCTAGTCTTTGTTCGTTCCTCTGTAACAAATTCATTTCTGAATGCTGATTATTTGGGAAAGAATTTAAGATTCTGTCATAGAGATGAATTAATTACAAATCATATATCTTTCTGCCTCAGTTTCCCCATTTGTAATGTACTCACTATTTGGTGAAACTAGTTGTGGTGGTTTTAGGCTACGCCTTTAAAATTCAGTTACAGATTTCGAGCAGAAAAGTAGAAAAATATAAATCATAGAATCATAGAATCAGTAAGGTTGGAAAAGACCTCAGAGATCATCAAGTCCAACCTATCACCCAACACCTCACAACAAACTAAACCATCGTTTCAAGTGCCACATACAATCCCCTCTTGAGTGGTGACTCAACCAGTCACTATTGGGTGTAAAAAGGAAAACAAAAGATTATTCTAAACAAATTCATTGGGTAAATATCTAGAATAAGATGAGCTGTACCATAATAATTTTCCCGTTTCTCTTCTGATCTCAGCTGTTTTTGCTTCTCTCAGGAGAGAAAACGTGCTTTTCACTGTCCTTGGCTAAGCCTAGCTTCTCTGATCTTTTCTCTTGTCCTTTTTGTATAGGGGAGGTAAGGGGAGGCAGGGAGTGAGAAGCTAGTAGCTTCCCCTGGTCCTTGGCCAGAGGGGGGCTTGTGCTGTTTATTAATTGTAAATATCTGTATAATATTGTAAATACTGTATATTATGTACATTTGCATTCCATTGTAGAGTGTACATTTTGCTTGTAAATACAGCTTCATTTGCTTCTAAATGAATTGGTCTGGCAAAGTTAATGTTGGGGGGGAAACTTCAACCCACCACACTAGAGGCTTTTAAAACACTACCTTACAGATTCATAGCATACCAGGTAGGAAGGGACCTCAAAGATCATCTAGTCCAACCTTTCAGGGTAAGAATATAGTTTAAATGAGATGGCCCAGCACCCTGTCAAGCTGAGCCTTGAAACTGTCTAATGTAGGGGAATCCAGTCTTGGGAGTTTATTCCGATGTCTAATAGTTCAAAGGGTGAAAAAAAAAGTTCTGGCATACAGTCCTAATCTCCCCAGTAGCAACTTGTATCCATTACACCTTATATTTACCATGTAACTCTTTGTAATAAGGGAGTCTCCCTTCTTATGATAGCTGCCCCTTATCTACTTGTACATTGTTATAAGGTCTCCCCTAAGCCTTGTCTTTTCAAGGCTGAACAAACCCAGTTCTATCAGCCTTCCTTCATATGACAAGTCTTCTAGTCCTCTGATGTGGCCCTTCTCTGGACCCTTTCCAGCCTGTCCTCTTCCTTCTTTTACGGTGGGGACTCAAGGTGCGGCCTGACCTGCTTGTGATGCCCTTATTAATGAAACTCAGCATTATTGATGCAAGACAAATGTTAAAATACTCTGCAGAGAAACCAATTTAATGAAAAATAATGACTGTCTAAGAATAAAATGTGGATAAGAACTTTTCATTCTACCTGTTTAACAACCTTAGTTTTTCCATCACTAGGAAATATGAAAATGAAAGATTGGGAGAAAAAAAGTCCATTACAAGCAACAAACATTATCATTGGTATAAAAAATTATAAAATTAAAATTCTATGACACAGAAAAAAAAAGTAATGACTTTAATAAAACATTCTTCCCCTCTCTCCCCTACCAGCCCTGAAAACAAATCTCAATTAAACAGAAAGCAAAACTTCCCTTCTGTGGCAGTGGATGCCTTTTAGTTTTTTAATCTCTTTTAAAGTCCATCTGGAAATGACCTGAGCGAAGAAGGCATAGCTTTAACTACAGACACAAAGGCTCAGATGGATGGCAATTCTGAAATCTTTCCCTGAAAAAAAAACAACCAAACCAAACCAAAACAGATAAAACCCAAAAATATGAATGCTTAGAGAGTGCATGATAAGTCAGCTTCCTGCATCCACGGCCATGTGCAAAGATGACATTTTGTCTGCTAGGCAGTGTGATAATACTGCAGAGATACAAGTGCTGAGAAGAACATGCTGAGACCATCTACAAATAGAAGCACTGTTTTTCCTTCAGGGATGTTTATCTCCATTATCTTCATTCCCAGCTGAGACTACTGGCCTTTCACACCAGCAAGTGCCTCTTGCTCTGCTCTTTGTAAAATGGCTGAGGAAAAATGGGGTAGCAGAGGTGTCCTGCAGTGGTCATGTGATGTGATGTGATGTGAACCATGTTGTCAGTCATTATGAATTGGACTCGTCTAAGTTACTATGCACAGAGAAGGAGAAGTGAACAAAGAGAGGTGTTTTGTTGTTTTGTTTTGGTTTGGGTTTTTTAGATCTCAGTGAAATGTAGATAATATATATAGGACTGCCAGGTAAGCAGTATGAAGTTCATCTCAGTGAGCTTCATTGCCTGAGAACCAAGCAACTGACAGAAAGAAATAATGATGCCAAACAGTTGCAGTCCCAGAAGGGAGTGCAGAATTTGTGGATGAGGAGGGAGCCCAGTCTGTATTCATCACCAGTAACATCAGGGAGCAAAGAGATGCTCTGTTTCCCTTCCCTGCCCTGTGGTAAAATCTTGCTTGCAGAATAGTCTTTCCCTTGGTGCAAGATAAAAGAGCTTTGCCCTACACATACTGGTTATACAACAAAAAAAGTTTTGATTAAGATGAGCATAAAGAAAAAGTGAAGTAGCATAGAATCATATTTAGTCTTGCAGCAAATGCATGAGGACAAGACAAGCTATGATCAGCCTTGACCTGAACCTGGGCTTTTTATTTTAGTGAATTTTGTTAGTTAACACCAGAAAGAGTACATAGTTCCTGTTTACATAAATTAGAAAGCAATTTGTTGTCAGAAAATATGAATAAGGCTTTGTGGAGGTTTCCCAACATATAATTCTACTCTCATTTTGCATCAAAACTTTTGAACAGGTTTTTTATTGGGGGGGGGGGGAAATAAATAAATAAAAGAGAGAAGTAATTTGCTGTCACTTGCCATTTGCTTGCATACTGAAGTCTGGGGCATAGCCTGCCCTTTGATTCAGATGTTCCCTTGGCATGGGAACATACTTGAACAACTAGGAAATATAATAAGAAACATGCTTCCTCATGGTATTTCCAATTGGAAATATCACAAGGAAAAATGGTTTATACTTTATTCCCAAACAGAAATAATCCAAGAAAGCTTGTTCCTCACAACATTGCCTGATTGCTTAAATAGGTGGACACATGGCAGTGGGCTTCACTAGGATGGGAAGCAATTCAGCTCCCTTGATCCTTCTCCTCTTAGAGAACTAGGTGATACACCCAAGGAACAACCTGAATTCACATCTAAGAAAAATCATACAAAGTGAAATAAACCTCATGACCCAAGGTCTCAGGGAATCTACTTCAGAAAATTGTCATAATGCCAGCAGAAATAAAAGGAAAAGGAGAGCAAGTTGCATTTTAATGTCTTGTTTGATTTGCCCTGGTGAAAATTAGGGCCTCTCCCAGCCCACTCTAACTTTCTTCACTGCCACAATGCAGAAGTACTGAGATTAGCCTCTATCAGACCTCCAGTAAGTTGTCCTGGTAACATATTCTTTCCCTGTGTCACAAGTTTTGTCTTCATATCCTTAGAAAAATGAAATAATTTGTTGTTTATTAATATATTGCATTATTGAAACTTTGCAATTCTGTGATTCAAACCAATGTTTCCCAAACTCTTCAAGTGTAACTTAATGACTGACTTCCAACTTCAGATATATTAAGTTGCTCTTTTACTCAGAAATTTCAAAAAGTCATATGAAGGTTTCTTGAACCCAACACTTATAAACTAAATATCAAGTCATTGTGTAATCAGGAAGACTCCAAATCTTTCAGTGAAATCGTCAAAATGACATCCTTATGTATTAAAAACATATGAAAAGGGTCTTCTCTAATACAAGCATGTGTCAAAATCCTTTATTTAACCCTATGGATTTAGTGGATTTTACAACACGAGGAACTACGGAAAAATAAGATGGGGGAACCACCTCATTGGTATTAAATGTATTCTTATTTGTCAAGTTCTCTGTCAAACAGTACACATAATATTATAAAAAGATCAAAATTAGAAATCATCTGTTTAATTTCTTTCCTTTCTGTGAATGCACATATGAACTCCACAAAAATGTAAGATTTTTGCCTTACGTTAACCAAACCACTTTCCATCCCATTGCACTGTCTGTATAAATGTAGTCAGGGAGACAAAAATGCTGTGGGTGCTCTGTGTGGAAACTCTACAGCAAGCAGTGTCTGCTCTGCCCTAGCTGATTTGTATCATCAGATAACTGCAGAGAGACTCAGTGGTGTGGATGTTTGTCCAGTGAAGGAATTTTGTTATGGTACCATTTTGTTGGGATGAGCTTTGATGGATAGCTCCTGCATCACCATGTATTTCATCACCACACTGAAGTAGTAGAAAGAAGAGGGCACTTCAAGGTTGTTTTAGGGCAGAACACTTTGGCAAAACCACAAGAGTTATCTGCTCTGGCCAGTGCTCAACAACATAAGATACCCGCAGATACATGTCAGATAAGGGCCTGTCCATGTTAACCTTTTTTACTAGGCAAGATATGTCTAAGTCAGAAGTGCCAGAAACCCTGTTCAGACATAGCAGGAAAGAAAGAATGGGATTTTTTTCTTATATTGCTAATGTGGTGTGTCCCCCCGCTGCAAGCATCTCTGACACAATTTGCTAACAAAATCTCCAGAAAACCTTCTAGAGAAAGAGTTTCCCTACATAAAGTTCAATCTCCCTCTTGTAAGGTGTACTGTATCAATCAGGCTCTTCAAACAGTCTCAGCAGCCTCACCAGCAGGATATCCAGCCCTACTGAATAATCTTTCAGAGCAAACAGATATTTTAAGCTACTCAGATTTATTAGATTTTGAAAAGCTTATTAGAGCAAGTTAGAAAAACTCTAATTTTTCACAGCTTGGTATGTAATTGTATACAAATGCATTACAAGTTTCTCCTCTACACCCATTTTCACCATTGGAATGGAAATTATGGAGTTAGCACTTAGGAGAGAGAGTTGCATCTGTATGCACCAAGAGGAAGAGTTCACATAATAGTTTGTAGGGCATATCAAATTTATTCTGTGAGGTAGATAAAGGTCTTTTAAAGGTCTTACTCCACTTGTGGAATGATTTTCTTATCATGTATAAATTCTGTGTAAAACATTTATTTTTCCAGAATGTGGTTTGTTTTCTGAGAGGGGAGAGAGAAGCTAAATATTTCCACTCCTGTATAACAGAAAATTGTCTGATTTCAACAAGATCACACCCTGAGTTGTTAGTTAACATTGGAAACATATAAAGGTACACTGTTCTGAAAGATCATTTAATTCCAGCAAAGCTTTGCTAATCAGACGCTTAGTGCACTAATTTTGCAGTAAAAAAAAATATTCAAAGAATAATGGCAATTTTTAGGGGAAAGTAAGGGTGATTTTGAGAAACAAACTTGAAGTGCACGTAAAAATGTTATAAATCATATTAAAAAAAAGAAGTCAAAACAAACACTCAGAAACTGCTTTGTGTGCATTCATAGTCACAATTCCTTTGCTGAATAGTTAAATATTTTGAATTACATTTCATATAAGAAGCTTATGGAACACGGTAAAGGACACGTTTAATTTTTTCCAAGAAAAACATCAAAACAGGTAATCTGATAAAAAAAGCATCAGACTTCTTCCAAGGAAATCTTGTGGCATTAGAGTGATTCAGTAATACAAGCCCAAAGCACCGTGATGTCATTAAAGAGTTTCTGTTGACTTCAGCAGGCTTCTGTCTGGGCTCACAATGATTAATGAACCTGCTGACAGGTTAGCTGGTATATTTGCTGCTGTATGCCATTGTACCTCTTCCCATAGCGGGATGCATACCCTCACTTTTGGAAGTTGTCCTGTGTGTGACCTCCTCTTATGTGTCTGCAAGGACATGGGGTCAGGGGAGGTTGAAGAAGTCATTCTCAAGTGGTGGGAATGTGGGGAGTAACCCTTCTATTCTGAGAGAGGGTCTGAATGTAACAGGTAATTTGTTGACAGTGGTGGCAAAAGAAGGCTGATTACTATAGGTCCAGACTTGACTATTTTAAAGTAATTGAATGAGGCAGTTGCACTTTTCACAGCTATTAGGAGACAAATTCTGTTCTTTGGTTTGTGAAAGGAATCATTGTTATTTTCTTCCTGCATGTTCAAGTCCCTTGAGTAGCTGTATATATCATTTGCTATTTCCCCTTTGTAAGACAGCCATGTCAGTGCTCCACACTATTAAAAACACCACACTCTACCACAGGCCAACAAGTAAAATAATCCTTGCATGCATTTTTCAACACTTTAAAATTTCATTCAGATTATTTGGGAAGTAATGCGACAGTTATTATCACTATTATTTTTGCTACTTACTCATATTTATGATGTTCTTTAGCAAAATGTTCTGGTTCAGTCTGCTCTGGTAGAAGAGACATGGCCACAAGTTGTTAGATCACTGCTATATTTAGGAATGTATCTGGGTTTGTCATTGACACCAAGCTATTAGCAGATGGCAAAGCAATTGGATGATGACGTGGCTTTGGCAACTTAGGACTTTATCACTTTCCAACTGGACTATAACAACATGATCTATCTGGCATGAAAATTCCAGTCTTTAGGAAATTAGTTAGTACATAGCACAGCAATAGACATTTTCATCAAAACAAAATGCTTTGTGGCAGCCTTATCCTTCCATTACCATGTTGTTGGTCCATTAAGTATTGCTTAACGTTACGTTTTCATGCCTATCTGCCAGGACTAATTTGAGGACTGTGGATCCTAAAAGAGGTTAGCAATATTCAGAATCTCAACCACTTTCAAATACTGTTTTCCTCAGGTATAAGTGCTGTGTTATGAAAATAAGACTTTTTTGTGTGGCGCAGAGTGATTTTTTTTTTAGCACTAATCGAGAACAATTCAGGTACTTCCAGTCCAGGTGAAAGACACACTTTTTCAAGCTTCACGAGTGGATCTACACAGCATAAATGTTCACTCTGAGTTCTCCAGAATCCTTAAAAATGCAGAAGAAACCTCTTATGACAGTTCTTAGCAATACTGCTTTAGGCATTATTGGACAACTCACAAAAATGTGAATAGAATTGGGCACAACGGAGCTGTCCACAGAGCTAGTTCAAACACCAGAAAAAGTGTGGCCATGTTAATTTTTTCTGCCTGGGCTAATCAGTCCTGTCGAGACGTCCCTGCACCGCACTGACACAGCTCCCAGACCTCACTTTGTGCGCAGCAGGTCACTCAGAACTAGGCTGGATTTCTCTCCATTCCACTTGCTCGTATGATGCCTTTACAGCAGTTTAGTAACTGGAATTGCCTTGGTGTAACATCCTCCTTGTTTCTACCGTATCTCATCAAGGTAAAAAGGAAACAATGGGCTCACATTGTGCCAACAAATTAGAACACCAAAACCTGAAATGAATCACTTATGCCTAGTTAACTGGTACTTTCAAAATCCCCTAAACATGGCAAAATGATAAGTTACATTTGATTGGGATGCAAGCATTCCACTTCACAGCTCTTCAACTTTCTATTCTAATATAGCAAGCAAAATGGCTGTTAGAAAATGAAATACTTTAATTTTCTAGGAAATAAAAATGTTTAAAACTGTGTAGCTCTATGAAAAGGTTTTAATTCACTGTTGATCTTTTGTATATTTGTAGCTACAATGAAGTAGAAGATTATGAGAAGAAGAAAAGTCGAACTTGTTCGTTAAACCTTGAAATCAGTTGTGCTTAGTATTGTTGGAATATCTGTATGGTGCTTTGAAGCAATTTATGCATAAGAACTTTACAATTTTTTCCTTGGAAAAGGACTCTTAAAATAATTCTCATATAGGGCTATCAGTAAGTTTCCAGTTCTTTATCAAAACTCCATAATGCTTGCATTATGAGCCATCTGACCGGATGGTAGATTCCCCTGTGCAATTTTTGCAAAGTCTGATTACTAAAATGATTAAATTATTACTTTTTCCAATTTAATTTTTTTTTTTTTGGCTTCTCTGTCCTTGTTAGGAGTTACAATTCCTCACTGGGAATGCCAAAGTAGGAGGTAAAACTAAATTCTGGCTTGCTTTGTTCTTGAGTCTTGCCTTTTCCTTCATCTGTGAATTTTTTATGACTTCATGGAAATTGTATAGTTGTGATCATTTGTGTGTGTGTGTCTTAGGTTAAATTTATAATAATGCCAGGAACTTCCCATGCTTCCCTAGAAATCACAAACTTTTTGCCTAATTTCCTCCGTCTTTTTCTTGGTTTTGTAAGTGTGTTACTAGTCTGATTTCTGTGGTTATTGTCAGAATACAGCTTTTAACTTTTCATTATTAGGAAAAATTGTTTCACCATTATTCTTTTAATCAAATGGAGTTGTTTTTAAGCAGAATTGAATGTATGAAAGACTGCTGAAAACCTGATCTTCCACTTACAGACTAGTGTTTTATGCTTCTCTTTCAGTAACCATGACAGAAGGCCAGTTTAGGCAGCCCCTTACTCCTGATGTGATGAACTGCATAGGGAACAGATGAGCCATAATAGAAATAACCTAGAAAAAAAAGTTTTAAAAAAGTGTAAGCTTTTCTCTTGTTTGTCTTGGGTTCAGGTTTGGGGTTTAGTTGTTTTTTTTTAAGGGGTGGGTTTTGGTTGGTTGATTGGGTTTTGTGTTATTTTCTTTGCTTGGGTTGTTTGGGGGGTTTTGTTGGTTTTGTTTGTTTGGGGTTTTTTGTTTGTGGGTTTTGTTGTTGTTGTTTGGTTGGCTTTTTGTTTGGTTGGTTGGTTTTGTTTTGAATGTAGACATTGAATGTTACATTCTAACAAGTGTTTTTGCTTTCCTTTCTCACTCCTTCCAGGCAGTCCTTGCTGGCCAGCTTGCTTTGGTAAATCCTGACCCATCCCATCACATATGATCACTGTGTGCCATAAAGAATATGATATTCAGAAGCTCCTTGCATCAAATGAGAAGTCTGGTACTTAACTCCAGTATTCATGATATTCTGCACATTCAATTAGAGTAGAGGAAGTGTGGGTATGGGGGAATGCCCAAGAAATGTTAATTAGCTCCCTAATATGAAATATGAAACAAGAACATACTTAGATGGTGTCTTTGTCCAAGCATAAGTAGTTTCTGTACAAATGGGATTTACATGCTAGATGTAGCTGTGCATACTTTAATTTTGAAACCAGGTCAGCCCTTCACTTTTAACTGACAATGTTCAACTATTTGGAAAAAGTCTTTTGTACAGTAGCCTGGTTGTTAGAGCAGCCATCTAAGAGTTGGGTATCCTGAGATGCATTCTCTATTTCAAGGCAACTAAACCCACAACTCCTGCAAACCGCATGTAAACTTCAGAGAAGATTCTTGAATCCAAATGGCATTAATGGTGGGCAGCTGCCAAGGTGCTACGCTTCATCCAAGGATGGCAGTGCTCTTGAATGCAGCAAGATTCCTCATACTTAAAAGTGTGATTATCTACAGCCTCTCAAATCGGATACCCGTTAGGTGGAGAGGTTTTGGAGGTCACTCTTAGGTGCCTGAATTTGCTCAAATTGTGGTTTTGAGCATCTAAATGCCATTTTGGAGCTCCTCTGGCTTCAACAGTAGAAACCCAGGTTTTACCATTAAGCAAAATAACATAATTCTTTTGACACTTCATACTGTGCTTCTTTTTAATAGCCTAGGCTCCTGTATCATTTTGGAGTCCTTTATTTAGAAACATCTGATAGTAGCCACAGTGCCCAGAGCAAAATCATATAGATATTCATCAGTTAAACTCTCACACTAGATTTTGCTGTCAATAAAAAAAATAAATCACTCAATTTGCTTGTCTGCTTCAATATATCCATTACTCATGGCACTGAAATAGTGCAAACCTGCATTGTTTTCCTGTTTCCTTGCATATCAAGTTATTCAGGACAGTTGTTTCCTAAATGCCTATTGAACTGTTTAATTTAAACTTATCTGAGTCAGAAAGTGCATCTGCAGCTATCATTGCCAGTCTTGAAAAACTCATCTTTTTTTTTTTTTAAATGTCCAAACATTTGAGCACTAAGTGCTTTACCATGAGTTCTACAGAGTGTAGAGCTCATGAGGAAGCATTTGGTCGCACAGGCTCACCTCCTATTTAAAAAAGGCTGGTGGACTTTTCTGAAATACGACCAGTCTGGAATACAGCAAACCCTTTAAAAAAATCCATATTATTAAAAAATTCTCCAAAGAATCCACAGATGTCTTGGGTACATTGTTCTGGTGTCTCATTACCCACACTGTCTGAAAAATGCACCTGGTTTTGGCCTAACTTTTTCAAGGTTCAGTTTCCAGCTATTGGATCTTATTGCACTTTAGTCAGCTCAATTGAAGAGCCATCATCTTACAAAATTATTGTTTCCCACATAGGTATTTAAGGACTATGGTTCAGTTACCTCATGATAAATTAAGTAGACCAAATCTGCTGAATCTTTCACTGGAAGATACATTTTCAGTTTAATTTTCCAGACTTTTCTTTAAAATCTTTATAACTTTTCAACAGATTTTTCTTAATATTATAAAGCTGGACTGGAAAACCATTTAAATCACGCACACACATCACATTGTGATGTGTTAAAACCAACTTCTTTTTGTCTGCTTCTTAAGTTGCAAAATACGTAAACAAGGATTTTATCAGACCTGTAGAAGAAAATACAGCAAATTGAGAGTTTCAGGATGTAGATTCAATACAAGGCCAGTCATTTTTTTTCTCTTGGAGAGATTGCTCATTTTCTAAGTATGGCATGCATTTTTCTCTTGTGTATGACATAATTTTTAGCCATTTCCAAACACACATTTTATTTAACTTAAAAATTAATCAATGTAGTTTGCTATTTCATACTAGTGACCTACTCTATGCAATCTTTACCATTTGGTAGGGTTTACTATTGTTTTTTGACATCTAGGCCTTTGCTTGTCTCATAACACTGTGGTGATAAATCAAATATCTTAATTGAGTTTACATATATTGAAATTATTAGCATTCTCAATCAGTCATGAATGTACATCAAATCAATTTCCCAAGATTAATTTGCAACAAATGTTTGTTGACTAACTAGCATTTACTGCAGCTTAATGTTGTTTAATTTTATTGCACTATCCTATGTCTGGTATTTCACGAACTGGTACAAAGTGGAGATTCCTCGTCTACCTCCTGAGAATGAATTCCCTCTTATAGGTCACTTAATGTACAGCAAAAGCCAGTTTTACAATTTATAAATTTCTTGCATTTTTTTTTTTTAACCTGTGTTTTACCCAGTAGCAGGCAGCTCTGGTGTAAGTGGACAATGGATAGAAAGGGCCTTCCAGCTCTGTGTCTTCAGCAATGACATGATATATAGGCAGTCACTCCAAACCCACCAGTGCTAATAGGGTGCTGGACTACTCTAGGTAGGTCTGTGATGGCTGCTGTTATATTTCAGGTACGAAAACTGTGTATCTCTTTATAGCAGTCTTCTCTCTTCTCTGTGTGGTTTATCAGCATTATGTTGAATTTGTTTTCCTCTGAGAAGTTCAATTGCAAAGACCTCCTGTGAAATCCACACTCAATTAGTTCAGAACATACGTCATCTTGCTTCTTGCTTTCCAGATGGAACAGGGGAAATTGTGGAGATTCTGGCATTAAAATATTTGCTCTCAAGGCTGTTTTTTAAACTCACTCTAATGTCCCCTACCATGTAGATAGCTTCTATAAGACTACAAACTTCCTATAGACTGTAGGATTTCTCTAAAGACATATAAACTTCTCATCTGACTGGCTGAACATTCCATGTTTCTGTGCATTTTTTTTGCTTGTTCTACAGCTATCTAATGGTAGTCATGATTGTGAATTAGGCAAATGGTATAGTTCAGGTTGTTTCCCTTTTCATTCAATATCTTGACTTTCCTTTTTCCCCTCAGTGGACAGAATGAGTTCTTTTCCTCATGGGTTTTAAGAGCCAAGTTTTTCCAACTAGAGACTGTACCTGGCACAAACTATCCCTGCACTTTTTATGTCTTGTGGTCTGGCTTATCAACTCACTAGAAAAAAATTCTGTTTCAGTGAATGATTCTCATTTGATCATGGCTCTTATTCTGTCCCATCTCAGGCTATTTTCCGAAGGCATATTTGCCATGGACTGAGGAATATTAGACTGTGGCATGACATAAAAATAAAGATTGAATGGTATTACAGAACATTACTTCTCATGTAGATTATTACAGAAAGGTGTGCAGAGATTTAGTTGAAGGACTCCTATTAGTAGCACTAAAAGCCTCATGGCTAAATACTTGTGCAAGGATTATGAAGTTTTCAGATTTTTATATTTTATTGAAGGGGTTGTTTTGTAGTACCTCTGAAAAGCCCTCTTTTTGTGCAGAAGAAATTAAATGTAGGCAATGTTAGAGGAAATTGCCTCTTCTTTTCCTAATGGAGAGCATCCAGTGACCAGTTTGAGCCAGAAGGTTTTCACCCTTAATCATTCAACGCCAGCTAAAAATGGAGCCAAGATAAATAAGGATAAGCTTCTCCTGGCTGGTCCCTTCTTCTCTTTTTCCTTCAGCAAGTTTATGAAGTGAGGAGTATAAAAACTGAGCAGAATGAAAGTAAAAGTAATCAGGTTCTTTCTTTTGCTTCTTAGAGGGAGACAGGTGTATTGTAGTCTCAAAGGTGAGATTCTACCCTCACAAAATGCCTGGGACTCATGGCAGCTGGTGTGAAAAAGGCATCCTAAGGAGCCACTCCACTGAGTTAAAAGTAATTTTTGGTGAAAAAGTAATTTTTGGTGAAAAACTGGAGGAAATTCTCATCCTTCATGTAAATCCCTGCACCCAGCTCAGACATTGCTTCAAGCACCACAGCTGAAGGGGGTCGGAGGGGCTGGAGGCAGAGTGAAGGAGAACCTGGTCATCCTCTGTTTGCGGCAAGGTATTTCAGAGATGTGATTTTAGTGAAGGAGAAGCTCAAGATCCTGTAAACTGTGAATAAAAAGATAACAAAATTTGTCTTGACAACAGAAGTGGAAAGGAACATGATTGGGGTTTGTGAAGTGACATATGTGGCATAAGACACAATGATGTACTCATCATTGGAGATTTTCAGGAGAAGACTTGATGGGGTGCTTGGTGCCGTGGGTTAGATGTTTGGGTGGTGTTGGATTGGTTGATGGGTTGGACATGATGATCTTGAAGGTCTCTTCCAACCTGGTTTATTCTATGTATTCTATGTATTCAGGTAGCAGCGGAGGGGGCAGTGGAGGGAACTGAGCCAAGGGCTGGTGGTGTGTGAAGATGGGTTTAGTGTCAATGGAGAATTCTGATAGAGAAGATACAGTATTAAGTTTAATTAAGAAAGTACACATGAACAGTATGCAGGTGAGGAGAAAGTATAATAGCAATTCTCATCTGATTCGCACTTACCAGTCCTTTGATACTTCCACTGGGACAAATGGCAGTGTCAACAAATTGCAGCAAAGGTATTCAAAAGGGTATAAATTTAAACCAAACCAACAATTAAACAATTAATACCACAAATTTGTGTTAAAGATATGGTTTTGTTTCATGATTATGCAAAGGATTCACACTGAAAGCTAGAATAAATATTCCAGCATCTATTTCAGAAGAAATGCATAAAAATTAGCTTTGAGCAATAATAACTTGATTCAAATTATATTTATTGGCTGTTAAGTTCTAACTGGAGCTTTACAACTTAATTAAATATGAAATTATTTTAATGTTACATTCCCAAAATTGAAGAAAGTATTGGGGAAATTGATTAGAAACTAGAAAAGTAAAAAGCAATGAGGATTCAAACATAAAAAGAGAAATAAAAGTGTCATACAAAATCTCATTTTGTCTGATACCAATTCCATTCCTTTACAAAGGATAAAATTTAAGGTGTTACTAATAAAATTAACATTTTAGAAGGCTATAAAATAATGTAGCATTTCAAAATTGTAAGAGATTACTAAATTTTTAAAACTCGTTGAGTACACACAAAAAATACTACATCTTTTTAACAGATTATTAAGTTTTAAAAACTCACTGAGTACACTTAAAAAGTACTACATTTTTTGTTTCTCTTCACAGAAATGGCTGCTGTTCATATGTCAACAGTTTCATCTGTAACTCTGATAACATCTCGTTTTGCTTGCAAAGGTAGCTGGAGCAATACTCTGCAGTCTAAGGAGCAGTGTTTTGTCAAGTACTAGATGATTACATGAGGTGTCAAAATACAGAAATCTCTACCAAATGTGTTACATATCATAATACATTGTTCTCTGATTGAACTTTGAAATATCTTGAAACTCTTTTGCTTTACATATATAATATAAAGTTTCTGTTGAAGTCACTGGAATGGGTGAAACTTATTATTACAGCTTTTTTGAAAATAAACTGTGCTTGCAAAGCTGTATATTTTAACTTGAAGTCCAAACTGTGGATTTCTTGAGTTGTGCCACCTCATGGAACCAAGTAAAGTGACTAGAATTTGACCATACATTTGGCCTTACACAAAAATGAAAAACATACTACAAAGAACTGTGGTTTTAAGTCTGCACAGTTATGCCACAATTTCACCTTTATGAGGCATGGCTTGCAGCCATGCAAAATGAAAAATGTGTGGAGATCAGGGACCCATGGCAAAATACTTTCAAACCATAGATCTGGGACCAGTTGAGCATAAGCACTGACATTTTAATCTGAAATGTTTTACTGATGCAGACTTCAAGTACAGTGAATAACATAATGACTGAAAGGTTTTATCATAGAATCATAGAATCAATAAGGTTGGAAAAGACCTCAAAGATCATTAAGTCCAACCTGTCACCCAAGACCTCATGACTACTAGACCACGGCACCAAGTGCCACGTACAATCCCCTCTTGAACACCTCCAGGGACAGTGACTCCATCACCTCCCTGGGCAGCCCATTCCAATGGCTAACAACTCTCTCTGTGAAGAACTTTCTCCTCACCTCAAGCCTAAACTTCCCCTGGTGCAGCCTGAGACTATGTCCTCTTGTTCTGGTTGCCTGGGAGAAGAGACCAACCCCCACCTGGCTACAACCTCCCTTCAGGTAGTTGTAGAGAGCAATAAGGTCACCCCTGAGCCTCCTCTTCTCCAGGCTAAACAATTCCAGCTCCCTCAGCCTCAACTTGTAAGGCTTGTGCTCGAGGCCTCTCCCCAGCCTCAATGCCCTTCTCTGGACATGTTCAAGAGTCTCAATGTCCTTCTTAAATTGAGGGGCCCAGAACTGGACAAAGTACTCAAGGTGTGGCCTAACCAGTGCAGAGTACAGGGGCATAATGCCTTCCCTGCTCCAGCTGGCCACACCATTCCCGATACAGGCCAGGATGCCATTGGTCTTCTTAGCCACCTGGGCACACTGCTGGCTCATGTTTAGGCACCTGTTAATCAGCACCCCCAGGTCCCTTTCTGTTTGGCAGCTCTCCAGCCACTCCAACTCCAGCCTGTAGCGCTGCATGGGGTTGTTGTGACCAAAGTGCAGCACCCGGCACTTGGACTTATTGAATGTCATCATGTTGGACTCTGCCCATCTGTCCAGCTAGTCAATGTCCCTCTGGAGAGCCCATCTACCCTCTAATTGATCAACATCTGCTCCCAACTTGGTGTCATCTCAAATTTACTGATGACTGACTCAATCCCCTCATCCAAATCATCAGTGAAGATATTAAACAGGATGGGGCCCAGCACTGATCCCTGGGGGACGCCACTAATGACTGGCTTCCAGCTGGATGTGGCACCATTAACCACCACTCTCTGGGCTCAGCCCTTCAGCCAGTTCCTAACCCAGCACAGAGTGCTGCTGTCCAAGCCATTAGCTGACAGCTTGTCCAGGAGTTTGCTGTAGGGAACGGTGTCAAAGGCCTTGCTGAAGTCCAGTTAGACTACATTAACAGACTTTCCCACATCCACCAGGCGGGTCACCTGATCATAGAAGGAGATTAGGTTGGAGAGGCAGGATCTGCCCTTCCTAAATCCATGCTAGCTGGACTTGATCCCTTGGCCATCCTTCAGGTGCGCAGTGATTGCCCGCAAGATGATCTGCTCCATAATTTTATGTAATGTTGTTTTCAGAAGCAATGAGAAAAAGAAAATAAAGTGTCCCTCCTTCCTTCCTTCCTTCCTTCCTTTCTTCCTTTCCTTCCTTCCTTCCTTCCCTCCTTCCTTCCATCTTTCCTTTCCTTCCTTCCTTCCTTTCCTTCCTTCCTTCCTTTCCTTCCTTCCCTTTCCTTCCTTCCTTCCTTTCCTTCCTTCTTCCTCCCTTCCTTCCTTCCTTCCTCCCTCCCTTCTTCCCTTCCTCCCTTCTTCCCTTCCTCCCTTCCTTCCTTGTACTTCAGTTTTTTCCTTCTGCTTTTTCTCTCTCTCCTTTTTATTTTCTTTACTCAGAACCATGAGTCACATTGCACCACTGTTTCTGTGAACTCCTTGGGTCTGTTGCTTTACAATGGTGTCCGTGAAATTATGTGGAATCTACAGTGGAATTGACAGTGCACCTGACAGTGCACGATTCAGTAATAGCATCCACAGTGGCATCATGTTTTACCATGGGACTTGCTGTACACAGATCACTTTTACCCAACAGTCTGTGCTGCCCAAGTATACTCTCATCTCTCAGTGACCTGCCTCTGTGCTAGTAGGTGCAGGACTCTTACATGCGCAGGTGTAATATATTAGAAACACCCTTTTTGCAACAATCTGTCTTTCTTTTTTCTCCTCTCACCTGGACCCATAGTCATAGCCTTAACATAATGACTCCTTTTGTGCAGGATGATACAAAAGTATTTCAGGGCCTGGAATTACTTCTGAACAATTCAGGGACAAGTCAGGAAAGGCTTTTTTAAAACAGCAGTATTTATTACCCATAGCAGTGAATCATCTTTGTGGTAAAGGTAATGTCATATGGTGCCATGAATTATGTCTCAAAATGCATATGAACACATGCCTTTGATGGAAGACATGTTCAGTTATTAGCATTTCATCAGTGTGGAACTTCGAATGATGATATCAGAGAAGAAGGAAAGTCTGCATGAACAAGAATTCCAGCATTGTCCTAGCTCAATAAGAAATGAATATCTGAACAGCACATGATGTAGATGCTTCAGAATTACTGGGGGCCAGTAAACCAGTATTTCAGCCAGATGGCTGCAACTGTGTTGACTTCAGAAAAGATATCATCTACTGGCAATATGTAATTGCACTAAATAGAGGGAAAAAACAGTCATCCCCTGTCTCTTCCTTCTGAACAAGTTCCAGAGGGTTCCCTCTTACCTGACAGCCTAGATATGACATTTAGCCAGACTTTTATTACTCACTGACCCACATCACTTCCAAAGCTTCCAAACATTTCATGGTCTAAACAGGCAGAGCAACTTGGAGGAATGCTGTCATCCTTGGGGATTGCATTTCACCTTCCGCAGTGTGGAGGAATGCCCAGCAGGGCAGCTCTCGAGAGTCTCAGAAACTGTCTTTAATGTATTAAGGGAGAATTCCTAATGCCAAAAGGATGCTACTAGGCTTCCTAAGTCTGGGCCACTCTCCCACTTGCTCTCCTATATTTTGGAAACAATGGCAATAACTGGAGCCACTTACCATGTTTCCAGAGATGTGTTCCAGGAAGAAGTTTCTTTCTATGTTACAATGCATGATTAAAGACATGCTTTGTGCTAGCAGAGCACATACTGGGTTTTCTCCATTCAGCAACAGCAAAATAATCTCAGCTCCTGAGAGTTTCTTATCCCCTACTTGTTTATAATAGTGTCCTTAACACCATTACCTTGTGTTTATCTACTTCCTCAACACAGATATGAAAGGCAGGGTGAGTAGAATCATCTCTCTATTGACGTCATCAGGGGATGTAATACCTTCCAACACAACTGAATTTTATCCAAAATCTATTCTAGAAATGACTGTATAAATATTTACTTTTTTCATCCAGTAAACGCACATCAGTGTGAGTCTCTACAGGAGATGAAAAAATTATTTCATATTTGGGTTTCTACTTAGGAGCCACAAGCACAGTCTTCAATAATGTAGGCTATCTGCCTAAACAGTGGGAGTTAACTCTGTGAATTGAAAGAGTGCAAAAATTAATTGTAGGGGTTTTGGTTGGTTGGTTGGTTGGGTGGGTTTTTTGCTAGCCTTTCTGTCATTTAAAAATTATCCAAGGTAATAGTCAAGTTTGGTACTTTCCTATGCCTCATTGCAGTTCAGAAGGAATGTTTATGGCTAAGTCATACATCCCTGGATTCCAGATTTGGAATACCATGTCTCTGCATTATAGGAAAAACTCATGCCCCTGTATTTTCATTTCTTTTATTAAATTTTTTCACTTTTTAAAAATTTTTGTAAAAGCTATATCCCAATTTATTAAACTGAACAACTCAGTCGTTCATATGAAAACCATTTGCAAAATATTTTGCTGGTTTCACAGGGGGCACAATGCTTTTCTGAGAAACTTTTTCTCAGTATGAAGTTCCATAAAATTTCCCAATTCTTAAAAAAAAAAAATAAATTATTTTTTTTTTACAAAGCAGCACAGATTAGTCAATGGTGATTAAGGCACCTGTCTCAAGAGTTCAGCTTCCACTTGTGGATCAGCCGGTGCCTATAGCAGTGTATTTTGGTGAAAAAGTCTTTCTCTTTCAGTCCTGAAATCCCCCCCTGAAGCTGAAAGTTTTGACAAACATATTCATTTCTGTGAAAAAACTTTGGTGTCCAAGACAACATTTTAATCTTAAGAAGTCCCAGTATATATGAGCCATACAAGAAGCTTAGCCTCTTAGCTAACTTTCTTTGATCCTGGAGTAGTCTATCTGAAAGATCTAGAAGCAATGTACTTATTACTATCCTTGATTCATATTTTAATACATTTCTACCTCCTTGTTTCCCAAATATCCCCCTTTTTTTCCAAATATTTTCCTGACTTTGTATTGAAAACATGCAACAGGGCTCCTACAAAACTTTTTAACTCCAGGACATCAACAACCACATCAGTTACTGTCCCAGCTCAGCACTCCAACCCTATACAGCAAAAGACCAAAGCAATTCCCACTCATAAATGCTTTGTCACTTTGGAGGCCTTTGAGTCTGACCCTGCAACTCTTATATATACAAATAGTCCTTATTGTCCTTAAACAAGTAAGAGTTAACTGCTTGTGTGTTTAAAGATTGCAAGTTGAGTCCCTTTGAATATCATTATACCAAGTATAATAGCTTTTGCTGAAAATCTTGGGTTATCTTTTTCAAAACCAACACATATTACTCAGTGGAAAATTCTGGGCAAAAAGAAATGCATTAATGTTGCATTTTGAAAGCAGGCAAAGGTCATACAAATGTTGCCAAAGCTTTTCGATTGAGTAATGTACTTTGGAATAAGTTGCTGTGATACTTTGGCAGAACAGTGTTTATTGTTCAAGTGAAATTTTTCACAGTTAATACGGTCACAGGTATTGAAAATATTTGCCCTGCCAAATACCACAGGAGTGAAAACCCTCAAGCTGGCTGAATAACAAAACAGAAATCATACCAGCAAACTATATGACAGCCGGTGGAGAAACTCCGGGAATATAGTTTGACCAAGAGTGAAACTGTTTTATTGATTAACATACAAACAAACTGCTGAGGAAAACTGCCAAAGTATTGCAAGGAACTATTAGACTAACACTTAATTTGAGCAAAACTGTTTGCACATTGATTTTTTTTTTTAATTTAAATAATGTGATATAGCTTATCCAGATATTTCTCTTCATACATAGTCTACTTCCCATTGCCCATCATTTGATGATAGCATCACTATTTAAGCAGATTCTCCAGTCATGTCAATGGAAAATTCTGCTTAGAAAGCTCTGGTTAATGTTTACTTCTTTACGAGCAGAGTGTATGAGTCACAGTACTGAAATTGCACTTGGACAGCAAAGACCAAAAATTCTCCATGAATATGTCATGATTCAGGAACAAATGCTGTTTAATGGAACACCAGGACCAACACTGTTAGTGTAACTGAAAACACAACATGGCTTTGCCAGAACTGTTTACAAATGATCTTGAACCCTATGTTCTATAAGGTGGGAAGACAGTTTTTTGATAGGAAGTGCTCTGGACTTTGCCTTCTTCCCACAATGTCAATGACTAAAGGCACTCTGATGCTTCTACTGAAATCTCATGTAAAAATTCTGCTCAAATTCTGTATTAAATTATGCATAAAAATGCACAGATATGGTTTCCATCAATTTTAGAGATTGAACACAACAATAAACAGTTGTCTTCTGTCATGGAACATAAGTAAGTATCTTAGAGAGTCTAAATACAAACCTGATTTAAATTTGGAAGAACTTAGCAACAGCAGCAGCAGAAGTCTTGTAAAGTAAAATATGCCTAGCCAACGGTGAATAACAACAGTGAACAATCATCACTCCAACAACCAATTCTGTTTCCAGTGAAATCAGCAACTGGACTCTTATACAAAGCGTGAAGACATTGTTTACATCCCAAGGGGCAAAAAGAGGGAGAAGGTATTTAGTATATAGTATATAGTTCCAGGGATAAATTATCTGCATTTGATTTTTTTTTAATTAAGCTGTTCTTCCCCCACCCATCCCACCTCCCCCCATCCAAAGGAAAAAAATAACACAACCAAACAACAAAAAACACCCAAACCCAAAAGCTCATAAAGAGGGAAAAATTCTTACTATGGTGCAGTTAAAATTTAAATCAGTGCTTCTACACTTTTGTCCTATTGTGTTCAGCCTACTTAGCCACTGAAGATGCTCAGGGCTTGCAAGTCTGTCCACTCCCTTCCAGATACAATTGTAAATACTGTACTTAGAATTGCTAAATTTGCGGCCGGGTTAATGGTGTACAGCATCTGGGAAGCCTCAGCTGATTCCTACAGAGACAGTGATGTTTGTTCATGCTGCTGGGAAACCAAGTCGTTAAAACAGAAGGCGCAATCAGGTGCAAACCCTGCTGGTTTCACCCAAGTGAGTAGCCCGGTGTGCTCTCACAATAAAGTGGATCCTGCCCTTTTCTCTGAGCTATCCGCGGTGCCCAGCCTCTCCTTCAAAGACACCGCGAGGGTCCGTGCCTCAGTATACCACAATAAAAGGCTCAGGCAAGGATGCCAGGGCTCGTACGAAGTTTTATGTTAAGAAGCTTTGTGGATCCGTAGCTGCTTATCCTTCAGATCACCCTCTGAGCGAGCGACAAAAGCCCAGAGAAGAGCTCTCTCGCGGGTGGATACCTCAAAGCTGCTCGCCCTTTCTGCAGAGAGGCTTCGCGAGCGGAGCCCCCGTCCTCGCGCACACACACCTCCACATCCTTCGCAAACTTGGAGCTTGTGGGACTCCAGCATTTGCCGGGGGAAGCTGTGTGCAGAGGGGCGTGGGATGGCCGCTCGGCTGCAGGGCCAGGCCCTTTGCAGAGGCCGGGGGTAGGGGGGACGCTGCGGGGCGCTGCAGTGGGAGTGCCGGCGGCAAGCCCCGGAGGCAGCGGCCGTCCGGCAGGGGCCCGGGCGCCTCCTGGCTGCGCGGCGGCCACCGCCTCCGCCGGGACAGCTCAGGCTGCGGGCCAGCCGGGACGTCCCCCGGTTCTCGCCCTTCCTTCGGAGGGCTGAGAGGGGCGTTTGCCCCTTCGGGCTGCTTAAACTGTGTCACGTTCGTGTCTGCCGCTCCCGTCCCCTCCCGGTACTTGGTGATCGTTCAACCGACCACTCAGGGTTAACAACATCCCCGGTCGGACAGCATGTATTTAATATGCGAGCATATTTGATGTTCATCGACAGAGCAACAATAGGAATGATCTTGCTTTATGTACCAGCTACAAGGTTTAATATCATTATATTGCATGCAATATTAGTTTTTATTAGTCATCATTAACAAGATGTTTTCTACTTGAATTATCATTTACTTGTTCAGTGCAAAAATTATCTCTACAAAAGAGAAAAAACACATCTTCAAGTGTCAGCTATATTAAATTAAAGAACTGTTTACACTTCCTAAGGAAAGCATATGTATCTAAATAGGCATCTTTTACCGTTTGCATAGTAGATTGGAAATTAGCATTTTTGTTCATTTTCCCATGTATGCACAGCGCCTGGAAGAGTAATACTCCATGCATATCAGATCAGCCAGCCTACAATTTTTGTGCAATATATTATTTGGCAATCTAAAATTTGTAATTTGCATGAAATTGCTTAATTAAAATACAGTCACTCAGGGTATTAATTTCTCTGTCTGGCAGTTCAACGTACTAAAGGCGGGCTACAGAAAATGTGAAATCCTGTCAGATGTAACAGTAAAATATTAACAAAAAAAAAAAAATCCACTTCTGGCAACAAAGTGACAGAGTGATAATGCTTTTGCCCTGATTCTGGGTTCAAATACGAGATTGGGTTGACATTGAAACCAGCGAGGAAATTTACAATAGCAACTCTGGCTTTTTGCCAATAAATCTGCATCATGGACTTTTCATGGTGAAACCTTTTTCCCTCTCCCCACCTCCTTTACATTTTCCCCTACTAGCTAAGACAAGAAGAAGGAAAAAAAAAATATATCTTTTTCTGAAACCCAAGTCCCTTACTATTTTCGGCAGCTTGCTTTTGAAATCAGCAACCCTACTGATAAAATGATCCAATCAGTCCTTCCCAGTTGTCAAGACAACAGTTCATAATTGTACCAGCTCTTTTCATTGCAGCTAGACATTTCATAAATAGATAATTCTCTAATTGATCCAGCCAATCCTACTTTGCATATCCCGCCAAACTAGGTAAGCCCGGTTTCTATTCTAGAACGGCAGCAACTTTCTGCAAAGACATGCAAATGAGCCTTATTTACCGCTTGCGAGACGGGACGCAGGAGAAAAGAAGGGGGAGGGGGCAGGGGGGGGAAGGAAAAGAGAAAGGAAATAAAAAATTATAAGAAGAGGGACAACTTTAATTCTAATAAACCTGGGCTCGAGGGGAGAGAGGGGCTGATTTTGTACAGCCAGCTCCCACGTGTGTGCTGCATGCTGAGTGCAGGGAGAAGATGCTCAGGATGGGCTGAATTCGGAGCGGCGCGACCCAGCCCGGCCCGGGGAGGAGAGGCTCTGAGCGGCGCGGCGCGAAGCAGAGGGCGTGCCGGGTGGCGGGCAGCGCCGGGTAGGGCGCAGCGGTCCCGGCCGCCGC